>NC_140386.1:6042500-6490000 GCF_054491055.1 Hypomesus nipponensis | reverse complement strand
TCATTCGAGACGTATAAGGGGTGGTGCGGGGTGGGCACTTTAGTGGCATGCGTTATTACAGTAAAAGAACACCAAAGCTGGTTTTCCTGCCAGGCTTTTCCAGCGTGGGCCTCTGAATCCCTCCTAGACCTGAAAACACCAACAGAATCATCCAGGGCAATGGCAGTGGAAACAAGGTCAAACGTATAATTGCGTTTTTCTTTCCTGGGCAGCGATCGCGTCCCTCACATGCATGTGTGGGTGAGCGTTTGCCCTGGAGCGCTTGCGTGGGGAAGAGGGATCGTGCGTCGCCTCGAACGCGAGTGACAAGTAGCATCTGGGTCTCTCTCTACAAACACGTCTGACTCTCAGGAGAAGGGAGGACAGGGGGTGGTGAGAAGCGGCGGGGAGGGAAGGCCGCGGCGACAGGGACGGGCAGAGCTCGGCGGTTAGAGCCTTTCACTTCAGGTGACAAGGTCGCAGGTTCAAATCCCCCCTCGGACTGAAACGTTGCTTTGGACGAGGAGCGTCGGCGGAATAAGAACGCGATCGTTCCGAGACTGTCCTCGAATGTCCAGGGACGGGTTTCCCAGATTCGTCAAGAAGCATAGAACGTTCTCAAGAAGCTCTTAACGCTAAGAGCTTCCTACAACGTTCTCAAGAAGTTCTGAGCGCTAAGAGCTTCTTAACAAATCTGGGAAACCCGGCCCTTGTCTCTGACGGAGAGGAGTGGAAAGAAATGACGGTTGTACAGAAGGATCCGGAAGGGCCCGTCTCTCAGGTTGTAGGACATGGCTCCTCACCTGGACGCGGTAACAGGAGGAGAGCTGCGGCTGACAGCCCCCCCTGTGGGGGAACCACAGTTTAGGTCCTCTCATGGCCGTTTGACTGGAAGCATCAGGGCGGAGTAGCGATGCTAGGCAGGCTTAAACACGGCGGTTAAAGATGTCAGCCGTTCCCACGTAGAATCGGGTGCTGTGAGGGGAACGTCAAAACTGCCTTCGATTGCAGGGATGAACAAGAGGTTTAAAAGACGTTCTCAGAAGGGCACCTTTCAGACGGATTTTTGGAACTATGTCATAAATGAATTATGTGCACACCTGCAGTCTTTGACTCCAGCTTCCATCGTGTTTTTCCGTTCTCTACTCTCACGGACTGGATATCAGGCTTGAATCCTCTCTCACATCAGACAGCACCTCAAACCAACCGAAACCTTACACTTGGACTACAATGTGCCACTGCAACAACGACATCCTGGAACTACTTAACCACCATGTTACCATAACAGGATGCTGGACATGAATGCAGATGTTTGTGTGCCAGCAAAGGCGGCGTGCAAACAAGCTCTGGTTTTCAACAAGTCTGCCAGGAAAATAGCATCTGGTTGTCAGTTCAGTTTACGTAACGTACATCTCCGTCCTCTAAAATAAAAACTGGACTCAGAGGAGATACTGTGCAATGGCTTAGCTAAAAGTGTGTGTGTGTGTGTGTGGGGAGGGGGGTTTAGCTGTGTGGCTGTTAAAAAGGCATCTTTGAGTCGCACACTTGGACGAGATCGCCCAACCCTCTTCTCTGAACGGTTTGATGTGTGGTCTTGATGTCACCAGCAGGGTCGTGTCACCACGGTTCAGAAACCCAGATGTTGTAACGGTGCCCCTCCATCCCAGAGGGTGTTTTCTTGGACTAAAGTATATTAACACCACATTGTGTGTGTGTGTGTGTCGGTTTGTTTGTCTTTTTAGCCCTGCATCGGAACTATAGTAACTAACTACCAACACAAATCAAATCCCATTTGATTTATGCAGCCCTTTTAACAAGCAATGTTACAGATGGCAAAGTAACTTACTACACTACATACTACAACTACAGTTTCTGCTGTTAGTACTGTAAACTAGTACTACTGTAAACGACTATACACTTGTACTAACGGCATATTGCTAGATACTACGACCATGACTGCTGCAAATACTACATACTACCATAACTCAATACTCAATACACCCATTACTACAAACTTACAACATACCACGACGACATGATCTACCACGAGCTCAATATACTACAACTACCACTAAACCGAGTCACTAGACCTCCTGCCAGGTCTTCTATGTTGACACAAACCAGCCCGAGGAGTGAAGATGACTCAGTCATGACTTTGCGTCCAGTAAGCGCGTGGACAGCAGGGGCTCGACAGCGTCGCACCCCGTGTCTGACCCTCTCCCTCCCAGGGGGACAGGAGAAGGCAGGTGCAGGGTGGACAGGGCCGGGGGGGCCCGGGGGGGGCGGAGGTGTGGAGGTGTTGACCTTGCAGTAACGGGCTGCGGGGACGTGGTCCCGCGCGGTCGAAGCTCTCAGCGCGGGCGTTGGAGGACCCTGCCGAGCAGACACTTCCCATGACATGATGAGGCTCACGGTGGTTTGTCTGCTGAGAGGTGTTGGTGGAGTCGTGCCAGGATCCTGTTGAGGTTGAGCACACTGGGGAGAGTGACTGAGGGCTGTCACGTCCATATCCATCGCACCTCCCAGCGCCAGCCCTGGCCCCGGCTCCAGCCCCAGACCCTCAAAGTGTGGATACCTGCTGTCATGATTGCTTTGTGTTCTGTGTAAAAGATGAACTGCCCTTGCACAGGCTTTGTTTCCCGAGGAGAAGAGAAATCAACTCACTTGGCTTGGAGGTTAATAGGTGGAGACTGTTGTTCCGGCAGACTGCTGCTGGCAGAAGCCGGCTAGCACCTTAAACAAACCTGTTCATGAACCTGTTCAGCTGGGAGTTTTGACACAATTGCGCTCTTTGGTTATGGATTTGATATATCTGTTCAACACTGCTGTACAATTAGTTACTCGAATGTCAGATCTACCTCTCTCTCTCTCTCTCTCTCTCTCTCTCTCTCTCACTCTTTGTCATTATCTCTCTCTCTCTCTCTCTCTCTCCTCTCTCTCTCTCTCCCTCTCTCTCTCTCTCTACCTCTCTCTCTCTCTCTCTCTCTCTCTCTCTCTCTCTCTCTGTCTCTCTCTCTCTCTCTCTCTCTCTCTGTCTCTCTCTCTCTCTCTCTCTCTCTCTCCTCCTCAGGGCTGAGCTGTAAGTGTTTCATTCTCGGTAATAGCGTCGTCTGAGCCTCCCGAGCAATAGGACTATTTTGGGGATTCTCCATTCGATATTTAACCTTCAGGGGACAGTTTCAGTTTTTGCTCTGGGACTGCCCTGACGTCCCTCAACAAGCCCTTGACCACCTGCGAAGTCCTGCCCCTGTGGCTTTCATGCAGCACCCTCAGTACGTGGGATGGGTTGAGTGTGTGGGAGTAGGAGGGGGTGGGGGGATTCTGAATGCAGATGTGTTGGTAATTGCTGGTTCTCGAAACTGGCTGACAACAGCACCCGTCTGCTAAGAGTCTGGCGTGCAAAGAGCTCGCTAATTAAAATGTTTCAAAGTCAATTTAGGAAATTGAAATTATTAAATGTTAATTTATGTAATTCCCTCACACTGGGAATTGAGTATGAAAATGCGGTGCCCCATTACCAAGTCGCGTGAGGGTGTGTGCGCGCTTGCGTGCGTGTGTGTGGGTGCGTGCGTGTTTTCATAAGGAAAGTAGCACACAATATTTATAAAGCTCTGTCAGGTTAATGCTATGCAACATTTATAGATGCCGTAATGTTTAATTAACCATACTCTCCAGTGATAAGACATTAGGTGCGATGCTTTGATTCAGCTTAATGTTTTTGCCTTAATGACCAACAGATGCCCTTGAATACATCACTATCTTGCACACGCATTGTGTAATACTAAAACTACGAACATATTGCAGGCTGTATTTTTTCATTTTCTCAGAGATGCACTAAGCCTCAGAATTACATTAATGGAGAAATCTCACCAGGCTCAGAGTAAAACATTGCAATTTTGTATTATTAAAATGATTAAATTAGCTTGATAATGGACGTCATAAAAACAGGAAGCTCGCCATGAATAAATCTGTCACGACGCCAAAGGCGAGTCATTCTGTGAGTGTCTCAAAAGGAGATGGAGGTGAACCTTACAGACTGGGACAGAAAGGGCATCACTCAGTCTGAACATAAACACCAGGAACTACCAAGTCTCAAAGTTAGATAGAAATAGATTGCTGTGTGTGTGTGTGTGTGTGTGTGTGTGTGTGTGTGTGGGTGGGGGGGACCTGTCGGAGCCAAAGTCAAATGTGAGTCAAAAGTACGATTTCACATATCGGTTTGCTAGCATTAGCCCGGAGGACTTGGGGGACGTGAGACAGTTGAACCCGTGGACCTGTAACACTCATGTCCCACCGCCTCTCTGACTTATGTGGAAATGACCCCGTGTCCTTCTCATTCCTGTGATTAATGTCCTTAATTTGCTGTTAGCGTGTCTTATGGATTATGCATGTTTGGGCTGCATTAGGAGGATAAGGCATTTCTTTTGACACGGAATGGGGGTGTCGGCGACGTGATTTCCATATGGATCAAAACCTGATTATCATATCAGAGACACAAATAGATCAGTACAATATCTCAAGGTACGACTCTTTCTCTCTCAGCGCCGTGTAAATAATGAATACAGGTCTTTGTTTTCAGATCCAGACATCAAATAGCCCTATCATACTCAAGGAGACCAAGGGACCACTGTCATCTAACCCTGCCTTGTCCTTCTCCAGGACACCCAGTCTGCCTGCACCGGGTAGATCAGAGGCTGTGTCATGCCTGAAGCAAAGACTTTGAAAGGTTTTTCAGTCATGGTTCCTCAAGGCTAAACATCACAACGACCTCTTCTTCACGTGAGTGACGACGCTCCGGGGGGGTCGTATTGTGATGTCATTGATGTCAGAGGCAGTTCCGGAGTCAATGGCGTGCCGGCAGAGACACAAATGTGCTGAACACTCTGTTCACAATGAGGAATGATCCGCATTGTTAGCAACGGTTCTTCCCCCTCTCTCTCGCGCTCTCTCACTCTCTCTCTCTCTCTCGCTCTCTTTCTCTCTCTCACTCTCACAAACACTTACTCTATCTCTCTCTTGATATATGTGTTCAACACTGCTGTACAGTTAGTTACTCGAATGTCAGATCTACCTCTCTCTCTCTCTCTCTCTCTCTCTCTTTGTCTCTCTCTCCCTTTTGTCCTACCCCCCTCCAAATTTCTCATCTCATTGTTTTGGTTTCTAACAAGCATCTCGTCCAAGACGAGCTTTTTCATGCAGATAATGCCCTGCTTGTAAAGGCGCAGAGATATTGTTGCAAATTTATCATTATAATGGATCATTATACATCTGCCACACTGTAATGACAGGAAGATAAAATAAAAAAACAATTCTGTGTGATTTACATCTCTGGCACACTCCACAGGATTTTAGTTTGGGGAATTTGCATAAAACCCAGGCTGCCAAGATTTAGACTGGGCTGGAGGCATCGCCGAGACACTTAAAAACTGCCCTGTCGTAAAAAACTGCATCAAAGAGACACGACACCAACAACAAGCTCAGTCGGAGGTTTACGACCAGGAGTGAGACTGCTGCTTGTGGGGGCCCGGGCTTTGTGGAAGAGTTCATTTGTCTCTCACGGTGCGGGGAGAGACCGAGAGGGGAGGGGGGGGGGGGGGGTGGATGAGGGGTGGAAGGGTGTGGGATTTAAGGATGAGGGTATAGAAGGATGAGGTGAGGGGGGGGCAGAAGGATGAAAGGTTGGAAGTATGAAACCGAGAAGGATGAGGGGATGGAATGAAGCGCGTGTGCGTATAGAGAAGAGTTGGCAGGAAACGACGTCTTCGTAAACGGCACGTTACAGTACTACCCGTAAAAGCCTTGACCATATTTGAACCTAACAAAGACCTCTTGTTCCTGGAACTATGCCGACACAGTGAGACACATTAATGAACCAGTAATGCGAAGCCTCTTAATATCTTTATGTAACATTCATAATGACCCGCAGTGGTTGGGAACTTCTATCTCCTTTGACAGCGAGCGTGGTCGCTTTGGCCTGACCCAAGGAGAACCGCCACCCTCGGAGGACTCCTCTGGCAGTGACACAGATTGGCAGGCACGCTTCACAAGGTCGTCGGTGAATTAGAGCAACCACAAAGGTTACAGCGTGGAAACCGACTGCACAAAAAGCCTGTCTCGCACCAGCCCAAGGCCGCCTTCAACAACTCTGTCTTGTCGGATATTTCCCAACTCGTTAATGCGTTCCAACCCCGCGACTCTGCGTTTGTTATTTTCTCCGGGAGTTTAATACTATTTCCTGTTACTAAGCCACGGATGGTCCGTGCTGATTTGAAAAAAGAGCACAGTCCAACAGAACTTGGAGCGAGCTGGGTCCAAAATGCAGAGGCAAATCCCCCAGCCCATCAAAGGCGGCATTGAGCCATTCTGACAGACCATAATACTTATTAAGCTGACAATGCTCTGACGACTTGAGCCTGGAGAGATGGACTTTCTCAGCGTGAAACAGGCCAGCCACTGCAGCAGCGGTCACAACAGAGGAGGACAGAGTCAACGCCGACCTTGGCTCGGTCTACAGGAGCAGGAGGATTTTTTTTGTTTGTTTTTTTTTTCTGTCGCCATCAACAGATCTTGTGCTTCGTTGCCACTGACTGAGATCTCCTGACTGGGCACTGTCCCACATGCATCTACCCCAGTGGAAATTCATCCCTTTATCCCTCCGAGTGAGAGTGCAACGAGCCCAAATGCACTCCGTTTCTATTTTCACGCTCTCTCTCTCTCTCTCTTTCTCTCTCTCTTGCTTTTCCTTTCGGTGGGAAGCAGAATGCTGCGAGGAGTACTTTGAGAGGACTGTTATTTTTTTCCTCTCGGGTTTTATCGTGAGAGCTAATGTGTCTTCACTGTGACTCACGTCCCAGGGAACATGTCCGGGTCTGCGCTTTGACTGATTGATGGATCTCAACATGTGCAAGCAAACACAAGCAAACACATCAGAGGAAGAAGAAAAGTGAAAGAACAATCAATCAAGAGCATCAGAAGGCTCTTAAATCACTGTGAAGGGCACCAAATTGTCTATCTCGGAAATGTTCTGCAAACTCTTCAAACTATTGAAATAATAAAAGTTCCTCGAGCTAAAAAAAAACAAAACAACAAAAAACCTAGCCTTTGTGTGTCAACATACTGTTTCTTCCTCTGTAAAACGTTCTTAGTAATGTGTTTTTTCTAATATCATGAACCCTAGACCCCCTCAGGTGCATTTTACAGGAAACAGGAATTGCAAAGTGGAAAATCCACCCTCATTAACTCTGCCCTGAGACCATACAGTATAACAATGTGTAACCCTGGCATCGTGACCTCTGGGGTCTCCCACTCACCCCCTGTAGGGGATCATCAGTATGCATGCCCAGACCCAAGACCATGCTCTTGCCCGCACGTGTCCGCTCAAGTCCAGCCCTCCAGATGCTGGGCTAACCTCTGGCTTGGGAGGCCTTCCTGGGTGGCATGAAAGGCCAGGAGAGGAGAGGGCTGCCACCCTGGAAGGACATCAAAGACTCTGCCAGACTTTCCCTCCCCTCCTCCTGTCTCCTCCTGTCTCCTCCTCATCACACAGCAACAGGCTGAGAAACATTTCCTGGCCAGTCACTCGATTTTCTAGAATCTCTTTAAGGATCTGGATGTTGATGGCATCAGTTACTAATCTCCTTTAATCTCACTCCAGGTGGAGGGGACGTCAGTCCTGTTCCCTACCTGGCCCTACTACCCCCCCCCCCTCTCCCACCCTCCTTCCTTCCCTCACCACCCCGCAGGCAAGCCTTAAAGGCCAAGTCAACACAGAACTCACTCGGAAAAGGTTCCCCGTTCATGCTCGACGCTCCGCTGCACTCGGGCATCAAACGTCTGATGTCAGGCTGTTGCGTAGCTCTCCGTAACCCCTCGTGAAACCACGCAGACCGGAAATCCGTAAATGTCATGTTTGCAGAGTATTACCGGGGCAGTCGACGCCTTCAATACCTACTGCCTTGCCGTTCATAGCGGAACGTGAAAGTTCTGTTTGTCCATCGGCGGTGGAACAAAACAGAGACGTACGAGTAAATATTGCTTTCCTCCGAGGGTATTGTTTGGCTGTCACCAGTCATTTGAATTGATTCCGTATCCAAGGGGACTACTCCTCCAAGTTGAGAGATGACAGTAAACAAACTCTTTGAGGGCACACCCGTTGTTTCGCCCCCCCCCCCCCCCCCAACAAAAAAAAACCTAATCTGTAGTTCCGTGCAGTTACAGTATCTTTGCGTTTACAATTAGTCATTTAGCAGACACTCTTATCCAGAGCGACTTACAGTAAGTACAGGGACATTCCCCCCGAGGCTAGTAGGGGTGAAGTGCCTTGCCTTCTGATTGCTAGCCCGATTCCCTAACCGCTCAGCCATCTGACTCCCTGCGTTTGAGTCTGAACGAAGCTGAGGAAAGATGCCAGATCAGGGAAGGAATGTTTGGATTTCTCCATCACCTTTTTTGCACTCTTCTCTTTTATGTATGGTTCAAATTGTACAATGAAATTGTATGTATTTACAGTTTTTCTCAATTGCTAAAACACTAAACTCTATTGTCTGCACCAAATGCTCAGTAGCCTGAACCCACTGATTGAATCAATCACTCTTTTGGCAAAACCATTAGCACTTTTCACCTGTTTAGACACAACTTGCCAACACATTTTCATTGTGATGCACCCGTGCTGCATAATGGTGAGCACAGGTGACAAAAGTCAAACACAATTACAGTAGAGCACATGTGTCACCACTTGAACACAACACCTCAAAATTGATCACACCTGTGGCTAATGATGTGAGGGAACATATAACCCAGTTCAGAGAGCACTGGTTTGTGAGGCCCTACAATGGATAGAAGTCTGAGAGGAAGAGTTTGTGTGAGAGGAGGTCTAGGTGGTCAGCGAAGACAAAGAACAGTAATATCTGAACAAAGAGCTACTGTGATTGACCATATTCTTGTCCGTGGCATGAGCATGAAGGAGGCTGAACAATGGGTACAACCAAACGGCGGTAGATTCACTGTGTCCAACATTTTATACGAGTGCTAAATTCACATTTTTGTTGTTGTTTTGCAACATGCATTTAGCCTACAGTGAACAATAAAATTAATTTCTCCAGCTTCATGTCGTGAGCATTGTGTTTTCAATTTTTTTACTTAGTGTTTAGTGACTGTTCAGTAGTGTTTTTAATTGCGATTGACTCGGGGCACGATATGACAACATAGTTCAGTTTTGAGCACAGTTTGAACTGTTTTGAGGTGAAAGTTTGGTTTTGCAAGAAGAGTCTGAGTTTTTGTGAATGTAGCTTGAAAATTAAGTTTTGATTTCACAGTTTAGAGAAAGAGAGCAGCTTTCAAGAAATGTGTCTTAGCAATCGAGAAAAACTGTATTCCACCCACAGCAAGGTGGTTTCTTACAGTAAAGTCCCTTTCAGGACATCTTGTTCAGAATCAATAAATACACATTTACGTTTATCAAAGCAACTTCTCACTATTCATTATAGGTTTTCCCATTGTCAGGGACAATGCATTTGTGTAAAGTGCCAAGGAACAAATATACGTTTTCTGATACACTAACTCTGGTCTGTGTGTTTGTGTGTGTGTGTGTGAGAGAGAGAGAGATAAGTGTTTGTGAGTGTGTGAGAGAGATAGAGTAAGTGTTTGTGAGAGTGAGAGAGAGAGAGAGAGAGAGAGAGAGAGAGAGAGAGAGAGAGAGAGAGAGAGAGAGAGAGAGAGAGAGAGAGAGAGAAAGAGAGAGAGAGAGAGAGAGAGAGAGAGAGAGAGAGAGAGAAAAAAAGTGTTTGTGAGTGTGATATTGCTTTCCAATTGAGCAGATGATGATGGTTCTTAAAAGCAGAGGCAATACTGAATTGGAAATTTGACGTCCACGAATGAGCTGAATGTTCTGCTTAAATCTAGCATGACATAACGGATTCATACTCTTCTACATATATTGCTTGCCTCCTCATACATAACATAATTGGGGCAGTGCAGCAGCTACACTTTAAATGGCAAGTAATGACCCTGAACCGGAGCAGTCATGCGACCCTGAAGCGAGACAAAAGAAGCATATCTCTAGGGTTAGTGAGAGAAGCCTTTGAGCACTTGGGCAAAATAACAAATATCAACTCTTGAACACTTTTTGTATGCTCAGAAGGAACTACAGAGCATTGCCACAGCCTCGATTCATTCAAACGATTGCCTTCAAAGGACACTTTCATCCGCTTTGCATCAGATACCGGTGACATATCTGTCCAGATCTACCGAGCGCGGCAACAGCTGTGTTAAAGCTTCTCTGTCTGTTAAACACTAATGCGCGTCCTACTGCACACACTTCAGAAACAGACACAGTCAAAAAGATGAGAAAGAGAGAGAGAGAGAGAGAGAGAGAGAGAGTGAGAGAAAGAGAGAGAGAGAGAGAGAGAGAGAGAGAGAGAGAAAGAGAGAGAGAGAGAGAGAGAGAGAGAGAGAGAGAGAGAGAGAGAGAGAGAGAGAGAAAGAGAGAGAGAGACACACACATTGTTTTTCCCAAATTGTCATTCACCTGTTTTTTTTTCTCCATGGATCCAGTGGGACAGTTAATCTCATAGTTGCCATAGCGACATGGAAACCACGTTACACACTGTAGCCTATTATCATTCCGTATTGCGGCCTGGGATCGATAGCCTGTTTTCTATTTCAACCGAGAATGTGACCACTGTGAGATACAAACCTGGAATCAAATTCAAAGGCGACAATTGGCTGAACAGCGGTTGTGATGGGTCAGTTGTGCGTCCCAGTTTTTGGGGCTCACCTGCGACCTTCGTGATGCTAGGAGGCCCCATCTCCTGTGCCGTATGACACTATTCGCTCAATACGGAACGCGTTCGCATCCAGGCTGTCCTGTTTGTGGAGACCTTTACAGTAACATTCTAGAATAAACATTTTCATTTTGTTCTGGCAGGTGAGTTGCCCAGTTTGACAGTTCCCTCTCGAGTGTTCCCTGGGTGTACGGCTTTTTTCTAACCGCTGTGTCATTCGGGTGGTGGTTCTATAGTTAACATGCCTATCTGCTTTACCGTTGCAAAGAGTCAATAGTCAAAACTAACACTGGCTTGCTAATGAATGCGTAATTGTTCTGTTTTCGATTTGAGAGTGGAGCGATCTGCTACACCTGAACGCACGGAGCGCTTTTGATGAAGACGTGTTGAATGATTGAGCACTGCGGTTGCATTAGCATTATTATTCTGACATTTCAACACAGCGGCTTTAAATAAAAGTGTTTGTGTGAGTGTGTCTACCGGGAAATATCACAATAATAAAGGATTCATGACCTTTTCGAATTGCAAATTTAGATTTTAAAATGTGTACTTTTAAAACCTTTGCGGCACAGGACAGCCAGGTATAGAATACTAAACTTATTAGTCTTCTCGCTGCGTATGAAGGTCCTGAGAGATGATGTCAGAGGCTGCACCTGGAGACTAAGGCTGAATTATGCTCTCAGGCCACAAGGACACCTGCTGTTGCCTGCGAGACATCTGTGGCCCCACACACACACACACACCTGCCAACGCTGTAGCACACACTCATTCACTTGCGAGCGCAAGCACACGCGCAGACACACACACAGACACACACACAGACACACACACAGACACACACACAGACACACACACACAGACACACACACACACACAGACACACATACAGACACACACACAGACACACATACAGACACACACACAGACACACACACACAGACACACACACAGACACACACACACACACACACCTGCTGGGAAACACTCCATCCCTCTAATTGGAGTTTGGGGGCAAAACAAGAGATAATCCGGCACAGAGAAAAAGATTTATCATGAAACTCATCCTTATTATAGCACTCAAGATGGTTTACAATAGGCCCAGTGTCTTTACAGTAATAGACATATCTTCTATAGAAAACACTGACAACATCAATTCGAACCCATCATTTATTCAGCACACATTTAAATGTTTAAACCCAACCTTGATGTCACATCCCATGAGGGTACTGCACTGCACAACAAGGTACATGCACAAAGACTGTTGTCGTTTCCATGCGAGGTAGCATTACACAATAAAGCCGCCAATGGGTGAGTCTCACGGCTCCAACAGGAAGTCTTCACAGCGTGGACCAGATCCCCGTAGGCCGTCCTCCTCAGTAATGGATCGCTGTCGTAAGGTACTCTGCCTACTTCACATCGGGTGGGGGATAGCGTCGCGTCAAACACAGCGGGCTGAAACGAAGGAATGAAAGACTGTTTATGCATCGTAATGACACTATGATGTGAGGAACAAAAGGAGACGGAGGAGAAATATCGAGTCGCTCTTTTCGATAGTAAAGTGTTTGGGTTGGTGTCGCACGCTGAGGCGGAGAGTGAAAGGAAATAAAGGGCAATTCAGGAAAGTAAAAGCATGGTCGCGGAGGAAGAAGCAGAAGCCTTTGTCAAGTTGTCGAGGAGTCCACCCCAGGACCGTTAGCCCACTGTTCAGTTAGGTCCAGGCTCATCATTATTGCATGGAGTCTGTTCCCTCCGTGTGGAAGCTGTCAGTCTGACACGAGGCAGGCTTCACTCTCTCAGACGCGTCAGGCCGACCGGGGGAGAGGAAGGAAACTCGAGTGAACCCCCTGCCTCCTCATCAATCAGCGGCAGAGAGATGAAGCTGACACACTCCCTGCTAATGACGCTATCTGCCAGGCAGATGGGAGTTGCTATGTCCCCTGTTTTTTTCTGCCATCGGACGGAACCATTCTTTTGGAGTGTATTTCCTCAGGTAACACGTTTGTGACTAATGAACAGCGAGGCGGTCACAAGTTCTGTCACTTATAAAAGTGTTAGCGAGTGCAGAATCCCTCAAATTGGGGTTCAGAATTGCACTCGTGGTCCATGTTTGGTTTTACCACAACAAAGAATGTTTGTAGATGGTTAGGGTTACTGTTGTGGTGGGAGTAAAAAAGAAAAATAAGGAAGTAGAACAACAGAGAGGATGGTACATGTCTAGAAAGAAACTCCAAGACTATGACCCCCCAAGTAAACTCTTCTTGTTATTTCATATTCCATTATTTTTGTTTTCTTTTCGCCTCCCTAAACTTGTTACAAACTATCCAGTGCTCAACGTCTCACAAATGCATTTCTTTCAACTATGTCCATGCACGCAGACCTCCAACGACAAAGTCCAAACCTCTCTCTTCTCTTCTCTGCTCCAGAACCCAGACCATGCCGCCAGCCATGCTTCGTTGTGACAGCCATCGTCCACCTGCTCCCTCAGAGAACACACCAAGCAAGATTATCCAGCATCCGCACAAACACCGCGCCGATGTGATTCAGCCCAAACTGGCCATGCACGCTGAGTCGTTCCGCTTTGAACCCGAAGTAGTCAGTCAGGGAAAAAAATGGACGGGATTGTCTGTGACAGCAAACCCCGGCAAACAAACTGTTTGCATATGTCCTCCACGTCAAAGGAAATAAAACACCCTTCCGCACACCAATCACTTTCACTTTCCCTTCGTTGTGTGTTTTTTTTTCTTCTTCTTCTTCTTCCCGATGGGACGTGAGCGACTGAACGAATGCATACGGAGGGAGCTGAGCGGCTCTGCCCTGGGCTCTTCCCGCTCGGCTGGGCTGACGTGTCGCAGTCGGACGCGGGTCAGCAGCCTGCGGAGGGGCAGGGCAGGTGGGTGTCTTTCAACAGAAGCGTTTGCGTGTGTGTGTGTGTGTGTCTGGGTTTGTGGTATGTCATGTGCATGTGTTTCTGTGAACGCGTGTGGCGTGTGGTGCGTTGTGTGTTTGCGTGGATGTGTCATGTGTGAAGGGAATTGAATGTGTTGGTGCATGTATGTGTGTGTGTGCATTTTGTGATTTAAGCCTCTATGGCATGTATTCTGCCAAACACCAGGAATCAGGTCAACTTTGGTTTGTAGTTTTTGTTCATTCTACTGTATATTCCATTCCATTTGTAACTTCTTTGGCTGTGGGCCTCTCCAAGAATCTTGCGGCTTGTTGCCATTGGAAGCATGGGCGAGGAATCTGTACAAGATTGGCTGTCTAGCATCCATCTGTGAAAGGTAATTACCTTCAGCAGCAATGTTTAGGTTGAGGTAAGCCACGACATTGAAATAGCTTTTCAATTATTTAATTAAAGTTCAATGAGGTGGGAGGATTTGAGTTTAATTTCTGTCGTCAAGGGAGTTGTGCCCAGGGATGAGCAAGGTGCTGCATCTCTTTCTAAAAGAGGGGGAGAGAGAGAGAGTGAGAGAGAGAGGAGAGAAAGAGAGGAGAGAAGAAGAAGAGAGGGAGATGAGGGAGAGAGGGACAGACAGATCGAAAGAGAGGGAGGGGGGCTGGACAGAGAGAGCGAGGGAGGGAGAGAGAAAGGCAGCAGAGAGGATTGAAGAGCAGAACAACTAGAATGCAGGTAGCCAAGCTAGGCAGCAAACGTTCCCTTCCTGAACACAACGACCCAACAGGAGGGTGATTGAGCTCAGGCCAAAACCAACACGGTAACGCGCAATTAAGGGCTACTAAATCAGGCCACGTATCCCCAAACAACGTGTTCCATCTCAACATGGCCCTCAACGAGGCTGAGAGCGACGTTTTCGGGCTATGGCCGCCACGACGGAAAAACCGACTAATGAGAAGCGATTTGGGGTTCGCCCAAGATGTAATTACCATCCCCACTTCCTTTGTTCAATGAGGACTGGGCCCTCCAGGGGGAAGCCTATTTCTGTCAGGTAATGGAGAGCCCAGCTCCGCCAGCACATGATCAAATTGTCTGCCGATGGCAGCTTTTCGCTTCCCTGATTGTCCCCAAAGACACAAAGAGCTGACCCAAGGATTCTCCTCTTTCCTTTTTTCTCCTTCCTTCGTTTCGCAAGCGCACGGCGGATTTACGGGCAAAGCTTTCCCCAGGCGCGAGGCAAGGCCTGTGTTGTGTTCGCAGCGTCGGGAGGCTGGGCGGCTGGGTGATTTATGTGGTGTCGCGGTAACAGGAGTGCAATGGAGTTGTTCTCGCAAACACATGTTTGGGCTCACAGGGGCCAACTGCATCGCTAGAGGGAAAGCACCATGCATAACCCCGTTGTCGGAAGCAAGGGGTCGGGGGAGAGCGCAGGCAGAGAGATTGCGAGTTCCTGCAAATGTGGCCCCATCACAAGCTATATGATCAGACACTGTGTAGGGTGACATATGTGGAGACGGTAGCCTAGTTTGCCATGGAACGGGAGTCCTCCCCGGCTTCACGCTGTGGAACACGCCTCCACAACACCTCGGTCCCACCCCGCTGCACAGACCCCTGCTGCTGGAGCACATTACTTCCCGCTCACATTATTCCACACAAAAGCTCACCCCCGCCCTTAAGTACATTGAATCTCTTGTGTGTCTGTATTGAAGTCCACTGTATCTGCGTTGTGAATTGACTCGCATGAACAGACCACTGCGGTGTTGTGGACCAGCTACAACGACCGCCATTGTGTACTATAATTAAACTTTATCTGCCTGGCTGAAAGAGCCCTCAGTCAAAGGGAACATGTCAGGGGGTCCCAGCGGGTCGTTTGCATTGTCAGTGATGGTTTATCAATACAGAGGATCTTAATCTGTTTCTCCGCGCTCTCTGAGGAATCCTGGTAGGAGAAGCCTTCTGCTTTGACCTCTACCAACTGGCATGACAACATGAATGAATGGCCTCCATGCTGCTGAGAGATTGTGTTCAGATCCCAATGGAAATTAACTTCAACATCAATGTTTTCGCTTGCTGAGACGACGTTAACGGCCTTAAAATAAAGCCATTAAAGAAGCTGTTAAAGCTAGTAATTACCCATAAAACTTTAATGTTTGAACAATGAGTCATTTGAGGCGGTTTAGTTGTTCTCGGCTGCAGACCTAACACGGAGAAAAATGTGAATTCGATACAAGACCACGATGGACAAAGATTCAAACCCACTCATTTTGAGCTGAAACGTCATGTTTTTCAGCATACAACTGTGTTATACTTTAAACAATTAAATCCCGGTTTGTTTTTCATCAGACACAATGGTAACCGGAGAGCAACATGATGAAGACTTGGAGACACAAATTCGGAGATGAGAGTTCCCTTGACGATTAACAAAGACTCATAAAGCACACTTCCCACTGTGGAGACCTGCTCCTGTGGGAGAAATGCAAGAAATTACCATTCACATACGGTTTAATTAAATTTTATCCCAATAAGTACTAGGCTATATAATTACATCACTTCATTACACATTGCATGGGTTTAATCCCATTTACAAAATCAAGTATGTAGATGATTATTTTATAGTACCAAGATATCACATTATCTATTAGATATGTTTAATCCTAATTAGTAGATCAAGTTTGTATTATTATTACCTTATAAAATCTCAATTAGTAGATTATTGTTGTTGTTGTTATCACCTTATTATTTAGTTATTTATTTAGTTTATTTATTTCAAATCATCCCTTGTATACGTTTTCAATCCAAATGAACAGATCAAATATTATGATAGTAATTATATTAGAATATTGTTATATTATAACAATTTGTTGATGATTATTTTTATTACCTAATTGTTGTTGTTGTAACATCACATTATCCATTGTTAGCTTCATGTTGTCATTGGCGACTCCTTCAGTTTCTCCCACAGTCCTTTCCCAGAGGTCGTAGTGAGGTCAGTGTCTCTATCTGGCAGAGCGGACCATCATGTCTCCTCTGCCGGACCAGATGAGTATCAGCCGGAAACGTCCGGGCTCTGAAAACACTCTCCTTCCTCGGCCCCTCTCCATTCATCATGGCACCTGTAATGCCCGGAGATATGTACATCTGGAGGTCCCCATCTTTCACGGGAGACACCGCTGGAAGCCCCCATTTGTTTCGAGGCAATAAAGTTTGCCTAATTCTTCTGGTGAGGCTTGCGAGGGCCGGGGACAGCTGCTGGCACAGAACAGAAGGACAACAAGGTTTGTTAGTGGAGTGGGAACTCTGAACTGGCAGTGACAACTAGTAAAATGAACCGAGGGCACTTGTGCGCTAGCTGGCTGCCAGCAAAATTCCTCATCATGTAAAGTATGCTGTTCTCCGGTCTGTCTTCATCTGTTTAACGTCAAGAGGGCTGGGCCTGTGTTCCTAATGAAAAAGCAAACTATCTCTTTTTTTTTCTTTTCCGGCGTCTTCCTCCCTCTGCTTCTCCTCCGCAGACCTCGACTGAGGCCCTGACGCGAGGATCGCTCCACAGCCAATCGGCCCTGCACATATTCTTTTTCCGGTGTTATTTGAGGGAGGCGAGTGCCGGCGTGTCACCCTGTCGGTCCACCATCTCTGACAGGCCTGTTCTGTGTGTGAGCGCAGGCAGCGGAGAGGGTGTATGAGTGAGTGACTGTGTCCAGAAATCATCCAGGAGTGAGCTGCACAACTGTCACACGTTTGATGGCCTCTAGCTGAAGGATTGTGGGTAAAAAAATCCATATAAAAAACAGCCTCCTTGAAACTTTGGATTCAGTTGATTATTTCCTGAGAGTGATTGAACAAACTCCCTTTGAGCTTCATTTAAATAAATGTCATATGAACAAATAAATTACGGCATATTTCCAAGCAGGGTTACAAAATGAAAGTGAAAGTAATGACATTTTGGGTTTAATGAAACTTTCCCTTGCCGTTGCTGCAGTATTTGCCCAAAGTAAAAAAAGACGAGTGATTATGGGCGTCTCGCTCGCTGTCTGACTGATGCTCAATAAACCCAAGAGGTGTACTTGAATATACTGATTCCACAATTATTTCTGTTCAAAGGTCAAGCAATATTGTGGCGGCGCTCGGCAGAATTCTCAACGCCCCCCTTTCAGCATTCCTCCTGTCATTAGACAGATTCAAACGGTATTTCTGAAACAGGTGAATACATAAATGACACACTGTTAGTAGGAGATTATGAGAAAGGTGGTTGCGGGGGGGCGTGATGCACGGCTCTGGAATGTTAAAAAGACCCCTCGACATCGATAGGGCCGAGGGAAACATCCCTGCCCTGAGGCTGGGTTGAATGATGACTTCCTTCACTATCGAAGCGTGTTTGCACCGACTTCGTTCATCAATAACCGATCAATATCCACCAGGATATGGTAATGTCAATACATCATGCACTAAAATGGCATAGCCATCCATCACACAGAAGTGCAACAATATTATGCTGTACGCTAGCAGTCAATCTCAGCTCATACGTCAGTCCCCTTCCTCTTGTAAACAGGATACCGAATACTGTTGTAGTTATAGATTGGAATTGACGTTAAAATACATGTTTTGGTGGGTGGAATCAAGCTGAGAGTGAAAAGTGAGAGCCACATGGTTGCGTAATGAGGACACCAGATGCATTTTCAACATGCCGCTTGAAGTGGTCTTGGGACGTGCGTCAACTCGCTCGATTGGTCTCCGGTTTTGACCCGGGTCTCTGACGGTCAACCGTACTGGGACCTCAGATGCTCTGTCGCTATTAAATGACTCACTGTGTCAGCCTTCATCCTCCCCTCTGTGGATTCAATTTACTTTACAGGGGAGATGAATTTGTCCCGAAGAGATATTCTCCCTTTGAAATAATGGACCTCAAATTACAGGGTGCCTGCTGCTCTGAGGCAACTCCACACACGTTCTGACCTTTCCGTCTTCGGTTCGGAGACGTGGATAATTTTCAGTCTGAAAATGGTCACGTTCTTATTTTCAACCCATGGCCTCCTATTGGTTCCTACCGGAACTGGTGCTATTCATCACCCTGAACTGGCGCGTGCCTCTTCTGCGTCAAATGCAGCTAAGTGATCGTCTATCAGGAGAAAGAGAGCAGGGTTTTTCTGAAAAGGTCACACATTGGTACCAAGAGGAACTGAGAGTTTTACCTGATATCAGATGTCTTTTAGATGTTCTCTATGACGACTACATCTTTATTCACATCAGCCAGTAATTTCAGACCTTGGCTTGGTAATGCAAGTGTAAAGGAATCAGTCGACAGATCGAATTTAATTTACCAGTCACACAGCAGATGAAACACAGTTTGAAATGTGAGCCGCTGTCTTAGAACTGATCTACGCCATCTTCAGATTTCCAAAAGTTCACATATTAGAAAGTAAGATTTGTCTTTCGAAAGATATATTTCCTTGACAATGAAAAGCCGCCTCAAAGCCAAGCAACTCAATGAGACGGCTTCGCCATAAATACCTAGGATGGAAACGTGCGACTCAACTCAAGCGATGACAGGATTTTTTTGGGGTGCGCGACGACTCTCTGGGGAAAACGCACTCCACAGTAACACAGAGATGTTTTACAGGCATAACTACATAGCTGCTTTTCTCCTGGGACCCTCAAACAGACACAAATCACGTTGACACACAGGCAATTATTCATACAGCATGGAAATGGTTTGGATAAATGGCGGATGAATATTATACGGTGCTTTCTAACAGAGGCTGTTAGGCTCTTGAGGCAGATCCACAAGTCTGCAGAAAAGGCAATATGATCTACTGTTGACTATGAAGAGGCAAGGAAAACATACGGCATAGTTATGAATCAACACAGGGTTAAATGTAACTTTCTGGGACGACAGCATAACATCAACCGTTTCTTCCATCGGCTATAAAAATAATATGCAAATCCATACAGTCCTGAGTCTATGTGGTTTAATTCATTCGTTTGTCAAAAGATGACTGCACATCAAGCGAGAAAAAAATGCTTTCACTTCTCTGATGAAAACAGCAAACAGTGCATTAAACATAAAAGTATTTGTCATGGTTTGAGGCACCAATAATGGAATGAAACCCAACTGTGAAGTGTCCCCACCCTGCCAAGAGCTCCAAATATGCTGACACGTGCATGAACGTGACATAGACATATTTTCTCGGTCTTCTCTACCCGAGTAAAGACCATGAATATTAGCACAAGAACCTTTTTTAGATTTGCGAACTCTTACATCAGGTTCATGCTTTGAACTTAAGGGGAGTCGGTAGACCCTATTTACTGGGGCACGTGCCCCAGTATAAATCTGCTGTGCCCCAGTAAAATCTTAAGTTTGAGTTTGAACAATTGAGTTATAAGTCAGTGCATTAATTTAGATTGATAATCCCGGAAAATATGAACGCAGCATCCCGCTCAACACTTATAAAACACACCGAAACACCGAAAACACAAATGCACGCAGAATTCCATGTCAGCGCACTCTTCTGAGCTTGCCAAATAGCCACTGCAGCACGCACACAGAAGTCCAGGTGTCGGACTCTGCACACAAGTCAGAATTGAGGTAGGCTAAGAAAACCTTACAAAACTAAAGATAGATTCTAAATGGTAGGGCTACCGATCATCTTATTTTGACTCAAACATAAAAACAATGTTGCATGAAGCAAACAAAAAAAACTGTATTTGCACTCACAGGAATAAGAAAAAAATGTGCACGCTAGGATTAACTATTCATGCCCCTCCTAAAGCTGATATCAAACTTGCGTCCCTGAACTGTTGTATAGTGGGTTAAGCAAGGGGAGTTCTGTACCCGAGTAGTGCATTGTGCGCAACACGCTTGAAGGAAAAAAAGGGATATGAGTAGCGGTCTGTGCCCCTGTAGAGTTTTATGTCTAACAATGCTTCTGCTTTGAACCCTCTTTTCCATTGTTGTGTTTCTGTAACTTCATCTTGCGTGTTTTGTCTCTCTCACTGTCAAGGGTGCGTGTTACAGGCATTCAACTTCAGCACGAATACCTTAAAACTTGTATATTACAAGTGGCCTCATAACTTTTTTCCCGACGATCTTGCCAGTGTTTCAAAGTTTGCAGCCCAACACGCAATAGGCAACTTAAGAAACCCACCGACCACGTGTAGTTAGCCTAGCTCAGCGTTCCTTTTCCTGACTCTCCGTCCGTTTCTCCAGGTAACGGTGGATTAGCGACCTGTGAAAGCGCCACAAATTCTAGCGTGGTGGTTAGAGGTGGGTGTTGCACTTTCTGTCTGATGTTTCCAAACAACAGTGTTCCCACAACCAAACATAATTATTCAGTTAAGATTGTTCTAGCAGAACATTCTCAACTCTTAAATCTACAACAACTGGCAAATCTCTAAATATAACTAGGTGAAATGGCCAAGAAATGTACTATGGCACAGTTAAGTCACTAGAAGATCCAATTGGGTTTTATTTGACCTTTAATAAAATCTTTAACCTCCCTTTGTGTTGAGGTTTCTTTCTCAGCCTTTGAGATTGAAATGATCTTTCACTTAAATTTCCATGTCGAGTTGATTTTGAGTGACTTGTCTCTTGTCAAGTTCTGAAACAGGATTGCTTTTTGATCAAGCTCAGCATCCCTGAGATATATGACCCTAATAAAGTGTGATGGCTCATCCGGGCACAGGACAGAAATGAATTACTTTTCTTCAATTTAGCTCCAATTCAGGGATTTTCATTACAGGGTACACAACAACACTGCAAACAAGAGTAGACAGCCTCTCAGGAATTTCATTTTCCTGTCATCTCTGCTCCCTGTCTGTGATCCCAGGGGGTGTTGGAGCAATTAATGACTTTTTGGTCATTTGGAGGAGGGAGTGTGTGTGTTTTTGGAGGTGGGCTTGACAGATTAGGTCTTGACGCCATGTTTGTTTTACTGTATTATCTTGTGAAATGAGCAGACCACAGAAACGTTGCACTGGCTGTCGAGTTATATCAATCAAAATCATTCATACTTTGGACCAGTGGATCCAGACCCTTTAACAAACAACTACACTATCCTTACCATGTGTGCACATGAAGCACCTTCGACTGACATCCACACTGACAAGCGCATGAATCATAGACTGGACGTTCATTCGGTTATGTATTTAAGACTCAGGGACAGCTGTGCTGGCTTTGGTTGGCCTAGTTAAATTCGATACGTTCGGTCGTTCAAAAAGGATGAAAGCAACTTAGCTGTGGTTTCATACGGTTTCTGTACTATTCACGGTTGTGATCTATCAGGAAAACAACGGCTTTGCCACGCGGTGTAAGCTGGGGGTCTTGGGGATGCATTCCCCAAAGCTGTGCTCCACAAAGCAGACGGAAAAGGACATGTTTCAATACAGTACATTGTTTACAATAATTAGACCCCGGAGGACCAAGTCTCTCGCGAGGTACTTCGTGTTTAGTGCTTTGTAATAATTCTTCAAGACACAAATGATAGGTAAATAGCCCAATTTATCGCTAATTTCATTCCTGTTAAATATGTGTGACTCTGTACGTCGGATAAAGAATGATGGTAAGAGATCACTATCTTCGTCTGAGCGGTGTTGGTATTGTAACGCTTATTATGGCTGCTGTTCCATTGTGTTTGTCTTTGTCTTCAATCATGTCATTTCATTTTTTACATCCTCCCTGTACAAAACCATGCTGTAAGTGCTGCCACAATGACCATGAAAAACTGAATGACATAACAACTGTGACCTCCGGTACTCATTTCCAAGCTAGCCTGGGGGTTGGAACTTGTATTGTGTCTGACCTAACAATGAACGTGTAGAAACTGCTTTCAACTGCTTGCAAGGCAAGAAAATAAATCATAAACCAAAGAAACATAACTGTGTGCGTTCCAGAGGGAAAAGGTTACCCAAGATGATCGAGCAGCTTTGTATAACTGGACTAAATGGATGCTTTGTGACAGTGTTTCATTCATACCCAGCTTTGATGAAACGCGTGAAAAATGTCACCCCATTCACATTTCAAAGCATCCATGTCAGTTCATTTATTTTTGGGTCGAATCTTATCTTTTGGTAGGGCCCATTATTGACTTGTCAAATCTCGTGCCGCAATTCATCCAGGCTGCTAAAAAGACTGGCACCCATTATAGAAATGACTCAAAAGACTGAGATCAGACAGGTGGCTCTCTCCCTCTCTCTCTCTCTCTTTCTCCCTCGCTCTCCCCTTCCTCCCAGTCTGTCCTCTCTTCCTCTCCTGCTGACGATGTCATCGCAGACCATCAATGGAAACGATCCAGCCCGCCTCTTCCTTTCCTCGAGGGGACCGGTGAGGAGATTGACAAAGTGAGTGGTTGCGACCAAGAGATGAACCATATAGGCGACTGTGCCGGGCTCTTTGAAAAGCCTCTTCAGCGACGAGAGATGACGGCTGTGTCCAGGCCTCCTCTCACGCCCTCTCCCATTATCTCAGTCTTCTCTGCATCGCGGGAATGACACTAGGGCGCCAGGTTATGTCCGTCAAAATGTGCCGTGCGTCTATTCAGAATCCTTTCAAGTGGGCCTCGGTTTTTTGCGGCGAGTCAAACTAATGAGCGTTCATCATCGAAGTAGTTTCAGGCGTTGAGTCCACTTGTTTTTTTGTTGTTGTTTTTTAACAACTCATACATATTCAGCATTTGCTCGCCATGTACAAAAGCTTACAATGTCTTAACAAGGAGGATTGGAAAGCCACACAGCAGGACACAAACTCTGCCTCCCTGACGTACTCATTTAAAGACTCCACAAATTCCACATTTAGTTCGACTAAACCAGCCAGTCAGTGCCTCACGCTGTGCAGGGGGGGTGCCGGGAACACAGAGACAGCTTGTCATTGTTTTCCACCTCTAATTGTTCAGTCTTGGCTGCCGGTAGACTGGCTCTCTATAGCCTTGTCTTCACAGTCACAGGAAGAAGGGTACATTCACAGGCAACAATGCCTTGTTGACGATGCTTAAATGCATTTGCAAAGACAAGGACTGAAGCTGTGCCGTGTCTTTGATCTAAGTGAGGAATGACAAATATGTTTTAGGAGCTGAGCATGGAGATATGTTCCAGCGTGGTCTCAGGCCACGTATCATCTCCGCAAACACCGAATGTTGGACAGCGAATCCTTACAGAACAGCACGTGTAGGCCTACTGCGTGTGCATTGGTGCCCGCATGCTAAGCATGTATCAGGAATTAAACGCCCGAACGTCAACAAAGACTCTGCAGTGAAGACAGATGAAGGGAGATTGAAAAGAGACACAGAGAGAAGGGAGAGAGCCGTCGAGAGAGAAAAGAGGGACAGGAGATAGAGAGACAGAAGAGAGGGCAAGAAAGTCGCAGAGAAAGTGATATACCGCAGAGTATATCCCTTTAGTATAGAGAGACGTCGAGAGATGAGACGTCCCGGTTCTGGAGAGGTAACCCCTTCACAGCAATGGCGATGTGGCTCAGCCTAAACTAATCGACGAACGATGATGTCTTCTCAAGGACCCTCCATCGTAGAGGTGATTAGTCAGGCTCATTCCCCGGCCCCTGATTATGTTCAAGAGCGGGAAACACGCCGAGCGCTCAAGGGGCTTCGCTTTCACTGGTGTGTGCGTGTCACTGTTTAACTGTGTTAAGCATGAATTGTTGAGGAGGGTCATTCGGAGGTGTTTGTGTTGAGCAACAGTGTTTAGATGTGCGCCAGCACTTTTGTATTGAATATGTTCACAGCGTGAGGGAAGAAACTGGCTTTTTCAGAGAATGTGCTGCCTCCGTTTTGTTACTCCTGCTCTCCTACATTTTCTTTTACATTTTTTGAAACATGACCTCTACTTTGCATATTTCACTTCCAGGTTTTCCCCTTTGCAAGGGGAGAGGAAATGGTAAACAGGCCAAATTGTTCCTTTGAATCTATCTGTGCTAAATGTACCAGAGCATAATGCATGGATGGATTAGGTGAATTGTGAGTGGATTGTAGAATCTCAAACACAAAAGAGGCCCCGTATTTCATGCCCAGAGTTACTTTAAGTGAAGTTGGGGAAATCACTCATCAAAGGCTGTATGCTGAATGTGTTAGTATTTGAGAATCAGCACAGTGGCGCTTTTTTTCGGGACGAGAAAAATAATTGGCTGCATTGTGTGGAGGCATATATGTCAGTCTTTGTACGGGGCACAACCATTGATGTGGTGAAGCCCGGAGGGAAAAAAACACCTCTCTCTCTCGAGGTTGAAGCAGTTTAGATGTAGGTGTTTTTGTAATGAATATTCCACAGTACCAACCCATAGCCACTCACTTCTACGGTTGTGAGATTCTCTCTCTCTCTCGCTCTCTCTCGCTCTCTCTCTCTCTCTCTCTCTCTCTCTCTCTCTCTCTCTCTCTCTCTCGCCTCGACACCTTCATTTTTTCCCCATCCTGCCTATCCTTGTTTGTGTGTTGTGATATGTGCGGGTTGCCTCCGTTAACGTGTCTATTATGCTAATTAACTGTGATTTAACACTTCTGAGGGGACTTCAAAGCCCATTGCGGGGAGAATTGCAGCGATGGAAAGTGACAGGTTGCAGTATTTTGATCCCCTCTGGTGAGCCCACCATCGGCTCCGCGCCCTCCTCTGAGCAGCTCCCACAAGGCGTTTTCAGAAGTTGTTGCTCCTTGCCGGTACACTTCTTGTTTCTGAGGAGAAAAAGGAGAATTGCTGATTGCATTTTAAGCAGGGAGAGCAGAATAGTGGGATGGGGGGTGGAGAGGTAGGAACAGATCTAGAGAGCATTCGAAAAGAACTGGGATGCGTGCGAGTTTGGGTGCTCCTCGAGCAACATTAAAACAAACACCTCGAGTAAAACAAACAGCAGTCAGTTCAAGTGGCTCCGGGTGTACAAAGTGGGTCACGACTGAACACCAGAAACAAAGCAAGGGTGATTTCTGTATTAACTTCTCTTTTCTTTTCTCTCGGGGGGGGGGGGGGGGGGGGGGGGGGGGGGGTCCAGGCGGGGGTCCAGGCGATAAGTCCAGGCAATAATTCCACCTGTTTATGTTTCGTTCTCTGAGGTATTGTAACTGGCATACGTCCAACACACAATAAAGATGTATGTATATATCATCTAATGACAGTATAAATGCATGCATATATACCATATATATTATTATACCATATATATATATACATGCATTTGATAACTCCTTAAACTCTTTTCCCTGTCTACTGTACGTCCTACAAGGCTGTCATCCTTGTGCACACAATAGTATGTCTTTCCAACTGTACAGTGGCAGTAAAACCATTATATGAAATGGCTCTGCATAGCCAGTGAGCTAACCTGTCCCTTTGTCGGAAATATCAGTTTAATCTGACCTTCTCCCAAACGACCAACAACAAACCCACTGGCTCTACAACATGTCAGCGTGTCACTGCAGAAGCTCCCGGTTTGGTGACAGCACAAGGGAATGTGCTAATGGGGTGACAAAATGCTGAGCCGAACATTTCTTGTCGGAACATTTTATTTATTTTTATATCATAAATTCGAGAAAGGGGAAGAGATGCAGCGATTGAATATGTCAGAATGACAGTGTGTATGCAGTGAGTATTTATACAGTACAAATAGATCAAACTAATGAGGGGCCATCATTATTTCAAAACGAACCCCCCTCCCCCAAAAAAACAATGCTCTGTTTTAATTGATAAACAAAACATTTGATTACGGGCATATCAGCATTTTGTCAATACTGTTAGTGCTTCATTGCAAAATGTTGTCACCCATTTTACAAAATTACCTTTCATCTGCCATATTGATCAAACATACAACAACAAAAAAAGATGTGGGTAACCCCTTCAGTCAGACCAAATGACTCAGCTGCAGTGACCATCATGTACAGCCAGGTGAGGATGTGCTAAAGTCACATTAAGGTTTGGATTCAGGCTACACAGCGACACAACAGACACCATTAATTCATGAACCCATTGGCAGAAGCCATTGTCTGCTAGCTTGTTTACTGTGTCTGGTAGCTGAGATGTGGTTCCTTGGTTACCGCAGTATGGCTAGTAAATACTTACTGTTCCTTGAATTTAACCACTAAAATACTGTATCCTTTTTTATTGTTTTCTATTTGCACTATTTGTACGTCACTTTGGATCGATAAGCTTGCTAGATCGATACAAAATGCATCTTCATCTGTCACAAACCCAGCTCATGGGTTGAGACAGATCAAAAGGGGAACTCATGCGCGAGAACTATATGCTGTGGTAATTTATTAAAGAATACTAATTTAACATAACTAAACGTGAGGTATGTAAATCGGTAAGTCAGCGGTGTACATGCGTGTGAGTGTCTCATGATCGCAAGCCGTGTTGAAAGTTGTATTTAACAAAAGTCAAAAGGTTGCCACAACTCGAAACAAAAGCGCGGTGCGGACAAACGGAAGGGGCCGTCTCTCTCTCCTGACGTCCTCTTAAAGGGGAGGAAACCACCGGGCCCAGGTGTAGCTACTTAACGGCTGAGGAGGCCGTCACACATCTGTCAAGCTACCAGTTCATCTCAGTGGGCTGCATATTCTTTATGTCCAATGCAGTTTCTTCGTAGAGTTATGTTATTTTTATTTTAACATGCGGAATGGAAAAGTCAGCTCTATTAAATTAATGGTAGGCCAATTTACTTTTGGTAGACAAAGCTTTAGACTTTCACACCTGTCTCTAAATAGACACGTGATAATTGAAGTAACTTAGCTGAGAGGGTGTTACTGAAATGTGTTCATCAGAAGATACAGCTGTTTGAAACAGATCCACCCTGATTGCATCCCCAGTGTTAAGGAAACGCTAAATATATATATATATATATGTAATAATTTATTGACATGTAATTTCTCGTTCACAAGACAACGAGTCAAAAAATCTATACTCAGCATCCGGCTATACTCAGCAACTTGTTAAATCCCAACCCTAATTGTCAACTTACTGGAAACAACATCCATCTTAGCCATGGAAAACCATAACTAGCTTAAGCGTTTCGATGTGCACCCTGGGAAAAAGATCTAACCGTGTCTGTTCCTATAGCATGGCTGTGTAGGTGAAGGAGAGGAGATTGGAACAGAAACGGCTGGCAAACACCCCGTCTCTGTCTCTGCTGCAGCTCCTGAGACGTGGGGCATCAACCAGGAGCTCGTCTGTCAGGCTGCAGCGGTAGTTAAGGGCCCCATCCTGGTCTCCGCACCCCACAGCAGTCTCGCGCGGAAGCCTCTCCCGCGCAACTCGCTTGTCACATCTCCTCCGACTCTCCCAAACGCACCCTGTCTCATCCTTCCTCTCCGTCTCACTCACTCCCTTCCACCAATACTTCCCGTACGGCTCCATCGTCTCTGTATAACCCTCCCTCCCTCCCTCCCTCCCTCCCTCCCTCCCTCCCTCCCTCCCTCCCTCCCTCCCTCCCTCCCTCCCTCCCCTACCCCCCCCCCCTCTCTCTCTCTTCCCTTCCCCGGCCTTGTTAAACAGAGGCCTACATTAGTCCCCCACCTGCCTCCACAGGGGTAGGCCTGTCAGCCTCAAGCTTTAGTTAATCACTCAGCAAGCCAGGCAGCCGGACGCCTCGCCGCCGTGTCCCTGGACGCTAATACAGAGACGAGTAGCGAGAGGGGGAGGGCTGTGTGTGTGTGTGTGGGGGGGGGCTCGTTAGGAATGCAGGTATTTAAGGAAACGGTCCGTTTGAAATCAAAGGATAATTTGTCTCTTGCTCCCATCTAGGTCTTTGTGGCACAGGTTGTTAGGCCAGAGTGGAGTCGCTTTTGTGCAGTGCAGCACGCCTGCGTGTTGACGCTGTTCATTTGAGGCGTGATAAATACTGAATGTCCTGCTTTCAGACGGCGCGTTCTGTCCCCAAAAGAGAGTTGGGTTGCTGACTCTTTGATAAGGTGAGAGCCAGTGTGGTTGAAACATGGCCTTCTTTTGCAAGAATCGAAATGCATCAAGAAATATTTTTTTTTTGTTTCTACTGTCTAGTTCCAGGGATGATCAATGAACGCATTTCTGCAAACCCTTTTTTATCCAGTCTCTGTTTGCTTGAATTAATCAATGCTAATGCATTCAGAATTGCACCCTACAGGCAAACAAAACAAAAAACAAATGGATTCTCATCCTCGCCAGTCAAGATAGATATACTGTAGTTTTATGACCAAAGGTGCTCTTGATCAATTCATAAAGAGGTGGACAAGGGCCATGTTACATAACACAAATATTACAGCGTGGGGGGAAAAAAAGACCTGTCATTATTGACATCCCTCCTGGCTCCAACGTTCTCAAGCGCTTCCCAGAGCAGTCTCGAATGTTTATCATGCTGTATCATTAAGCCGTGTCTCTGCGCTCCAAAATGTCATATATCCACAGTAATGAACTGTGAGAGCGCACACTATTCCCAAACTTCCCCCGCCGAAGCACACCCATTAATCCAGGCGCTCCTACATCCAACTCCAGTCCCTCTACTCATTAACACTGGCAGGTATCAGGGAGCGAATAATGAGGGAGTGCCCGTGAGTCACAACATATATAAAGGAAGTGGAGAGGGAACGGGAGTGGGGAAGAGAGAGACGGAAAGTGGTCAAGAGAGAGAGAGAGAGAGAAAGGTAAGAAAAAGGATGGGAGAGAGAGAGAGAGGTAAGAAAGAGGTGGGAGAGAGAGAAATAAGAGACAAATGCAAAGGGCGAGAAAGGAGATGTGAAAAGGTTAGGAGAGAGAGAGGGAGAGAGAGAGGAGGATAAAGGGAGAATGAGCGAGAGTGGGAGGGAGGGAAAGAGTGGGCGAGAGAGGGAGTGAGAGAGGGAGGAAAGGAGCGGGAGAGCGGGAGAGCGGGAGAGCGGGAGAGAGGGAGAGAGAGAGAGAGAGAGACAGTGAGAAAGAGCCTGAGCGCGAACCGGAGTGGAAAGCCATTAAAAATGAGCCAGTGCCCTAAAGGACTCTGAGACCTGGGTCTGATGACTACGGGGGTGCTTGGTGACAAACAGCACGATGTCACTCTGCTTGGAGTCAGTGGCGACGCCTCCCAGTGCCAACTGCCAATCACGGCAAAGGCACGGCGAGTCCAGGAAAAGGAACAGGAAGAATCTGCAGGAGAATCTGCGAAGCCACAGAAAAACATGGAGACTCTGTGGAAGCTCTCAGAAGTTTCCGTCTCCAAACTCATCCGCCGCCTTCGTCTCTTAGAGGAGCGTCATGGTACAAAACAAACAATTATTTTCTTCCGACGCTGAACTTGCCTGCCAGTCCCTCAGAGAGGGAACACTGGGGGTATTGAGTGATCATACAGCAACATCTCATCGCTCTGGATTAAGCCCAGTGCTTTGTGGTGCCTCCTCGACTTCAAACGCAATTAAAACAATGTCATCCTGGCCGGTCCAAGATTGTTGTGACTCAGGGCGACATGGGAGCGTGTCCGGAACACAACGGTATCTCTGGAAAGCTTCCAACATTCTGAGAACTCATCCTTTTATGTGTCATGGAAAATGATAGTCATCTCTCCGTCCACCCATTCCTCTCTCCAATTATCATAATTCCGACTCAAGTAAATGCCTCGTGCACGACCAGAAGGAGACACTCTGAGTCAGACGACGAGGTGCAGCGGTTGGTGTCAGGATGATGTGATGAGCCGAGATGACATGAATCACTAATCATGGCCGGAAAGGACGTTCGGTTGCTTTTTATCTCCCCGGTCCCTTTGCTGCGTTCACCATGTTCACATCTAACGTGCTGCTACCGTTTCCACTTTCTCGCCATGCTCCAACACGGACAGTTCGGCCTGCTTGTGTGTGTGTGTGCGGTGTGTGTGTGTGTGTGGGGGGGGCAAGCAGTACCTGACGTTGCGAACACATTTCTCCCACAACGGAGCGTAGCGTATAATCTAATGTAGCAAACGGAATCACAGCCACATGCCGGACCTGGTGTGTGGCTCCTTCTCGGATGCTAATATACCGTTAGCGTCCCGCACCCCAGCTCTCGTGGGCAGTAAAAAAAAAAAAAAACGGAATGTCCGCTTTAATTGCACCTTGCCCACGAGCGTAGCCTGAGAGACACAGTCGGGGGGCTGGACTGGGCAGGTGTTGGAGAAGGCCCTTATAATTGCCTGGGTAACGTGGCCAGGCCTCTTGTGGGTGTGTGTCGCTGCTCTGAGGACGCGCTCAAAATGAGCCACTGCATCAAAAATGGAGGTTGGCAACCTACGAGCACGTCCGGGCGATTTTTCAAATGAGACTCTCTGCTCCCTCGAGGAAAGCTTGGCTTTCCCTCTTATCATGAGCAAATGGAACAGAAATGGGCACAAATATTCTTTTTCGGCATGCGTAAGTAGGTTGGGCAATAGGGCAAGCTGTAGAGTTCAGCGTTGGGGACAGGGAACATGGGGGAAAGTATGTTTTGTTGCGTTGAAAAATAAAGGCAATTGCGGTCTAGTAGTGTGTCTCTCGATTTGTTTTTTTTCTTGGAGTGCTGATGTGTTCTTTATGTGTTTATTTTTTGTTGGTCTTTCGTTTTGATAATAAAAGAAAGAGGATGGGAGAGACGCTCGCATACTCTGTGTTCCATCACCTTGTGACAGTTTTGCTTCCAGGTGAACCAAGCGTCTTCACGCCAGCTAAGAACCTCGGAAACAGCCTAAGGGCCCCTGAGACACAGTACTCGAAACTGTTTGCAAAGTCACAGAAGTTCAATAACATCATGACAAACTCTAGAAAGAAATCTCTTTCTCATTATAAAAACGTATTTCGGGAAGGAAAAGATGATTTCACACAATCGTTGCCTCTTCTGATCCGACAGAAATTTCACGCTTGATTGGAACTTGAGTGAGTGATTCATAATTGGCCAACCAAATCACTATTTTTATAGGCCCCTTTTCACAATTACATACTCTCCATGTTAATGTTACTTTCAGTAGGAATTAGGTCTTTATGTGCTCCGAAGCCTGTACTCCATTAATTTAGTTTTATTGCCACTAAATTAGTTTCACTTACCCCCTTTGGCAGCCAAACCTAATGTGCATAAATGTAATTTATGCACCTAAACATTTGTACTCAAAATATTCAGCTCAAGTACATCGTAGGTAAGCCAGGGGAATGTCAATTACCTCCCAAACTGTTCCGCTCGCAGACCTTGTGAAAGTCCACGAGTACCTGAGTGAGTCTGTCCTGGAAGAGATGGCTCTTTACTACAGGGACACCTTGCCTGGCCACACATCTACTGCACCGTCTCTCAGGGAACGTTGCCTCAGAGGAACGAGACGTGCAATAATGTCACCTTCGTCCACCGACTTCGTCAGTGCTATTTCACTTTCATGCATGAACGTAATGTTTTAGTGACACTATTAAGTCTTATACGAGTTCTGATATTACTTTTTTCAGGCGGGGGAGGGGTGGGCGGAGGTGTTACGTTGGAGAATTGCTCCGGATTGCTGTTGTGTGGTGAACTATGAAGATCATGCTGGGGAAGGATACACAGATTATGCTGTTGGGAGCACTTCCTAAAATTGATCTGAGGAGGCAAAACAAAGGCTGAACAACACAAACTAACAAATATTTTGTTCTTTTTACAATGAATGTTGCGGTTGATCCCTGCAGGATGGCAAAGAAATTAAGGGAGACTTGATCATTTCCGAGCACAGTTTTGAAACCAGACCCACACAACAGTTGTTTTTTAAATAAGTAGAAAGGGGCAGGGTACAGGAAGTCACTGGGCTCTGTTTGTGACAGCTCACGGCGTTCTGTTGTTTGTCACTTGTGTCACAGCTGGGCGACTGGGCAGTGGAGCTGGGAGCTGCTGGGCGGATTGAAAAGCAAAGCCATCAGTTGTCGGCAGGCTGTTATTACACGAGAATGGAAGTCTAAGGAACAGATGGAAGCTTATGACTTGTGACTAGCTCCACCCAGCCTCTACCCGGCCTGAACATGGCCTCTGCCTGACCTCTACCTGGCCTCCGCCCAACTTCCACCCAGTCTCCATCCGGCCTCCACCTGACCTCCACCCAGCTTCCACTCAGCCTCCATCCGGCCTCTACCTTCAACCCAGCCTTCACCCGACCTTCACCCAGCCTCTACCCAGCCTCTCCCTGCCTTCTGGCCAGCCTCTACCCAGCCTCCACCCCCCTGGCCTCAGCCTCTGCCTGGCCTCAGCCCCTGTCTGGCCTCCTCTTCTACTGAGGGAATCGAGGAACTCCGCGGCACCCTCAGGTGAAACACCCTTATTTCAAGGGCCAGAGTGAGACATAGCACTCCTCCGATCGCAACAGACGGCGAGCCGGAGAGAGAACGTCTGAAATAATGGGCTTTGATGCGGTGCCTATCTCTCTGTCTCCTGCAGTCATCCATCAAGGTAAATGTTAAAGACAGAGCGGGCCGAAGCCAGGTGATTCTCTTTCTGTCATCGCAAACTAGATTTGGTAGACCTCACTGACCCATTATGAAGCCATGTTCGGCTCATACCTGCTCTTGGATCGCTGGGAAGGACAGAGAGACCTGATCGCACACTGTATGCGTGCGTCACTCTTGCTAATGAATACACCTATCCCTTAATAATGGGATTATCGGAAATTCTTTGTAAAGCGTGCGGCTCAGTGACTGGGTTCCGTGCGCGGTGCGAAGACATTTCACCCACATCGCCGTGTGAGGCATTTCCAATGCTTTCATTTGTTGGTAATCTCATTAAGTGTGTCATTTCGCTGCGATGCTTAGTTTGGAATTATGCGTCCCTACGTTGACAGACACAAAACCTGCCGTTTTAAATGACTGAAAGGAGGAAGGAGGCTAGCGGCTCAACCACCTGAAGTAAGTTATTTTGTTAGTGACCATCAAAAGTTTCTCCAATGCCACTCTGTGTTATTTTACAGCTCGTATCCTGGGGTGAACTGGCTGGATCGCTTTCAAGGATATCCAAGGGGAAAAGTCATTAGCTGAAGAACAAGTTCACCGGCTATTTTATGCCAAACACACCGGTGCGACATGCTCCAGGCTTTCCTTTAACTTTAATGTATTATTCTGTTGTCAGGCAGTGTTGGCTGTTGTCGAAACCTCTTACAAAGATGAATTGCACGGTTCACTCAAGGAAACGTTTCAGAGAATTTCTGGATCGGAAGTCGTGCTTTTAAATTACAGACGGAAGACAAAATCCATCTAATGCACTGAAGGACTGAAAGCAAAGTCTCTTACTAAGATGAGGTCTGGGTAGCATGTCGCAGTGGCACTTTCTAAAAGAGACTTAATACCTTTAATGGTAGCATTTGAATGTTCATCTCTTTTTTGAGCTCTCATTTCATTTTGTGCATGCAAGCTAATTGACATGGTCTCAACTCTCTCAAGATCTAACCATCGTTTTGTAATGCTGTATTTATTTGAGTTAAGTTAAACTTCAAAGTTAAGTTTGAGTTAAATCCAGTTTAGTTTGAGAAATATTCATGATAATTAAATATGGATATGACAATAAACAGCTCAAATCTATTTTTAAACGATGTCAGGTATTTATATAGTAGACTATGTTACATATTTACAGACAGCACATAAAAATGATTTTTATTTAGTGTATCTTACAAATTCACACTGTCATATACATTTTATAGACATTGGTGTATAACTTTTCACAAACGATTGTATTATAAAAATAAAAGCACATGTAACATAATTGACCCAGTACATAGCCATTGTGATCACGCTGTTCTAGTTCTGAACAATTGAAGTCGTATCTCTAATTGTACAAAAAAAGTAAAAAATAATAATCCGTAGGCTAGTTCAGACGTCTGAAAAATAGAGAGCATGACCTTCCAATTGATCGGATTCATGGCGTGACAAGTGCAATTAAATTAAGATGGTGAACACAAAAGCTTATCCTCTATGTTATGCAAGAAACTGTGGTGGACCTCTAAATGAAGACATGCTGGCATTCATTCAGACTGGCTGAGACTTCATCAAGAAACGGGCAGCGTATCGGAGATGATACAATATTGATGTTCATAACTGGGATTGAGCGCAGGATCGGTGTTATTAGCCTAGAGAGAGAGAGTAGACAAAATCACCGTCAAACGGCACTTATACTTCATCATGTTCTACAAAAATGCATGAAAGCTAATTTTACAGGAATCCCAACGCACAAAGTTGCCAACCCCCCCCCCCTCCTCCCCGAAACGCTCTCAACTTGAATCAAGTCCGCGTGGCGAGAGCGCAGAACATGTGTGAAGCTAGACGCCCAGCCCCCTTACTAGCTACATAATTTGGTGGTCTCATATTCCATTGAGTTGGGCTGTTTGGCACTGAAAGTCTGCAAAGCGGCCTGGATTCGGACAACATCTGTGGTGGACAGTTTGAGCCTGTGCCGCAGCAGGCAGGAAAACAGATCCAGCCTCTGGGGCCCCGGAGGGGACAGCCGGTTGACTCGGTCCCTGATCTCCAGCAGCTGCAGCAGGGCCGAGTCCTGGGAGCCCTGGGTGTACGGGTAGTCCAGCTGCAGGATCAGGTCCTGGATGGCTTCCGGGTCAAAGTGCATGCTGTAGCCAAACACCTGGATGCTGTTGATCTTCATGTAGCCCAGGTTCCTCCCAGGCTCCAGGAACTCCACCGGTTCGTAGTACGCCGAACCGTTCCCATTGGTCGAGGGCGCCTTGATGCGACTCCGCAGGTAAAAGTGGACCGTCTCGAAAAACGTCTTCCACTTGTTCCCCAAAGTCAACGTCCAGTTGTAACAGTCCAGGGGGATGTCGAGTTTAGTCCTCTCCCAGTCCGGGTAGTCGTCCTGGTCGATGGGCATGATCCAGCTCTCCGAGTGGCTGCCCCCAAACGGGTTGATGTACACGGACAGCACGGGCTCAAGGGTGCTGTTCTTGGTGAGGCACACCTGCATGGACACGCCCAGCAGCATGTGGACGTGGCTGGACTTGTACTTGTTGCTCTTGAGCGTCAGCAGCATCCTCTTCCGCCACGACGGGTCGAACCAGCTGTTGAGGCGCACGTCGTTGCTGACGAAGATGCCGTGGACGCCGATGCGGCCGTCCCTCTTCTGCAGCAGGTAGCGCAGCTCCAGGTCCTGCAGGTCCGTCTCGAAGCCGATGTAGTGGTCCGTGGAGTCGGGCACCTCGTTGCGGCACAGGCCCTGGCTCAGCATGTGGCCGGGGTTGCAGGTGGCGCAGCGCGAGCGGTTCTCGTAGGAGCAGGAGGCGCAGGCGGTGCCCTCGCCCACGGAGCAGGGGAGGACGGCCTGGCAGGACGGGTGGTCGAAGGGGCAGGAGCAGCTCCGCGTCTCCTCCGTGTAGGAGCCGATGTGATTGTTTTCGCTGCAGTACATGATGGAGAGGATGTAGTTCAGCCAGTAGCTGAAAGGCCTGTGACACAGAGAACAGACAATATCAATACTGTTTATTTATATATTCCCCATCTCTACTCTACTCTACCTCTCTCTCTCCCTCACTCTCGCTCATATTTACAGTAGCTATAGTAAAAAAAATCTGTAACACCGTACACAATTTTGTAAAGACCTCCTATCTCTACACGTTAGCAACATAAACAGCAGTTCATCAGTGTGGATGTAGGGGCACAGGAAAAGTCCCAAACACAAATTAACCCGACGTTAAAACAATTCCATCTTACAGCCAACATCATAGATGAACAATTCCTTACTGGCGGGCTGTTATTAACACAGTTGACCACCAAGGTCCACAGTACTGTATGCTAATCTCGGTTTAGTTGTTGTTTCCTAAATATCTCTATCTGCTCGACTCGGGGCTGGACTCTACACAGACATGGGCCGTCTCTCATCTGGTCGATGAAGACAGCGTTCTGCGCCAGCTTAGCCGCTCCCCCGCCACCTCGCCACACGCCATGGAGGCAGGGCATGTCAATTCCCCTGGAGAGGAGGAGGAGGAGACGAGCGGAGGAGAGGATAGAGAGGCGGGAGGGAGAGGCAGGAGGGAGAGGAGAAGAGGAGGGGAAGTCTTGAAGAAAGAGGAGGGAAGAGAGGCAGGAGGGGAGGAGGGAAAAGAGGCAGGAGGAGATGAGGGAAGAGAGGCAGGAGGAGAAGAGGGAGGAGAGGCAGGAGGAGAGGAGGGAAGAGAGGCAGGAGGAGAGGAGGGAGGAGAGGCAGGAGGAGAGGAGGGAAGAGAGGCAGGAGGGGAGGAGGGAAGTGAGGAGCTGTCTCGCTGTCTGCACGGTTCACAGAGGCCGATATGAGAGACATCTGTGTGGCTGGAATCCAGTTTTCAGAAAGTCATTTTCCCTATGTAGCCAAAATGATTACACTGATACAGCATATAGGGGAGGGTAATTCAAAATGGGAGCTGAATACAAAATGTCAGCGCATCTGAAAGCAGGGACCTGTCAGTTCAGATGACTATAATACAACCTGCGAAGGAAAATAAACCACTGACTGTTGGAGCCGTGTAATACAGTGTGTGAATCACACATTCACTGTAGTTTAAGGAAGGGGAACCCCACACGGGAGTTCATTTCCTGTCTCACTGCCTTGCACTGCCCTTTCACATGCTGTGACTGGCTTCTCCCTGTGTCTGGAACGAACACATTTGAAACTCTTGTTCTGTTTGCGCTGTGTCTGACAATGTTAACGCAAAACAAGCTCATGCCTTTTAAAACAGGGCTGGGAAACACAAGCAGATCAAAACACGGAAGGAAGGCTATCTCAGCGTGTCGAATGTACGAGTCTGGGCATATGAATCGGACATCTATGCTTGTTAAAGTCGGATGTTTTTTCCCCTAATGAACAATCCGGTTTCATTTCGGTTTCAGTGTTACAATTTATCAAACTTATTTTCATTATAGGAAATGACAAGCACAGCAGTTTTAACTCGACAAGGGGGTTTGTGAGATTCGGGCAGCGCTCATGTGCTCTGATTGACTGCCTTTGAACTCTGCAGAACAAGAACATAAAAAAAAAAAACAACACTGAGTTTTGAAAGTGTTATCTATCTCCCCACCAAGGGGGTGTACATTTCAGACCAAGACATTGTGAACCAGTTAGAGCATTGCTGGAGGAAATGTCTTTGGGATGTAAGCCAAACTCAAAGTACTGGTCCAATTACTCAAATCACATCTCTCATAGATACCATGAAGGCCAGAGGGTCGGTGTTTGGTACTTGTGTTTGGCATAACCCGGAAGGTATCACAGATACAATCACCCCTGAAAGGCTGACTTCCTTCAAAGCCACCCTGTCTAAACCCCTATAGGAAGACTCGTGTCAGTAACAGAAGCTATGCGCGAGTGCATTTCGAAGTGCAGCACCGCACAGACAGGCACAAGTCTCACCTCTCTCTCAGCACCAGGACTTTGGGCTGCATCCGACACCTCTTGCTGAGGGTGAAGAGTTTGTTGACGATGCGGCGGGCTTTGCTGACGAGCTGTCGCGCCGTGAGCTCCAACTGCCTGTAGCGCTGGTGAACGGCCGGTTCCATCTTCCAGAAGTACTGGACGGCAGACGAATTGAGGGCGTAGAACGTGGGGAGCCTCCGCACAAAGTTCTGGAACTCATCTGGAAGGCAGACAAGGTGCGGGAGAGGTTAAAGCCCCGTTCCGCATCATCCAGGACCGCCCGCTTCGTTATCTATCGTCCGCCTGTTCCTTTTGGCCGAGCGAGTGGAAGCGCGTTCGTATCACCTTGCAGGGCGAGACTGGGCCCCGCAACCCCGCAGGAAGTTATATTGTGTGATGCATATGGCCATGGACAGAGGCGGAACTCAATTTGGGTTGGCTCATTGCAGGAGATGCCAAAAGCTAAGCCAGAGCTTGGCAGAGGAGGCGAATCTCTCTGTGTGAGAGCAGCCTATCATCCAGGCACACAGGCTGAGGAGAAGACACTGTTACCAGAAGGCTCGTGGAGCTAATGAGACTCGTTTGCATGACCGCAATAAAACCAAATCTGTATTCACCACAGTCAATAACATCTTATCACGAGGACACTCATATCAGAGTGATCAATACGAGCTCCACCTTCATGAGAACATGACTGTGGTGTTTACGATGAACAACAGTGATGCTGATGACTTCTGATTCAAAACCTATTTAGAGTCAATGGGTTTCCTGCCAGATTGTCAAGGTGTATTACATACAGCTGGGAAATTAAAACACTGAAACAACCATCTAATAAAAGTAATGAAATGTGCACTTTAATATTTCAGTCCAGCATTAAAATATCTAACCAAGTGTGATATTTTCTCATTATTCACCGGTGAGACGAGGACAAAAAAACAAATAACCTTGAAAAAAATAAACCATGTTAAATTCAGGATTTCTTGTTGTTTTACCAAGTAATAAATCAATAGGCCTTGACGCGTGTCCACGGGCTTGTTTGTTGTCTTTTCGTTTATTCGATTTCATGATGTGCTCGGTAAAGATTGTTCGCGTCTTTCAAAATCAGCCTCCTGCTGTTGCGTTTGGTGGAATTACAGTGCTCCGTTGCATTCAGAGTCAAGCCCCTTTAGGCTGGCGAAATTCCCAGAAAAAAATACAAACAACTAAAACAAATAAAAAATGGTAAATAAATAAAGAAACACAGTCTGCCCCTGCCAGAACCAGAGCGTTATTTCACCACCGTGACAATGACACCTCATCTCTGAAGCCCAGGCCTCTTACCTCCATTATGGGCTTGTCATCCGCTGAAAACAACAGGGCAACAATGCTTCTCTTTTAATGGCTTTCCTGCACTGCAGTCCACCCATTCTGCCAGACCCTGCACCACACTCACCCACGGAATTACAAGAACTACCGTAGCGACGTAATTACTGAAGTTCACAGCAACAATGCTGGCAGTCGGGTGGGGTCAAGGGGGTTTGTTTAGGACAAGCGGCTCGAGTGAGGGCTGGCCCTGCGTCGCCGGTGTCAACAAAGAGAGGGGAACTTCTGTAAAGGCCGCAGGCCAGGCTACCACACAGCCTGAATGTCTGTTAACTGTCAAGGTTAACCACCATTTATAGGGAAAAAAATTAAATGAACACGTATCCAATAAAATCCAATTATCACAGCTGAGATGGGGTTATTTTCATTACACAATGTTGTGAGTATCTAAATCAAATCTAATTGTATTTGTACAGCTCTCTTTACAAGCAAAGTCACAGAGGGCTTCACATACACCCATGGAACTGCACCTAAACCAACCTAAAAAACCCTCTATCGTCGTGAACAGGAAGTGATGTCAGGCAACTTACCGGACTCCTCAAAGTCACTGTTGGCCATGTTCCACGTCTCCCTCACAGTCAGCAGGCTGGCTTCCATCGCTCGGAGGTCCACGTCTGGACAGTTGCACTGGGGGAAGCCTGGGCTGCACTGGCACCAGCAGTCCCTGTCCCGACACACAAACTGACCCTCCTCGTTACAGCCGATGTAGCTGAGAGCAGCCTGCACGAACCTGGCCCTCAGGTACTCAGGGAGAATGGCCTGCAGGCCTGGGAAGAGGAGGTGGGCGAGGGGAGGGGAAGGGAGGGGAGGAGATGGGAGGGGAAGAGAGGAGAAGGACAGGAAAAAGAGAAATGACTAATCCTATTCCGGATCATCTTAAATAACACCACAGCCAATTGTATGTACTCCTACTCTACTACACATGACGACCCTCTTTGTGTTGTAGTACACAGTGTGAGTGGCGGCAACTGCATGCATGTTCTCTGCATACATTTACATTCCTACATCTGAGCTGCGGGAACAGATGGTTGAATACAATAATGTGTATATATTGGGGGTCAGATGGCTCTGGATAAGAGCGTCTGCGAAATTACTAAATGTAAATGTATATGGATGAAGTTTGGTGGTGTTTTTGCCTTATTACAGGCCAGATTGCTACAGGAAGTAGATTTCATTCCGTTGACAGGTTTCTACATTTTTTAACATCACTGTCTTTGATTCTCTTGGAACCCTGTGGTTCAACAGCCAATGAAAGACGGATTGAAGCTAAATTCTTTCTGACATCCTCCTGCCTCTCTTAAAGGGAGCCAGCCAGAGAATAAAAAATCTGTTACAATTCCATCACATTTTCTGGAAGGGTTCAATTATAGATGGCCAACCTTGCAAATGAATCTTGTTTTCGGGGCTCTGAACCAGAACAGAACTGACAGAGTCTAGGTTGTCATAGTTACTGCAGCCAAGGGGACCCGTCCTGGTTTCCGTCACCTAGAGGAGAGAGAGGGAGGCACATGGCAATAAACCTCACACTGTTCGCGGACGCCACTAAAGTCATTAAATTTGCAGCAACACGGTCTGCATGTCACATGAAAACAAAAAATAACAATAGCCTCACTGACTTACGTCTCCAGGGTACAAAAAGAAAGAAGGACACACAGTGTTGCACGTGTGTACAAACCATATTGAGCAAATAAGGCCGTAAAAGGGATAGGCGAGGGAGTAACGTCGAGGTCGTCACGGATGTTTCGAGACGCGATTAGCCGTTGAATGACAAAAAAAGCAACCGCTTCAATATTTTTGACGCTTGGGGACATTGACAAGGTGACTCATTAATAGAAACATGTTTCCGGTGTCCATGGATACAAAACTCTGACCACTCTGGGAATCTGAAAAGGTCAAAATCCCACAATACAGGGAGATATTAACGAAGGACTGGCACACCCAGAGTTTATTTTTGCCAGCACCCACGGATGTGCTGCCAGTTACCAAATGGATCATATAGTCCTGTGTTCCCAGAAGGACTGCATTTAAAAACATCTGCCAGTTGACCTAGATGGAGCTAAAGAGAAGAGTAAGAAGCTTAGGGGTCAAAAGGGCTTTCGGGATGATGATGACATACAGCACAATAGCAGGGTAACTAACCGCGCCCTAACCCAGGAAAAAGTCGGCTGATATTTTTTTTTTTAAGGAAATGGCTGTGTTAAAACACAGTACTCTGTGACAAGTAGGGGGGAGAGAAAAAAATCCTCCTCAGACAGTTCTCTGAATTCCTGCTGACACACGGAACCAGGAAGAGGATCTATGCTCACTCTTTCAAGGAGGACAGTTAGATTGTTCACAATCGCCGCTCAATCATCCCTGACAAAAAGCCTGATTTAGATTCGGTGAGTATCCAGTCTTCACTGGCACCTCCCCAGATAAACTGCCAGCCCACAGGCAGTACAATCTTCCTCCCTGTCACTTAGAAATTATTCCAAACCCCACAGTGGCTTCTTTTAATATTTCCCCAAAGGCCCAATAAAAGTTAGCACATCACCATAGTGGATTAATGTGGACCTGGGATTTCTAGCCAGCATTAAAGAGAATAGCTCTTCCCACAGTGTGCAGAAAAGTTGCCTTTGACACTTTGTTTGAGGTCATATGAATGGTGACTTCAGGAAAGAAAGAAACGAAGAAAATCTATTCAGGAGTAGTCTGTGTTTTTCAAAATATCTTACTAATAATTAAGTTTGCACACTTTTTTTAAGATAGGGTGTTTTATCCTTTGAGTACAAGTTCTGCTACAGTAAGGTTTTAGTGGCTGTTAAATTGGGTGGTGGTTAGGGTAGAAAGGCTATGAGAGGCTGGAGGGAAGAAAATTAGAGACAGATAAATAGACAGAGAGAGGGAGAAAGTTTTAGGGAGAGACTGAGGGAGAGAGAGAGAGAAAGAAAGCGAAAGAGAGAGAGAGAGAGAGAGACGGGCTTACTGTTGGAATTGTATTTCTATTCTTCGTATTGATGTGTCGACGCAATTAATTAAAAATTGAGAAGCCCCTACTGGGATCGGCAGATTAATTTCTAAACCAGACAGATGTCCAACTTAAAGGGAAAATTGACCGAATGCAAATCTAAAGATGTGTTTTCTATGCATAGCAATGAGCCCATCTGCAAAGAGAGCCCAGTGGAGCCAAACAGGGTTCCTTGACTCACTCTTTTCAATCAAAAAAAAAAAAAAACTCAACACAAGAAAAATCAAGTTGTATATATTTTTTCCTAGGGTGGGGCTTTGGGAAAAATCATGAAAAGACTGCTAGACACCCTAAAACATAAAATGTAAATGAGATGGATGTGGTTACGGGGCTGTGTATTAATATGCCATAATGGAGCGCAATTACATTATGCTGACTGTGTCCAAAACTCCAACAGCTGCATTTAATGGAACTGGTAATGGCCCTCAAAGGCTCTCCTGAAATAAGCAGTTTGTATTGGTTGAAGATGAGACGTGACTAGCATGCAAGATCAGTCCTCCATGCTTCCACTCTATATGTGTTTACTGACTCTCTCACTGCCTATAAAGTATGCATGGTTTATCCAGTACTGGCAAATAATGTTGTCCTTTTAAGAGAGGCCCAACAAACCAAAGGGCTTAAAAGCCTACTCTTGTTTTAAATCCAGAACTAAACGGTATTGGTTTCAAATGACAGGGAAGGATCATTCCATAAATGTTTTAAATGCTCTGCTGTGGCAGATTTTTCACACAGCCAGATTAATGGAAATTGATGTAAAGTTTAATCATATTTAAATTCCCTTCTCTTGATATAAATAATGTATTTACTTTAACACTAATGAAAAAGCACAGACACAGTTTACTGTACTTACACATATATTGCCCCAAAAGTAGCAGAAAAGGCACTAATTTACCAACGATGGTGCATCGTTTGAATTTCAACGGGTATTCAAGCTCTAGTTTGGGAGCATTTGTAACATTCACGGAACACCATTAATATTTCTTAGAAATCAGAGCTTATTTAAAATGCCTTTTTTCTCCTAACCCTTTCTCTTTTTTTCAAATCTCATTGGCACAGTCGATGAACAAATCCATATTTGCATTTGAGATGTGCTTCTGGATGTTTATACGTTCTTCGAGGATTGAGGCAGATGTTTTAAACCCACTTTGTTGCACTGGCTTACATTCTAATGTCAACCCAAGCTGAGGCCTGGCTTATCCACTGTAGAGGAAGAAGGAGGAGAAAAAGAAGAAGTACGATAATAAGAGAAAGGAGTCAACTGGCATCAGAATGAGATTACGTTGCCCCGAAAAGGAAACGGATCGGCGACAAAACACTACGGGGGAGCAGAAGGCAAACTTCAGGAGACGAGAGAGAGTTCCTTCCATGGATGTAGCTTTTCAGTCTTTTCAAAGAGGAATGTGTGTGTGTGTGTGTGCATTCTTTAGTCCAATGTATCCACCGCTAGCTAAGGCAGAGAGACTTTGATCAGTGGTTTCCTTGCTGTGCTTAGTGCTGGTGGGATAGCACGGGGTCAGCGCTAAAGGAGGCGTAAAGCCTGTCGAGCGGTTATACTGCTTTCAGCTGAAGCTTCACTGACGAGACCCCAGCTGCAGCTCTCTACCGCTCTGTTTACACACTGTACCACAACGTACCCTGGTCAGTTTCAGAAGGATCTGTCCTGTATATCCACAACCACAAACACGTTTTTTTAGATTTATGCTGTGTATGTATGTATGTATGTGTATGTTTTTTGTTGTTGTTTTCATGAGAGCGTCCTCTTGAGTTCACACCCAAAGGTCAAAGATAACGCGATGCTGCTGCTCGACTTCCTTTTTAAATATTGAAAACAACACAATACGTCCAAAGTTCAATTATTCATCAAGGCACAGGGTCCGAGGAGAGATAAACAGCTTTGTTTTTCTATCCAGTCAAACCTGTCTCAGATACGCACAGAGGCTCTTGCCCCTCAACATTTCTCCCCGCTGTACCTATCCCTGTTTTCAAAATGCTAATGCGGAGAAGAAAAAAAAAAGTTCTTTATTTTCATACAAATGAATCATCGCCATGCCATGACTGGCTGAGCACTGGTTAAGCCCGGCAAATTAGGTCAACTACTCATTTTGCCCCTTACCAGCCAGAATCTAGATATTATTCCGGCTAATTGTAACAGAACCTCCATACAGATAAGTCGGAGTTGTAAATCAAGGGTACGCAGACTGATTTATGTCCTCTTAGCATTTCCTGTCTGCTTTCCGCACTCCCTGATAGGCTAAAGGCTCGTTTATTAGGGACAGCAGGCCCAGTCCGCTTCATAAGTCTTCTCTTCATTAGCTCACGACACCTTAACTCATATCCAAAATGGCTGACAAATGGGCCGAGCTCTCGAAGAAAATTATGAAATGGAGTAGATGATTCATCACACTGATGTGTGATACGACTACCAGCATGCTTCAGCCCTCGTTCTTTTTTTTTTTATCTACTTCATTTTGCTCTCGCCTATTTGTCACAGGGGCTGCCCTGCTATGTGTGCCGGACCTAGTTTTCTCATCTTGAAAACATGTTATCTGGAGTCCACCGGCTCCTCTTAAAAGCAGCTTTGTTTTGACATCCATCTTCATCGGGGTGAGGTAAAAATCCATGTTCTGAATTAAAGGCTGCTGATGCCGTGAATATTTCACATCATTCACCTGAAACTGCCTCACAAACAGGAGGACTGAGAGGACAGTCTCTCTATTCATCTCAATCAGGATGGTTTTAGCAGCACTTTGGCCTGGAGCACACTGCCAAAGGAGCCATGCGTGCTGTTGCCAATTCACTTTAGAGAATATATGGTGCTATGGGACGACAGAGGGCCCGCAGCTGGGACGATAGCCCGGTAGGTACGTGAAAAATAGCGGGCGGCTTGGAAAGTGCGAGCGAAAGTTGATAACTCAAGACCACGCCATCGGAGAGAACGATCAAAATAGATGCCAAACTTTTGCCGTCCTTTTAGAAACGTCCTCTCCGTCTGGCGCCACCCCTCTCCTCCATGTTTGGAACTGGAGCTCGTCAACGTTGACGTTTCTACCCTCCTCTCTCACGAGAGAAAAAGAGTCCCTTTCGAACCACCGTCCACGGCCCTGACGGCCTTGCCCCATCCAGCGGGCCGGTCTCTGCGCAGCACAAACTCCACTTCCAAATGAGACACGGTCCGTGGCGTGACCTGAATGCCACGACGTTAATATCGTCATTAGAGCAGGTCCAGAGATGGCCTTTATTCTGGGAGACTGAGACAGCTTCCACAGAGGCAAACAACAGCCCTTGGGGCGCAAAGGGCGCGCTGGGCTGCTAAAACTCCTTTCCGTGTGATAGCGGCTGACAGAGTGATGAATGAACACAGCGGAGAGGAACTGGAGATGAGAGATGGAGGGGGGGGGGTGGTATTTACATGACTATTCTCATGCAAACAGCCCTACTCTCGTCGCCCAGCTAGCAGACACGCACTTTACAGAAAGGGGGGGGGGGGGAGGGTCCGGGGTGTTTTCAGTACTTCTGATTATACGGTCAACAATTCCATCTTGTAGATGTGTTTACTTTGCTGTGGTGCGTCTGCGTGTGTTTACGCTTGGTGGGTCAGTGTGCGTGTGCCAGTGTGTGTATGTGTGTGAGTGTGTGTGTGTGTGTGGGGGGCATGCAGTTTACCTTGATGGCTGTGGAGGCTATCTGGATGTGGTGCAGCTTGCGCAGGGTGCTTTCCCTGTCGATGAAGTAGGAGGCAGCCAGCTGGTGGAGAGCCTCCAGACTCACTGCGGTGTTGTTCGCCTCGCTCACTTCGGCCGTCCTGCTCAACCTCCGCTTGTCCACGAAGATCATGAGAGACTCCTCCCCTGGGTCCACACGCACACACACACACACACACACACACGCACACACACACACATAAACAAACAGATTAGCGTTCACGGTAAGCACCAGGACTGTGATGTTAGCTAGCGACAAACAGCAGAGTGGAGACAGAGATGTTTGTGTAGATTCGAACAGAACGGACACAGGGATGCCGAACACATTCAGGCCTGGGCTACAGAACGTTCCATCTTCCTAGGAATCACTCAGCGCTGAAATTGACCTTCCAGGGTGGCTGATAGCAGGAAGTGGGGTGCCTCCAAGGGGGACTCAGACTGGAAGTGAAGTACTATCTAAGTTGGCTGAGATAGGAAGTGAGGTACCTTCCAGGATGGTTTAGACAGGAAGTGAGGTACCTTCCAGGATGGTTTAGACAGGAAGTGAGGTACCTTCCAGGATGGTTTAGATAGGAAGTGAGGTACCTTCCAGGATGGTTTAAACAGGAAGTGAGTTAATTCTTAGGATGACTTAGGAAGTGAGGTACTATCCAGGGTGACTGGGATAAGAAGTGAGGTAATATCCAGGGTGGCTGGGAGAGGAAGTGAGGTACTATCCAGAGTAGCTGGGACAGGAAGTGGGTCCCTTGAACCTACCTCCCAGTGTAGCGGACAGCAGGAAGTGGGTCCCGTACTTCCTGATGATGGCATCTGTGATGGCGGCGAGGCTGGGCCTCCTGCCCAGCTGCCTGATGGTGTGCAGGAATTCTGGGTCCAAGGGCAGCGCCAGGCCATTGTTCTCCTGCCTCTCCAGAGCCAGGCTGTTCACCTTCCAGCGCCCGAACTCCCTGCAAAGTCACACACACGCACACGCACACGCACGTTCATGCACACACACACATGCACGCACACATACACACAATCACACACACACACACACACACACACAGGGAATAAAGGTAAGCCTCCATTAGGAAACACCTCCATCTTAGTCAGAGCGAGGAGAGGAGGACGGGGGCTTGGGAGGTTGTTTCAACACACAGCAGGTCACTCGTTGAAGACACCAACCCCACTTAGCAAGCGAGCTAGCCAGCAAGCAGTCGTTTTAGCACATTGTTACAATAAACAAATGCAGATAAAAGGCAGAGCAGTTTTCTTATCCACGTGAAAAAACACGACTACATGCTATCCTCACGACATCGCTCAGCTGCAGTAATGTTTCCTTGGTGTAAATAGCATAAGAAAAATAGCAATAATAGACTTCCCCAGGATTGTAGCATCTAGCATAACTGTGTACGTTTTTTTACGTCCCTACTGGGTTCTGTGTTTTGAAAAAGTACGAAATTGGGTCTTATTGTTCCACTCGAAAAGTGGACAGGCCGGGGCCTGCCTCTCCTGATGAGAGCCCTCTGCAGATTCAGTCCACGCTGGGTGGAAAATACCCCGACTGCACCACCTCTCCTGTCTTATCGGAATGTTCCGCACCGTTTTCGAAAAGATGAATGCTCTCATGCTGATTCTTCCAAGCTGGGAGAATTGCACTCGCGCCGCTGTAGAATAAAAAAAACTTTAAAAAAAAAAATGAAATGAATCCAACAGAAACATTGCCTTTTCCTTCCCCCCCATTTTACATAATGGTGCAATCTGGGGTTATTTGGAGACACTTTGACTTTTTGGCGGACGGACAGTCTGTAATCATGGCTGGGGGCCCGCTGGTTCCGAGGCAGCTGAAAGGGAAAGGTCTTCTGATAAAGGTGCTTGATATTCAGCCTGGTGTTGCTGCACGCCAGCTGTCTTTATCTCCTCCACGCACACGGTCTCTGCTGAGGACCAGGCTCGATGCATAGATTACTCGGCCCTGGATAAGGACTATAACGAGCACGGTCAGGGTCCGAGAGCTAAGGGCCCGGGGCCAAACCTGTTATGGATACGTGGGGTCAGTAGGAGCCTCTTGACCTGGTATGTGAGTCCATTAGAAGGTGGACGGCGCATGTGTTTCACATCTAAAAGGCAGGCGATAAGGCTGGTTTTACAGAGCCAGGCATGTACACACGCACGCACACGGGTGAACAAGCGGGGGGGAAAAATAAGCACGCGCAGAAGCTACACACGCAGCAAACACTAATTGTGTTGTTGCCCTAGCCCCGGTACAACCCCCCCGTCCCCCCCGAGTCCAGACTCGCCGTCAATCAAACTCCCACCAATGAGAACACCCCCCTGAGAAAAAACAAAACTGAAATCCCCTTGCAGGATTCAGCTCATTAGGGCCCGTTTCATGTTGGCGTACCACCGTAACGAGGGACCATTAGTGTTTCTCCTGCCATGAGGACAGACTGTGAGAGGACGAGAGAGGGAGAGAGAGAGAGAAGGAGAGAGAGAGAGGGAGAGAGAGAGGGAGAGAGAAAGAGAGAGGCAGAGAGAGATAGAGAGAGAGAGAGAGAGAGAGAGAGAGAGAGAGAGAGAGAGAGAGAGCTTAACTGTGACGGACACAGCCTCGCCCGGTGCTGCTGACGGACAGTTATGGATAGAGCCGCCGGTAACTACAACACACACACACACACACACCTCACACACATACTCACAACTACACACACACAACCTCACACTCACAACTACACACACCCAACTACGACCCCCACCCCCACACACAAGCAGAACACGGTCGGCTGGCACAGTTGCTCGTGTGATCCACCCCTGGCCTTCCTCTCTGAGGCGAGGCGCTGTGTGGAGCAGCAGGGGTCCCTCGTACAGCTACCTGTCAGGCCCCCTACCGGGCCTGAGGGGCCAACATGGAATCACGTAGGAGGAACCAGCCGCGGGGGGCAATCAGCAACCAGGCGGGGGCCCCTCTCTGTCCGTCAAACAGCCTCTCTCTGAGGAGGAGCTGAGTTAGTGAGCAGAAAACCTCCATAACAAGTCAACACTCAGCCCCAGGTGAAAACAACCACCTCCATGATCTCTGACCACTCTGGTGCCTCGGAGGATCATCACCGAGGTGAGGCCCATGACAATCAGTTCAGCATGTCTATCTCAGCGGCGTTTGGGTTTAATAGAGCAGGAGGTGGAAGGATTCATTACATTTTGGGGGGGGGGGCTGGTTTAAAATCTCTCTATCGTGCGGTTGTACACAGAAGATTTTCAGGGCTCACGGTTCAGCAAGCAACAACAACACAGGAGGGGTTGGAGGAATGAGAGCACTCCATCGTAGGCTGGTTTACCCCAGATACCAAAATAACAAACAGTTTGTTTGGATCAAAGTTACTTCAAGGACCTCTCTACATGAGACCCTTAGAGTGGAGTAGACACCTTCATGCTTGGCTCCATCCTGCTTGACAACGGTTATTTGCGAGACCTTGCCAGCTAATGGTACAGTAAACAGCCTTTTTTTTCTCAATATGGAGGAAGATCTTTATTGGCCCCTCTTCTTTTTCTGCCGGAGTGTAATTTAACGTGACGGTGACTCATCTGAATGAGTACGAGCCATCAGATGAATTTGGAATTTTGCAGCCACAAACGAAAAAGAAAAAAAAAAGTATTTTGATTGGGACTACTTCAAAGAAGCGAAGTAAACAGCAACCAGCATACGTTCACCCACGCCAGCTTGGAGCGAGACGAGCTGCATATTCAAAAGATCATATGTCAACTTTTATAATTGAGCAAGTTCTGATCCTGTTTGAGAAGAGGGAGGCACAGAATGAGCGAGGGAGGAAGGGGGGAGAGAGGGAAGAATGAGACAAAGTTAGGGATCTGTTAGTTTAAATATTCAAGTGAGTGTAAACATATTAGAACTAGGCCAGCGACACCATTAGAACCAAATCTTAATGAATCAGAACACAGCACAGAAGTTTTAAGCGAGTCTCACTTCTGAATGTATACGTTTCACATCGTTTCATGACCAGGTCGACACAAACCACTTCTAATCGGGCTCAATTCGATATTAGTGGCCTGTAGAATCACAGATCAACTGCTGGTTATACTGCAGAACCCTCTCATTGATCCAGTCAAAATATGAATTCTCGTCCGACACATTCACCCAAACTAAACCAATTCATTTGATCAATTAATCAATATATATTCAGTATATAAATCGCCCCCCCCCCCCACACAAACGCACAAGCACACGCACAAACACGCACGGACGAAAGCCCAAACATGTACAAACACGTGCATGAACACACACACACACACACACACACGAGCACACGCACGCAAGGCTAATTCACGCAGCACTCACAGGTCTCACAAACAGCCAGCGCCCTGGATCCATCCATCTGAAGAGCTTCATTCCTGCCCACACTGAGTGCATCCTCCAGTGGAGACCTCTGCGTGGGGCTGCTGGAAGTCACACACACACACACACACGCGCGGAGCACATAGGCACACAGAGCCCACACGGAGCACGCACACATACGCACACATGGCACAAGCCAACAGACACTCACAGGCACGCACACAAGCATGTGCACACACACACACACACCAGTCTAGAGGAGACCCTAGACCTCAGCTCTACATAACACCCTATCACACACTTGTCAGGAAGCATAAGCCCTCTGGTCTATGAGCTCCCTGACAGCAGTGCTGGAGGCCAGGGGCCGCGTTGACACTGTCCTGGAGGGCTTCTCCCCCCTCTGCCTGGGGGAAGAGACAGACCCAGGCACGCCCCGTGCCGCGGAGCCGCGGAGGACATTCAAGCGCCGACTCGAACACATGCGTGGGCACAGCTCAGCGGTTGGAAGCGTTTGCCTCTGGATCGAGAGGTCGTGAGGTCGATCGGCTGATCCGGCGTCGTTCTAGTAGGAAGGTTTCTCCTAGCAGAATTCATTGTTATTCCATTCGAAAACACACAAACAGGCCCCTCTCGCGACACTGAGGAGTTTTGGCTCGTTAACAGCAAACGATCCCTCCCCGGGCTGGAACAGAACCCAAGCTCGGCTGAGTGACTAACAGAAACATCCTTCACTGCACAGCTCATAACAAGAAAATCAAGTGGGGAAACAGGGGGAGGGGGGGACGACGAGGATTTACTCTCAATTTCTGTCGCGGGATGACAAAGACGAGGTGCAGTGCAATTCTTTTCGCTCGTCGACTGTGAGAACAGGCATCGGCTGCGGAGGAGACTGGCACGGGCCGCAGCCACAGTGGGGGCATGTTGAAGACATCGTCCTACAAGGACCAGGGGTTTGACTTCCACAGGGCCGGGCGGAGGGGCGGAGGGGTGGAGGGGAGGGGGTGTGGGGAGGTGTATGTGTGTGTGTGGGGGGGGGGGGGAGCGCTCTGCTGCATGTCACCAGTAGGGGGGGTTAAAACACAGAGGTAGCAACCTGGGTCGTCTTCTCCTGCTCGTCTGGTCTATGATTCCCTCCCTTTCCCTGGTCATTCCCAGAGCACTGCAGAACATGACGGGGGGAGAGAGAGGTGGTGTGTGTGTGTGGTGGGGGGCAGGGGGGGGGAGAGGTGGTGAGAAAGGAAGAGAGGGAAAGAGGAAGAGAGAGAGGGATGTCGAATGACATGGAGAGGGATGGAGAGATGGAAAGTGAGAGGGAGGGACAGAAAGAGATAGACAGAGAAATAGAGAGGGAGACAGTGAGTGAGTGAGAGAGCAAGAGTGGGAGAGCCAGATTGAGACAACCAGAGTGTGAGAGAGCCAGAGTGAGAGGGCGAGAGACGAGAGGGCGAGAGACAGAGAGAGCGAGAGACAGAGAGAGCGAGAGGGAGCGAGGGAGGGAGAGCGACAGCGACAGCGAGAGAGAGTCAGAGAGAGAGAGAGAGAGAGACAGAGACAGAGCGAGAGAGATGTGTGATGTCTGAGGGACCAGAGAGGCAGAACATTCTCCATCTGGGGCCCTGGCAGCGTCCCCACCGCCGTCTGCCAAGAGCCAGGGTCCGTCACAACCCCTCAGAGGTGCCACCCTGTCCTGCCTTGGGAACATGACCCTCGCTACGCAGCGTCAGAACGCACACCTGCAACAACATGACGCACATGCGCAAACGTGGCACATACACACCCTGTAGCACACACGCACGCGCACACACACACTGTAGCGCACAGACGTAGCACACACAGACACAGTAGCGCACTTGCTTGCGTACACACAAACACACAGTAGCATATACACACACCATAGCGCACATACGTAGCACACACAAACACAGTAGTGCACTAGCTTGCATACACACAAACAAACAGTAGCATACACACACACACACACACACCCTGTAGTGCTGGCTCAGAGCCTAGAAGGCACACAACGCTTTGACAGCCCATGGCTCACCACCACATCCCCGACCAGTCAGCCCTGCCCTGCTGCCTAACTCACCTGTATATCTTATACTTGGTGCTGAACCCTTGCTGGTAGCGTTCCGTGAAGTCCACAAACTCTTGCGAGTGGTGGAAGGGGCCTTTGTCGGAGAGGAGCCAGCTGTAGGGTCCCAGGGCATCGCTGAAGCCAGGCCCGGCGGCCGTCTGGCCGGGCGCGGCGAACACCCAGATCCGGAGGAGGCTTAGAGCTACGCAATTCCATAGAAACATGAGGGGCGCCAGTCTAACAGGGATACACCAGCCTCTCATGCTTCCCCCCGCCCCGACGACTCCTCATTCTCCCCGCACTCTGGACGAGCCCTGGATAGGAGAGATGCACGGAACGGTGAGAACGCAGCCTTTTAAAAGCGCGCGCGCGTGTGTTTGTGTGTAGCCTATGTGTGTATGTGTGTGTGTGTGTGTGTATGTTGGGGGGTTCTCTGAGTTATTTTTTTACTCAACTAGGAACGTGGTAATTCCTCATTAATTTAATGTTGCAGCTCTGCAAAAAATAAGAAAGGAAAAAAAAACATCTCTAGCGCACATATTTTAAAATGCCACTGATGTTATAGATATTTTTCTTGTATCTAATTATACAAAATACATATAAATTAAAGACAGAAGTGTAGGTAAAATCGATATTTATCTTCATTCGTGTAAAGCATTCCATAACCGGCGACCACATAATGATTTAACTTCACCTTATTCGGCAGGCAGTGAAGAATTAAGCTCAATGCTGAAGTTTCGGGCATCAGTCCCGCTTAACGACCGTCAAGTTATATTCGATGAGGATAATTTATGGAAACTTGAAAGAGATGAAAATTGTTCTGTGAGAAAAGGTTTGCATACGGTCATAAATTACGCACACCGCAACTTGGAGAAACCGCCGCTGACGTCCACCTGGCCGGTTCACCGACACCGTCGCATAGACTCCTACCAGAAAAGGACTTCTATGATGTAAGATCCAGTATATTCAGGTAAATGCGCACAGCCCTTCCAAATGAGCTGGAACAACTGGAATGTATACAGTAGACCACCTTCCAGGCGAATCCTTTTTTCCCCAGGAAAAATAAGTTGTATGAAGTCTTTCGATGCAACCGATGACAGTCATATGGCTTGACGTTGTATCTGCTCGCGGATTGGTTTCTGTATTGAATACGAACGCACTTCTACTTTCTGCGTCCTGAGCGCCAGGAGATGCGTCTGGTATTCCACTGTAACGGCATGTGTGAGGTCGCTTCACGCTTTTGCTGTCTACAGACAAAACGACAATTCATTCCAGAGCCGTGCCCACTTCACTTCCCATTGGTCGGGATGAGAGAAAAGAGGGGGGGCTTAAAGAGGTCTGGGGTGATTGGATGGTCAAAAGGCATGCTTACTGCGGTGTGTTCATCTCTGTCAGCAGGCTACTGAAAGAAAAAGGGAAAAAAAGAGAGGAAGAAAATATGTAGGCCTATATTCATTTATCTTCACTCACTGGGGAAATATTTTAGTTCTTTCATATAAATGTTGTCTGAAATCCCATATAATAATAATGGTGATGAAGAAGAGAAGCATTGAACTAAGTCGATGTGGGCATCCAGATCATATTGACCCCCCCCAACCTTACAACTTTGGTTCAAACAGATGGCCGCTTAGTTCCCATCGCTCCATCCAGTGTCTCTGGGGGGTGGGACCGCCAAGGAGGGGGGGGGGGGGGAGACAAGGGCAGGTTTTGTAGCCTTTCAAAGAGAGGGCTTATGAGGATTGGATTAGAGAAATGAGCTCCCATTGAGTCACCAGAGACGCGCTCTCTGCTTCTCAAAACGGATAACGCTGAAATCCCGCGACACCGCCTCTCAGAACCTGAAGTGAAAGACCCGATTTGACACGGTCTCTCGCGTTCCAGCCTCGGGCGCCAACCGTGCCGACTCAGCGCTGTTCCGGGTCGTCTCGATTGTCGCGGCCTTAAAACGTCGCTATCTGTGTGCCTGCTGATCATTTAGTCGCTGACCAACGTCCAGACACAGCCAACACCATGAGAAGAAAACCAAACAGGTATATATAAACATGGTGTGTTTCATGAATGGCCAGGAGTCTGTGTATGGGTGTGTGTGTGTACCTGTGTGTGTGTGTGTACCTGTGTGTGTGTGGGTGTACCTGTGTGTGTGTGTGTACCTGTGTGTGTGGGTGTACCTGTGTGTGTGTGTACCTGTGTGTGTGTGTGTACCTGTGTGTGTGGGTGTACCTGTGTGTGTGTGTGTGTACTTGTGTGTGTGGGTGTACCTGTGTGTGTGTGTACCTGTGTGAGGTTGTGTGTGTGTGTGCCCATGTGTGGGTATGTGTGTGTGTGTGTGCGTGGGTGTGTGGGGGCGTGTGCATCTGTGTTTGCATCTACGTCGACACGGACGTCACCTCACTTATATCCAGCCGAGTCGAGCCCCACCTGTACGGGAGGTGTGCACTGTATGTGGGTTTAGAAGCACAGCCAGACAGGTTGGCATGTTATTGCCTTCCGTCAGAGGACGCAGATATCAGGCAATTGAAAGGAACGGAAAAGAAAATTGAAATTGAAAGAAAAACTGCGCGAAAGGGTTCATTACGTGGCAGGGCAGCACAGTTGCTGTCTGGGCCATGATAGCTGAACAGAATAATGAGCAGTTGTCAGGGTTCCTGGGGTTGGGGGCTGTCCCTTGCCTGGGTGCATGCACATGCATAACACCTCTGAAGGCTTGCTTCGAAAACCCTCCAACATTTAGCAGGCTTAAACCATGCAGAGAACTACAGTGCAAGGTACTCGCAAGATGCGGCAAACCGGTGAGGATGGTAATTAATAGACAACAGCTGTATGGCCCAGTTTCCCATACACGGATTAAGCCAAGCCCTAAAGTAAGGGAAACCTTCTCTGAAGATCTCCCTTGAAGAAGTTTCTAGTTTAGGACTAAGCTTAATCCATGTCTGGAAAGCTGGTCCATATCATTTTTACGTAATATCATGAAGAAATTGTTTGTTCAGCCTTTTCTCTGAGAGCCTGTGCGAAGTAAAGTTGATTTAGCCGAGCAAGTAAGTATGAGTGAAGCAGGGAGAGAATGTCTGGAGCCTTTCCCTGGTTTGAGACAGATTGCCATGAGAGACAATGAACCTCAGACAGAGAGTCTATTCGACGGTGGAAGGTTTTCTTGTGAACGGAGCGACAGCTGATGTCTGAACTAGCCACACGGGTCAGATGGCTGAGCGGTTAGCGAGTCGGGCTAGTAATCCGAAGGTTGCTGGTTCAATTCGTGGCCGTGCCCAATGACATCGTGTCCTTGGGCAAGGCACTTTGTCCTGCTTGCCTCGGGGAGAATGTCCCTGTACTTACTGTAAGTCGCTCTGGATAAGAGCGTCTGCTGATAGTTTTGGCTCATTGGTTAGTCATCTTTGTTTCCGTGGCACGAGGTACGAGGTGAAACGCTCCTCGTCCTAGCAGGCATCAACAGGTAGGCTACGTCTGCTTTCCTGTTCATCCCACGGACTCATTACCAAGTTGACCGAGCATCACAGCTGTTTAAAGATGGCGTTTCTTTTTCTATGGTTAGTGCTCAAATGTGCATTGAAGCTCTCAAAACCGAGATATGGTCAGCGCCAAGTTGGACTTCCGGGGTCGTCTGGTCTTGCGCAGTAGAGTGACCCGACATGTTCTTGGTTTAATGATAGGTCTATGGTTGTTTTGACATGATCAAAAAAAAATGGGGTGCTACTTTTCCTAAATTCCTGTATAAAACTTGTCAGTCTTCAGCAAAAGCTATGTTGAGGCAGGTTTGACAAGAAAGCCAGCTTTGACAACAGAAATAAAAAAAGTATTGGGGAAGATAGTTTGGGATATTTGGAAGATAGTTTTGGATATTTGGACTCGTTTGGTATATTTTGAGTAGAGTTATTAGAATAAAATAACTGTAATGAGCTGGGTGCTAAAACGGAAATGAAGTACCACCAAGATTAATTTGCTTCAAGCTGAGGAGCTGTGGGTCAGAGTTTGGTTTCTGCTCTGAATCAATGTTCCCAGTAATTCCAGGGACCAATCAAATCGATGTGTGGGAGGTACAAAACAGACCACTTTAGGACCATTGGGGAGTCATTACATTAAACAATTATCTTGTCTCGATTCGTCTTAACCAGAGGTCATCCTAGAGCAGTCGGAAACAGCCGGGACCATTAGGACTAGTTAACTACTAAATCAGATATTGTGAGTCCACACCTCTATCTCTCAGAAGAACGGCCACTCTTAACAATCACGTCAATGGGAAGCTGTTCATTCAGGTCTTGTAAATACGCCATTGACTTGGTATGCGCTTGGCCACGGTAAAACGAAGCAAAATTGATTCAGGCCATATGGTTATCCACTGTCTGTGTTAACGAGCCCGGACCCAGAGCAGGCTATGGTGTGAACACAATGCAACAGCAGTCTAATTAAGGAGAGTCGTTCAGTTGTGAATTGCGGTTTATGGTCGTTTTGCTGTGGGTGACATGATGTTCTGTTGCACAGAAAGGGTGCTTAGTGAGAATGAGCTCGGCGCAGATAACTGTACGACTGTTTGAAAGCAGACAAGCTCATTGATCGCAGCCTGCGTTGAGCTGAAGTGCAGTTTTTCCACATTCGACTTCCCTTTGAAACCGGTAAAATCTGGATGGTCTATTGACTGGAAAAGGTTACTCTGGGGTTGGCCAAGCATACAACTTTGACTCAGCAGAACCAAACGATAATTTGTAAAACATTTCTTCTCCGGTCAATTAAGCAAAGTGATTCATTGAATTGTAATTGAGGATAATTAATGTTCTGGGTTAAAGGAAATAAATGAGTCATATGTTCAACCTCATGAACCAAACGATTCACCTTGTTAATTATGAATCCACAGTGTTTGCAAAGGAATGATTAAAGTAACATAGAAGACTTGGCAGAGGCAGTCGGTTCAGGGTTTGGGGGATCGGCTTCTGATAATGGTGTGAAAGCAATCGCGGGAGACGGCTTGATTAGCCAATCAGAAGCGAGGTTACAGACACATTGGAAATCCCTATTCTCTCGGCGCATTAGTATTAGGATCACTTGCCTACCCCTGGATTGCCTATTACCAGTTAAAACAGGATAAACGTCAGATGGGAATAAGCATACTTAAAATGACCGGTGGCCATCAGAGACTTGGTTCATCAGAGAAGTGGATTGGTTGAGTAATATAGCTTGAGAAAACTGGGCGAACCAAATGAGGCAGTTTAGGAAGAAAAATCCTGGCTACGAGACAGTTGTCCTTGCGGGAACTGAATTCATTTGTGGTAATAAAATTGTAGCAATATCAAATGTGTCCAGTCTTGTTAGAAACCAATTAACTGGGCCTAGCTGTTCCTCGTGTGATTAAAAAGTTCATGTGCATGTTTAAGGAGAATGTTAATATGCCAGCAAAATCCAGTTTGGCCAGAAGTCATACTTAACAAGCATTGCCATGTAAACCACGATTCTCTTTCATGTACAACGCCGCAGAAGTCAAGGACAGATTGCACCCAAACAACAGTTCCAACATGCCACTGTCACTGAGCAGCCTTCAAGAGGACGTTGTGGAATCCTTCGTTGCGGTTGGGTTTAATGGGCCGCATAGGTCATTGACAGGAAATGTTGAGCGTCGGTCGGCCGGAAGGCAGCTGATAAACGACTTTGACCCCAAATCTGCTGGCTTGTCGGACGCTGCCCTGGTCCTACTGTTGGAGAGGTCTGCTTCAGTCTCTTCTGTTTCCCACGGACACCAGTGCACATCTTATTGCAGAAGGAGCTGCTTACGGCAGAAAACTGCAGTGCTGTCATACAGGGATCATCATTATTGCGGCGATGCAGGCAGCTCGCTGGAACTCTGTCCGCTGTGCGCCACATCACATCTCTGTGTGTGTGGGCCCAAAGACTGAAATACCTCATCATGGCATTCACAATGTTCAACATGTTTGTACTGAAGCTGAATAAGTGTGTTGTGAGGGTGTGTGTGTGTGTGTGTGGGGGGGGGGGGGGTATGTGAGTGTGTGTGTGAGTGTTGGGAAGGGGGTCACCGATGATCGTGTTTTTGTGTGTGTGCGTTGAGGTGTGTGTACAGAGTGTCTCGATAGTGAGTGTATTCAGTAGGATGTGTGTGTTAGTGTGTGTATAGCATGTTTGTGTGTGTGTACACGGTGTGTGTACACTGCGTGTGTGTCAATGTTCTTGTAAGGGTGTCCCATTTCCTGAATCTCCCACAGTAGTCCTATGGAGCAATTCATGCTGTGCAAGATGGTCTCTGTATAAGTCACACTTTTCTTTCTACTGAGCAAGCATTTTCACCGACTCAATGATATCAGATTCCTCAAATGATTGGTTTGATGTAAATACAGTGCTGCTCTGAGTACTGCCATTTTTCAGAGTTTTTTTTCTCTTTACATTGGGGGTGGGGGGGGGGGGGGGGTGTACTGCTGGGGACTGAGCACAAATTGCCCAGACGGACAAAGAGATCCTGATATGATTTAGACCAGACCAGATGGGGTGTGCTGCATCTGTCTCAAAGGGCAGCCCGCAGGGCAGCATGTTGTTTTGACACCACACATGCTCTCCCAGCAGATACCCGGGATGGGGCGCCATCCGAGAGCCATCAGCTTTCGCCAACTCTGTGACGTGAGGGGACCATAGGTGAGCGATGAGTGTTGAGCCGATACGGAACATCCCATTGGTGCTGAAGGAATCCCGTCATCCCGACAGTTGAGACAGTTGGCCGTGTGGTTTCGCGGATGGAGATGAACATGTGACGTTTCAGATGTGAAGAGACATTTGAGCCTTAGAGACCCTTTTCACCGTGGCCTTCTTCCCTTTTCAAAGTACTGTGTGTTCTCATTTACAGGTTGTTGTATTAAATCTAACTAGCCTGCGGGAATAAATGGAGGTCCACAACTGGGTACAAACTGAAAATACTTTTACTTGCAGAATATCTCGTCAGTTACATTTTCTTACAGAGTACAAGCAGAAAAAAACGTTTTGAAAACGTCACCGAAAGTGCAGCTCCCTTAGCACCACGGGAGACGCAGTCACCCATCCACACATTCAACTTACTGCATTATCAAACAACAGCACAAATAAAGCAACCAATTGAAAGTCAAATGTAAACCAAACACTTAAAGTTACTACACAGGTTAGGGTTCTCATCAAGGACATCTTTTATTATGGTTCGTTTTTTTTTTGCTTATTGTGTGTCTCATGGCACAGGAGGAGTTCATGGAACCTTAAGAATGGTCTGAAGTCTTCCGGAACAATCTAAAGGAGCAATCGGCCTCTAAATAACAAAGGTACATTCTACAAAGGCTGCAATTTCTCTAAGAGAATGAATAAAGTACACACAGTGTACTGCTACCTGTTATTGATCAGTTCCCATGTGATCTCCCCACCATTGTACAATATCCGAGGTAGGAACATGCAGAAGTGTGTGCTTTAGCAGTCCAATACACTACATCAACAATGCTAGGCCGAGTTGATTGAATTCAGGCTTTAGTCCTGGAGAGTGTGTTATGAGTTTGTCCTCGTTCCCATAAAGGAAGCCAGCCATCCTTGAAAAAACGTCCTCAAAGACACAATCCGTTCAGTGAATGGTTATTCAGTAAATTAACCAAATCCCACTGCAGAAGTGGCAGGTACTGATTTCCCTAATGACATTTAAATTCAATTTTGATGATATATTGACACTCTTTAGTGGCATCTCTGGCTCGCTCAGTGTCTCCCAGTTTGTCGGTCGGCTCCTTCCATAAGAAGCTGTGAGAGGCTCCAGACTCCAGAATCCACACTTCAGATTCCAGATCCCAGCTTCCAGATTCCAGGCTTTGAGCTTTGCAGTCCTGTCTTCCCTTCATGCTCGGCTAGTGCTACAGTATTTGATCGTCTTCCCTGTTCCGGTTCTGGATCAGGACTTTCTCGCCTCCCCACTGCAGTGCAACCATATCTTTATTTGAACCAATCTCAGCAAAGATGCCAGGGAGGTGCAAACCACTGCGAGTGGTCCCTGGAGAAAAGATGCTGCACCTAACATAGCATCATAAGAGCCATACTAAACACAAAGTCAGCTGAACCTGTGGGAGCACCAGAATACATTTACATGCAGACAGAGGGATAGAGAGAGAGGAGGAGGCGAGAGAGATAGAGAGAGAGAGAGAAAGACACAGAAAGAGAGAGAGAGACGGAGAGAGAGACAGAGAGAGAGAGAGGGAGAGGGTAGAAGAGAGAGAGGGTGGAAAATGAGAGAAAGCGAGGGGAAGGAAAAACACACTTCCTCACTACAACAAGCAGTATGTTCTCTCCTCGCACAAACAATTGTTGGGGGAATTTGCATAGCTGGAGTTGCCAGTGGATTTTCTCAAAGGCACCTAGAAGCAGGGTGAAGAAACGCACACAAAAAAGGAGGAACAAGTGAGGAAAAAAAGAAAGAGTCGCAGAGAGAGAGCGAGAGTGAGAGCAAGAGAGAGCTGGAACAGGTGCAAATATTGCACACAAAGGGGCCAAACAGAGATGCCAGTGTGGGGCAGGAGAGGGCTTTGGTGCGAGGAGAGAAATATTTAAGGGGCCGAAAACATTGGATGCACTTAGACTCTGCTTCCATCAGTAAAGAGACTGCTCTGTTTGTCCTAAAGAGAGCCCTGTGACCGTGTGAGCAGACTGCTAAGTCACAGAGTTCCTGAACGAGCCTGACTCTCAGGCCCTAAAACAATTGCCACAATCCACCCCTAAACTAGGCATGACCAGCACAAACGTACTTATCTTTTCGTATGTTCAAACTGACGTGAGCTTCTTGTGAAAGCGATTTGAGCTGGAGGCCTGTTACGTTTCAAACGTCTGTTGGAGAAAAGAAAAGTTTGTCAAAACGCAACGTCGCGTCGGTGTCGAAAGCTAAAGGGGGGGGAAAAAAAGGAATCTGCTTTACGCCGTCCTCTTAAATCGTGCGGTTGTGTTCCGTCACACCTTTGCATGTCGCCTGGCTCTCCCCCAACAAACACAGCTTGTTCCTTTCCTCTCTGTCAGTAGTTCCACATGTCAAAAGAGCCTGGGGTGTCTCAAGATCAATATAATGTTTTGTCCCCTAAAAAAAAGTCCCAACTGTATCCTCAAGTGCATTGCAGAATTCCCACACCGACACTGTTGTACACAGGAGCACTATCCCTGTAGCCGGGCTGAGCTATTCTCACGTCTCGGTCAAACGGGTGATGGATGGTTGCCAGACATGCTAAAAGACTGATGAAAAGCCTTGAAGGCGACAAGTTTGTGGGAGATACTTTAGGGAGAAAGGCTCATCGAGTTCCTTCTCTAGATTAGTCTGGGGCTGCGAAATGTTGCGCTAAAGCCAACAGGACAGACACAGGGATACAATGCTCACCGAGGTGACAGAAATCTATTTATTCACTGTCACCAGGCGGTTCTTTCCGTTTTCGTCCTGTGTTTGCTATGTAATTGCAACCAACAGCTCCTGCAGGTGAGGCACAGAAATGCCAGGTTCAACAGTTGCACGAAAGCCGAAAATGGAAAAGGTTCCCAAAACACCTAGCAGTTTTTAGCTGTATTTCAGGTTTCCTTCAGAACTCATTATGATACAAACCTTCCGGGAACGGTGACTCACTCGCAAAAGTTTTTGTCGAGTACACAATCACGGGACGTACGACGTCTACAGTACGTCGTGTGTAATGCAGGAGTATCATGTGTATGTGTATTATGTGAATACATTCAGATATAGTTCACGTGTCTGTGCGAGCGTGTGTGCATTTGTGTGTATGCAGAGCCAAACCTGTGCATGTACGTTATGTCAGAAAGCTGCTGCGTGGGTGGTGGAGGGATAACAGGCAAAAAGAGGGGAAAAGAAAGATGAATAAGAAAACAGGAGAGAAGGAGCGAGAGAGAGAGAGAGAGAGAGAGAGAGAGAGAGAGAGAGAGAGAGAGAGAGAGAGGGAAAGAGGAGGAGAGAGCGGTGGAGAGGAACAAAGAGAGAACAAGAAGGAAAGAGACAGAGAGACAGAGAGAACGAAATAATACGAATGGAGAGAATATGCCAAATACATGGAGAGAGAGAGAGGTTTGCACTGAGGGGCTCGACGCGCCGAGCAGAGGAGCTCTCTCCGGGCAGCAGTTATTTGGGACGACGTGTGGTGTGAAATGATGTGAATATTATGCACAGCCTTTTCAGACCGGGCGTCTCGGGCTAATCAGTAGGAAGGTACAGGCAGCTTTTCCGTTCCCCACAAGACTCGAGGACGAGCAGGAAATATGCACACAGTTATCTGTGCGAGCAGGGATGCATCCTTAATGGGAATGTTATTCGGTCCCCTGGGGTGGGTTGCGGGAGGCCTGTTGTCTTCATTGTGAACTAGCCCGGACAGTCCTTTTCACACCGATTTGCTATGCGTGGTATTTCGTTATCTGGCTGGCTTGCCCAGTCCATTCAAAAGAGGTGTACGCCTTTTGTTCCTTGAATGTCAAGGAGGGTTTTTTTGCTGCCGCTCATTTGGGGATTTGTAAAGCTCAAAGACAACGAAAGAAATTGTTTTCTTGTGAGCATCATATGTAACAAGAACGGTGTAGTCTAGCTTATCTTCCAAGGTATAAACAAAAGACGGTCACCGATCTGGTCAACATCTGGACGTGGGCACAAGAACTCATATATTTTGATGGCCGTCGTCAGAATATGTGACGTGTTGAAAAAGCAAGGATAGTGGACACACCCACCGAATCATCTCAGGTGACTCATCTGTCCTTGGGATGCATAACCCAAAGACGATCACCCATCTGGTTGGACCTGGGCACAGAGTTCGATAGCTGTCGTCAGAATATGTGCCCTCCCGGTCACATGGCTGAATAAAAGCAGGGAGAGTGTTTCCACTGTTGAGGTGGCACTTGGGGCGGCCATTCCGACATGTTCAGTCCCACTCTTTGGACGTCCTTCTGACTCCGCGACATGTCTCCTGACATCTCCACGGTAACGAGCAGCTCCGTGAGCTCCTGGATGTCTTCAGGAAAAAGCGTTAGTCGTTGTTTAGGAGACAGAGACAGTGCTCACAGGTCACAGTATGGAAACCTTGGCTTTGGACCGAAACAAACGTTTTTGAGTGCGCCGGTCATCGTCAGCCATTTGAGGAACGAGAAAGAATAAGTGTTACGCTTTTGTTTGGCAAACGTCCTTCCAAGTAGCATTCGATTTTCACAATACAGATGCTATTCCTGACCTTATTAGTCATCAGGCCCCCTCGGCAAGATTCCAGCTCATATCTTGTGCCTGACATTCTATCCTCCAGTGGTTTGACATTACCAACTACCAGACCTATATAAAACTGCAGAAATAGATAGGTGGGCAAACTGTGTCCTCTAGTTGGTCTTTGCTCTTGGCTTGTGTGTTTCTTGAAACACAGACATCATTTCCATTAAGTACTGCACCCACACAGACCCTGTGAAGCTATAATACACTGTACTAAATAAACACAGAAATAATGTTTGGTTTTCTGGACAGTGGCCAGGGAACAATATTTTGTATTGTTTTCCATTTCCTGGCAAACTGTTGGGTTTTATTTGTTCAAGTTAAAATGTTATTAATCTTTGCAATGAAATCTAATGTCATAGGTTTTGCTCCTGTGGCAAGTTTGTGAAGTTGTCAATTTCAAGAAAGACAGTTGGGGAAAAGTGCTTTGCATCAGCAGTTTGGGTCACTTTTTCATGTTTAATTTTCATTCCCTTTAGAAAACGTAGGCCTACTACTTATATCTGGCAAGAAAGAACTTTCACAAAGCAACAGCTTTCTGAAAAATATATATTTTTTCTTCTTTTCATTCAATATCCTTTGTGCCGTGTGGTGAGGTTCAAGACTTAATTACTTACAGCGCATCTAGTCCTCCATGATAACACAGTGTGCTGTGTTTGGAATCCAGAACAGTCTCTTGCCAAGAAAAATAATTTACATTCTATCATACGAGTTATTTTGAGGTAAAAAAGATTTTATAAAAAAAAACTGAAGACGGAAGATGACAGGAAAGACAAAACAGGGATGAAGAGATGTATGAAGAGACAGTCTGACAATACTCGCTATTAACACTTTCTGAAGTAATGCAAATTACGACCCGTTGGAGCTAAAAAAAAACTGCAGAGGTTGGGCTGGTGAGGGTGAACACTCGTCAATTACCATTCCCCCAAGCACCTGCTCGATAATTGAACATTAAGCTGCCAGAGATTTCCAGTTGGGGCCAAGTCCAATCCCGCCCATGAACAGGATGTCAAGGGGGAAAGGTTGATGTCACGTGGCCTGGGGGAAGTCAACTCACCAGCTTGACTCATGAAGGCTTTGAGGACGCCTTTGGCCCCCCTCCAGCCTCCTCTCACACATATACTGTTCCACTGCCAGCGCTGAACATCCGCGTGTCAGGCAACAGTGGTCTCCGTAGCTCGGAGAAGACAGGCATGGACATATGCAGTTGCCCCTGCAGCGCGCGCGTGTGTGTTTTTATCTCTGAGGTAATTCCTCCGTCGCGCCCTCTCTGATGAGATTGAGTTGTCATGACGAGCAGCCAACAACAAGCACCCAGAACCATTAAAGATGGAGGAGCAAAACAAGGCATCCTGATGAAATAATTATCAGTTTGCGGCTGATTTCCATCTCGACTCGTTTCACGTTTCGCACTGATGGACACCGCGTCGCAATTATTTCGAGGGGGGCCTGTGGCGTTTTACGCAGAACACGTACAGTAGGCCGTTCGGGTGTGTCTCTGTGTTGAACGAGTGTCTCGTTGAGTAATGCACACACATTTCTTCCTCATGTGTTTTGTTTATTTATTTGTTCCCTCTATAAGGAGACATGTTCCCGCCAAGCTCCACTCTCTCCTGGTGACTTACAGGGTGATTTAGTCCGGGGCTGTGGAGGAAGCAGCTTGCGTCGAGGTGGGGGAGAGGTGACACATGAATAAAGACCTCTGCGTTGGACTGATGAAGTGCTCACCAAGCCCAGTTTGTTATGAACGGACAGCTAGCGAGACAAATGTTTATCCAGGGCGGGAATGTATGGCCTGATAACCAGCTTTGTCCTACCCAACCCCCCATCCTTAGCCTCTGAATACCGCTGCTATCGCTCAATCATATCATAACACATCGAAATGAGAAAAATTGTGAAAGTGAATGTATGTGTTTTTGGGGGCATTACTGAGGTGAAGCATGGCATCTCACACAGGAATCCACTAGGCTGAGTGTCTTCTCCAGCATGGAATGCTCTCTTCTACTGTCACTGTCCTGTTCTGCATCTGTAACTGAAAGCTGTTTGGGCATTGTTAAGGAGACGTTCCTTCTGTCAGCAGACCACACACAAGGTCATCCCAATGCTTCAGGTCCTGAATATCCTTCATCGTTCACCTTCACCATCCTTCACCTGCCCTCCTGCCTGCCCGCCTGCCCGTCTGTCTGCCTGTTTGTCTGCCTGTCTGTCTGTCTGTCTGTCTGTCTGTCTGTCTGTCTGCCTGTCTAGCTGTCTGCCGGCCACATCCTGTAAATAGATCAATTGTACTCCTGTGAATCCGCAAAAGGGGGTAATCACAACACATAATCTCATTCATCCTGGTATTATCTGTCTTGGGGCCAAGAGGGGGGTCAATTAGTGTAAGTTATAAGGGTCCTTATGGTGCCAAGGAGTTGTAGCGGTTTGTTTTGTAATCATCCAGAACACGACTACAGACTCCTAGGGATAGGGCTTAATACCAAGCCAATTCTGAAATGATTTACCTGCAAGACGAGTAAACAATTTACACTGGCTTTTATCGACTGGGCGAAATTGCTTACAGAGCAGGAAGGGATGTAACTTGAGTAAACTCCATTAAAAAGAATGTGCAAAGTGAAGGTTTTTCCCCCCTCTCCGTCTCTACTGTAGCTGTTATTGCTTCACCATCCCAGAGATCCTCAGTGTGCCTGTTATTACCAATCCTGTCGCAGACAGACGAGACCAGGTTCAGCTGGATGTTCACAGCAGCACGAGACAGAGAGAGAGAGAGAGAGAGAGAGAGAGAGACAGACAGACAGACAGACAGACAGACAGAGAGAGAGAGATGCTGCTTCTCTGCTGTCTTTCCTCACCCTGCCAGCTCTCCCACACTCCACATCCGCCCATCCATCCGTTCGCCTGGGTCTGTCCGTCTGTTTGTGTCTTCCTTTCTTTCTTTCTTTCTTTCTTTCCAGCCATCCATCCTCCTTCCTTCCTTCCTTCCTTCCTTCCTTCCTTCCTTCCTTCCTTCCTTCCTTCCTTCCTTCCTTCCTTCCTTCCTTCCTTCCTTCCTTCCCTTCCTTCCTTCCTTCCTTCCCTCCCTTCCTTCCTTCCTTCCTTCCTTCCTTCCTTTCTTCCTTCCTTCCTTCTTTCCTACCTCCCTTCCCTCTTCCCTCTCTTTCTTGCACCAGTCGATATCAAGATGGCCCACACAGAGATTGGCCATTTCAGATACGAGGCGCGAGATATTTTCCTCTGCTTTAATCCGGGCTTGAAAAGAAGATATCTTGAGATGCATCTCATGTTAAAAAAGGTCATTGCAGATTTTGAAAAGCCTACTGATGTGTTCCTCAGCGGGTCCCTGTACAACATCTGTTGCTGGTTCTAAAACAGGGGTCCAGCAACTGCCGACAGCGGCATTATTTCCAAAGGCCTCACTTACATACTGTTCTTCATTCAAAGTAAGATGTTGTTGTCTTCTAAATGGACGTGAGCTCCATAAACCTGCAATGTTAAAGATTAACCTACACCAGAGAGCTCATTAACTAATCCAAAGCTTATGATGTCATGTCATTGATGAGATCAACGCCAAAGACGCGCTTCAGTTTCACTTAAAACAGGTGTGGGCTACGATACAATAACATTAAACCGATATCAGACCATCCAGTCTGCAAAGTGATCAGAAGGAAGGTATTTTAGTTTGCATATCTTCTACCGGAGCAGACCCTCGTTCAGAAATCAAACAGCTCAATGGAGGAAGAGGGTGTGGAAATGACGTGGGGCGTTACTGCAGTTAGACTGCGCTTAGTCTGAGTGACTGCCGCGTACTGTCTTGGATGAGGGGATAATTGTATGAATATGAATGCAGAGAGGGATGTCTCTGACACGTGTTGTCCACGGGGACGAACAGGGAGAGAACATTGCTAATGAACTGTGATGGATGGGGAATTCACACACGGCCGCTTGCCTCACCGAAGATACCAAGACAACCGTTTTGTCTTGTCATGTATCAGAATTCAGCGGCAAATCAATCACACCCGTAGTGTGTACGCGTCTCAGATTGAAGGGAATGTTTGCAGTTTTCGGCAACACTCTCTTCTGAGACTACTGCGTAACCACATAGCAATATACGGTATATGGTCAAAACATTGTAGATGCATGGAAATGTGAATGTTATTTGATGTTTGATGGTTATAATAAAAGGGGTGGGGTGAGAGTGAGGGGTATGAGGGGTAGGTGAAAGTTGTGTTCCCAAAACAAGATCAGTGTGAACATGTAACTACCCCTGGAAAGCCCAAATTCCCTCATACCAAGTTTCACTTGTGCAATAACTTGCACCGCCACACTGCAACGATGCGTAAATCCATAGTAGTTCCCATGTAACTACAATGTTGTTACTGCAGGTATTGCTATGTGGGTACACGGTCGCGAGCAGAACCTTGTCAAGGGAAAAAGAAAACTTGTACGCCTCTCTGCACAAGCTGAGATCTGGCCAGACAGTGACCACCGTTCAAACGGTGCGACGTGTCGTGAAAATCTGGCCAGCCATCCAATCCCGGCCATGCCTGAGTGTCGGAGCCGTCTGTGCTGAGTTCCAGTTAACACATCTGGTAATCACGTTTCTATGACGCCTGCTCCTCAGCCACCGTGAAGGGGAAGAACAGCTACGAACCCACAGACACATTTCTGACTAGGGGGGTGTCCGGAACTGTGCTAAGCCGAGAGAACTTCCCCTGTAACATGCCGGGATGAAGATAGGAGGGAGGAGACATGTCAATGAATTACCCATGAGGCTTTACACCAACAAGGGGGCTTGCTTTGGCTAAGTGAATGCTGTTTGTTTTCGGGAGCGACGGTTAGCTACCGCTGGTGTTCTGTCGCTGTATGTGACAAGCATCTACTGGGCATGCAAGCTGAGCTTCTGTGTTGTGGGACCATTGTTTGCTTAAAGCGTATGCTCAACCTAGTGTTCGAATCCGTCTCTGACAGAGACAACGGTGGGGTGGCGGTTGAGGACGCTTTTCCTCCAGCACGTTAGACCATCAATGTGCCGTGAAAATGGCGTGTAAGCGGGTGGTGCGTTTGAGCCTCTCTCTGCTCCTTAACGCAGAACGGCGGAAATTCATCCCGCTCGCTAGAAAGTCATAAATTACTCTGGCAAGATCCGGGTTCTGCATAAGTCAGGCCCAGACACCATCGGGAGAACAGATTGTAGATTGTTTTGTGTGCAGTGCAGGAACAGGGGAGGTTTTGCACCGATTAGATTAATGTGTCTGCCTGGTTTACAAAATGACTCCAAAGCTGCAAGTGCAATGCCAGCTAAAACATAAACGTGAAATACATCTTTTTTTTTTCTTTCCCCTACGTTGTGTTTGACTGTAGGATCAACGAGTCGCCCAATTTTGTCGGTGTGAAGGGAGCCTAGCGAGTGATTCATGACAACCAAATAACAAGGTCTCTCCATAATGAAGAATATGAATGGAGACAGTGTCATTCATGAGATGGTGACCCTTCCCATTAGCCGTCATCGGATTGTACAGCTTCATCAATGAGTGAATCACAATTATGAATCAAGGCTAAGTACAGGCATAATTGGCACATCATTGAACATCCAATGTGCAGAGTTCATTTCAGGTCTCCATTCTCAGAGCAGATCGTCTTAAATTAAATTACTGTTCCTAATTACCTTTAGGCTCATCAGATCTCAAGCTGAAACGGTCCTTGGAGAAATTAATGTACAGTATGTTTCTGCTCCTTCTGTAGTCCATTATCTTTAAAATAAGTTGAGTATAATACATATTTTTATCTTATGCCCAACACAGGGGTGAGATTGTCATGTAACAAATGCGCTTTAATAAGTCATTGAGACATGTGGAAGGCAGCCGTATTGAATTATACAAAACACTGTAAATCCTGTCAGTCATTCCGAATCCTCGTGGAGAAATGTCCGATTTGCACCGCCAACATACTTTTCACGCAACTTGATAAACAATCTGAAGAAAGATGGCTTCATGCAAATGAATTTTGTAGATGATCAGTGCACATTTGCGTGAGACATTTATTTTAATTATATTATGGGAGGGATTGCACGTAAAGTTTCATGAATGATCGGATCCTAAACTAAAACTACCATCTGACTGAGCCAAATCAGAAATGAACAGAAGTTAAGAGCAGCACTGGTTCATTTATAGAGTGGTCATTACTGTAGTGTCATTCCTCAAAATCACATTAGTCTTGCATGGGTTCAAACAGATATTCAAAATCTAATGCAACAGATGAGCAGTTTTCAATGATGAAAGGCAGTTTGAACAAAAACATTAATTGGTTGGCAGCATCAAGTATGGCTTTATATTGCTAATGACTAGAATGTTTGGCTTACATACAAACAAGAAAGAAACATTGAATAATGCTCTTTATATCCAAATGGGGCAATACTTGACTTTGTTAGATGAATTATCATGTAACTAGAGCAATGCCTATATCAGGAGGTCTAATAACCTACAACATCCACTTACCCCACTAGACCCCTTCCCACACTGTGCATTAATACCATTTAACTACACAGCAATTCCTAATGACATCAGTTTTTACAAAGGTATTTCAGTGTGGTTACATGTTAATGTAACTTTAATGTAAAATGTTCCCCTAGATAGTCACTAAAAAGTAACTCAAGTCATGAGTTTAATATGAAATCTGTATGCTCTCTAACACCCTTTCCTGGGCGGTATACTTTCTCACTTATAAAGCGACACAATTGACTTTATTCAACCGGAATATTGCGTTATATACACCGTGTGGCGTGACGAAACAATTTAGCAAAAGCAATTGTATGATGAGTTGGTCCAGCTCCCTAAAGTAGTGGAGTGGTCTTGCTTCCCTGGCCACGAAGGCAGCACAAGCGGCTGGGCGAGGATTAAAGAAATAACCCACGCCATCCCAGGCCAAGACCTAATCCGCTCTAGCAAAGTCTCGACACCGTTCCCACGGACGCCATCCGGAACGGCGCCACCGCCGGGGTCAACTCCATCTGGGGACGGAGCAATGGGGTTGCCAAGGTGACCGTCATGTCCCCTGTTCCTGTCACCTCTGTGTTGATACCTAATCAGGCTCTCGGGAGGCTGGGGATGGAAGATAAGGCTGGTAAACAATGATGGACACCCAGACTGCATGGTGTCGTTGTCCACAGTGCGATGCCTTGGGTGCACTGTGAGCAACACCAGTGGTAATGTGACAATCCCGTACTGGGTTCCTCTGTTCTTAACAGGACTGGGTGAGGTGTAGATCGCCGAGAACATGTTTGCTGCTCGTTGTCCCTCTGAAACATGCGATGCCGCTGAAGCCAGTGGCCCGCGAATTGGATTCGGTAAAAAAATAAATAGTCTCTCTTTCTCTCTCTGTGTGTAGTTTTCTCTCTCTCTCTCTCTCTCTCTCTCTCTCTCTCTCTCTCCTCTCTCTCTCTCTCTCTCTCTCGCTCTCGCTCTCTCACTCTCTTTCTTCCACCCTCTCACTCTCTCCTCTATCTCTCTCACTCTTTTCCCCTCTCTTTCTCCCTCTCCTTTTCTCCCTCTCCGCTCTCTCTCCTGCCTCTCTCTCTCACAATGATAGTCATGTTATACCACCACCAAAAGTATGAGCCAAGGACCACTCGCCAGTTTAGTTGGTTCACTTCCAAAGACGTGTGGCGTCACCCAGTTGGACTGAAAGGCAGAAAAACATACATCAAAATAAAAACTTTCCAAATGAAAGACAAACCCTTACCTACTCCACTTTCCAGTGTTTTCTTATAAATCCTCATAGTCTGAGATGGAACCAACCTCACAAGCTCCTCAAAGAGAGCTTTATAAACTCCGAATAGAAAAGGCGATGCATCCTTATCACTCTTTACAGTTGCTGGATTCGTCGTCTAATTCCAGATTATTCAACAGTGAGCTGCAAGGTGTGTTCAATTTACAATGGCACAGAAGACAGAGCTCTTCCCTAAGGGTGTAGAGGCACTGAATGTGTCTTCTCTTTTTTTAATTAGGGCTTAAAAGTTGAGCACTAACTGCTTGGTGAATGCGCGATGCACCAGGGATTATTGTCAGGAAGGCATTCTAATAACACATGGCTCTTTAGAGCCACACAGCCGAGGACCTGGCCTGTCTAAGACTGTCACACCTATCTCTGGCTGCATCCTCTAACAAGGCTATTATGCAGATCCTCAATGACCGGGGGGTTAACATGCACTCTGATGACTCAACAGGTTTAACAGAAGGAAAACAGGGCAAACGTATGGGTTTGAAGTAGGATAGATGGATGGAGGGAGGGATTGATAGATAGATGAAGGGATGGATGGATGATGGGATGGATGGAGGGATAGATAGATACAGTACCAGTCAAAAGAGTGTCCAACTGTTTGACTGGTACTGTATATAGATAGATAGATAGATAGATAGATAGATAGATAGATAGATAGATAGATAGATAGATAGATAGATAGATAGATAGATAGATAGATAGATAGATAGATAGATAGATGATAGATAGATAGATAGATAGATAGATAGATAGATAGATAGATAGATAGATAGATAGATAGATGATAGATAGATAGATAGATAGATGATAGATAGATGATAGATGATAGATAGATGATAGATAGATGATACATAGATGATAGATGATAGATGATAGATAGATAGATAGATAGATGATAGATGATAGATGATAGATAGATGATAGATGATAGATAGATAGATGATAGATAGATGATAGATGATAGATAGATAGATGATAGATAGATGATAGATGATAGATAGATAGATAGATGATAGATAGATAGATAGATGATAGATGATAGATAGATGATAGATAGATATATGATAGATAGATAAAGGCATGCTAAAAAGGGAGAGCTGCCTTCGTGGGTGAATGAGGCAGGGCTGGCTATAATAACAGCGACTTGGCTCCGGCCGCACGCTCTATTGTGGTTGAAAGCACGATGGACATCTTTTATCTGCAACCGGGGCGCACTGTGTTTACACAGCAGAGACTCATCCCTGTAAATCAGATCCCGCATCTCCAGGAATCCAATTAGATTGTCTTGTTAACCCCTTACAACTCCTCTCTTTGAACAAACCAGAGGTGGGCAAATGAACCTTACCGCCACAGCTAAGTGAGGAGATGAATAATGGATGGAGGCAGTCGCTCGGTGTTCCGGAGCTTTCTGAGGGGCAGGCGGACGGACCCCACGCTGGCAAACCGGATGAGGCCTCTGCAACACACTGTGTAAGTGGTGGCACGCCAACACAACACGTACACTCACTGACGGGTACAGAAACACACACACACACACACACGCACACACACACACAGGGAAAGAGTACATATGTGAATGGCACTTTGAACTTCTGGTAAGTGTTGAGTACAACCTTGTCCGTTTGTAATGGGCCGAAATCACAGGTTGTTGTGACAGAAAGGTGTTCCCTTCAGAGAGGAGAGTGAAGGCCTGGTTTCGGCAGGCGAGCGGGTGGTGTTTCTGCCACAAGGCCCAGAGGTTCAGATGCACAGGCTGAGGAGGATTCTGGCTCAGTCTTCATGAAGCCCGTGTTATCTGTCTTCTGCATTGCATTGAGGAATTCAAAAGAGAACTGAGGAAAAACCTACAACTAAAGAATCATTTTTGCAATTCATTTGCAATTCATTTTTGCAACACAGTGTTGTGTTTTATTTGTTTACCAACTTATACCTTGCTTATTTTGTTTTTTTTAACGTGTCAATTTATTTACGAAACTCTTTGGAATGGTATGAACAAAGAACTGTGTTGACACAGGAAACACACTGCTGCATTGTCAACACACTGGATGGAGACACATTAAATTGTGTGTACGTCCGAGCACATGCGCACACAATCCAGGCACTACACACGCACACACACACAGAACAAAATACTGTACCAAGACTGGCTCTTCACAAGTACCCCTCCTCCACACACAAACACACACACACACACACACTCCTTCGTCACACTTCCCACCCAGATGAGCTGTTGTTGGTGGAAACCCCGTTCGAGCCCAGTCACCAGGGGCCAGGACGCCAACCTAATGCAATTTCATTTATCACTCTGAATTAGATTTTTTTTTTTTTACTACTCAATAATTTAAACTCCCTTAGAAGCCCTCCAGGCCTCCCGCTCGGGTTCGGGAACACCGTGGGATGATGACGGTAAGAAACTATTATACAGTCTGTATGATTTACTTGTGTAGGGTGTTATGGGCATGGACTCTGACAGAGCTTGCAGACATACCGTGTACTGTGGGAAGCTGCAAACTAGGCCTAAACGCCAGTGCGAACGTATGGGACCTTGCACAGCAGTTTACCTGTGGCCCTTCCTGAAGATGAGGGGAAACACCCTTTGGTCTTGCTCATTCCCCCGGTGTGTGATTCAGTGGGAGGTCATTTGAGCGTGAGCCAACTCATAGATGTGTGCAGGTCTGTAAAACAGATGTGTTTTCATCGGACAAGGTGAGGAACCAGGGTGAATTTCTGAACTGGTGTCACAGGGATTCCACAGTCTCTTCCCTCCCCTCTTCCCTTCGGGGTGTGAAATTGCGTCCTCTGACGCCCCTGACACAGGTAATGGCCACGTTTCCTAAACATCGTTTTGCCAGCTACCCCAAAGAAAAGTCAGGTCTTTTTTTGAGCGAATGGGTGGTAAACATACTGTTGAGTGAGTTTAACCAACGAACCGGGGTGCGGTCTTGGACTTGAATGAGTTTCAAGGGGGTGAGACCTCTTCCCCGTGTGTTTAACACCCGTAATTACAGAAGAGGGCTGTTTTTTAAACAATAAAAGACAAAACCCAAAGCCCGGAAGATAAGTCTGTTTTATGAGTGGCATTTCATTTTAATTGGTTCATTATTTCCAGAAATTACATTTTCAAACTCCCCTGATTGCTACAGCTGTGCTTGGTCCTGTGTCTGGGGAACTGAGGAGAGAGGTCGTTGCTCTCCCTCTCCCTCTCTCTCTCTCTCTCTCTCTCTTTCTCTCTGTTGAACTATTTCCCCCTCTCCCTCTATTTCTCTCTGTTGAACTCTCTCTCTCCCTGCCTCTATCTTTCATTTGCCAGATGGAAGCGTTTATATTCAGAGCGTCGAGGAATCTTTGGAATCAATGAAAAGACAGGATAACCTTTCAGTCTCCAAACACAACTTCAGAAACAGGAACATCAACAAGTTAATGTTGGAGGGGGACCTTTTAGGTTCTTTGAATAATACAAGCAAATGTTTTATACTCAACGCTTGAGAATGAAGCATCACTCCAATTGAAATCAGACTCCCTCATAGATCCCTCCAGGAAGTAATCTGTAAGGAACGACCAAGCTCCCGCGCGCTACAACTTGGACCAGAGAACGACAAGACAGATAGCTACTGACTCTGGCATGCAGCCAAGGCATGACCAAGGGCTGGCGTTTTGGAACAAGAAAGGCTAAACTCTTGCACTTAACGTCTGCACAAATCCTCATTTCACCCATTCGATATGAGGAACCCCGTGCGTCTGATCCGTGGGCTCGGATGGTAGAGTTATCATACGCGTCTCAGGTCATCGGCTGCATCGCGAGCTGAGGGAGAAATGGAAAAAACCCAGGCCAGCTGTGAAACGCCGATGAGCCCGGAGATAGAGCCCGAAACTTAAGCAGGGCTGTCTATGAAATGTCACCATGCTCCCCCAGATCACTACTTTTCATCAGGATAAGGCCTGGTGAGAAGATAAAACGCCCCTCCTTATCATCTGTGACAGGCCTCGGTTGTTCTATCAGACATACAGTATAGACATCCAAGCAGCCATTCGCTGGATTCCCCGCTGGCATCGATAGCATTGGGGTTTCTGAAAGGATTTGACTGGTCTCAGTCTTCTGAGCACAGATCCCTGATGCAGCGCTGTCTTATCTGAGGAGTAAATGTGTGTGTGTGTAGTGTGTGTCTGTCTGTGCTGTGTGTGCGCGCATCTGCACTCTGTGTTTGTGTTGGTGTGTGTCGTGTGCGTGTATCTGTAGTGTGTGTCAGTGTGCGATCACTAGATTGTTTGGAAGAGGCGGGCTCACCTGTCTGCTTTTTGTCTCAGCCTCGGTTCCTCACCAAAGAGTACCACAGAATGCCGCAGTCACACCTTGTCACTCACAATCACGCACGTACTAAAATGAGATGAAAGCAGCTTTGTACAAACACCAGGCTGGTGACACGTGGGATAAAGGCAAGCGAGAGGGAAGGAGGAAGGAAAGGAGGGAGTGAGAGAGAGGAGGGAGGAGCACAGCTTGAGAATTTAAGAGCTGTTAACACACCCCACATTCCACCCTTCACCTTCCTCCCACCCCAGCCACCACCATTACCCCCCTCCACACCCCTTCCACACACACACACACACCCTCACTCAACCCTCCACCCTCACCTCCTCTCATCCTCACAAAACCTAGACTCCTGCAGAGATTATGTCTGCCTGTCAGCTTCTCTGCTCACACAGGTTAGCTCCCATTGATTTTCCCCCTGCCAGTGAAAGCTCATTTGATTGGCACGCATCTCAATGCTCTGATTGTCTTCGTGTTGTGCAGATTTGAGGAGAGCCAATGTGTTGGTTTTGATGCAGAGGGAAAAGCTCTCCTGAAGGTTTGAGTGATGGAGAGACAGAGCACAGTCGACTCTCCTTCTCGACGGTAAACGCAGGCTGTTACGCTCTTTCTCCACGCGCTCCTTGAACTTGGGTTTCCGAGCTCGAGTCATAAAACGGCCCTTCCTGCGTGGAATGTTTCACAGCAGCGCTACGTTACGGAGACACCGTGAATCAAACTGTTGTTCGAACAATTATTTATGGCCTGATAGCATTTTAAAATGCATATGACTGCAGTGGTAGGACGCAAGAGGTGTTAGATGAGGCACTGTGCCGCTGGGAATTGTCTCATTCCTTCATTCCTAAATAATTTATTGTGTTCTGTGGAACAACTTTTCACATTATGACTCACATTCAGAGGCACAGCGATAACAGACCATGAGATCATCCATAACATCGAGACACAGCAGTAGTTAAGAATCCTTCAAACACCAGATTGCTAAGCTTTCAGTCTTCCCATTGGAAATCGAAGCAGTTTCAACAGATGGAGATGGTAACATGTTCACAATTGAAATAGACACACAGTAGACTGAACCGGATCTGTGTTGTATGTTTAATACTTTACAGGACATACAGAAAAGTCAGGATTGTTATTCAGTTGATGTTTTGTTGGAATGCTACTGTACATCGTTGAACAGCGACAGCAACAGTGGATTTACTTTTGCCAAGATGGCGACTGTATCCTTCAGTTTCACATTGCATAAATGAAACAGCATGACGTCTGTGAGTCACTCTCAGCTGTGGAGTCAAAAAAGAAGGGCTTGTAGTCTCCTGACGAGAATCTACAACATCGTACAGCAGGGGGGAAAAAAAACCTGAAGAAGAAAAAACAAAAAACACCCGGAATTCACTGAATAAGTACTGCGCCAAGAATGTTTTATTTATTTAATTTTTATTTTTATTTCCTTCCTCCCCGATTTTGTTTGGGCCTCCACATCCACATTCAACCTCAGCATGACGGCGCAGAATCACTCTCATCACAGCTACTGAAGTTCCTAGACGGAGACAGACACGCAGTGTAGAGCGAGGAGGCTGACAGGCTTACTGGCAGGCCAGGAGCAGCCAGATGGACGAGCGAGGAGCCACCCAGGAGACTCACCAGTAAGCAGAGACAAGCGCTGCCAAGCCAACTGTGTCTAACAGGAGGCCCGGCTATTTAATCAGACCTAGCGCTGAAATGGCACCAGTGCCAGATGCAATTCAGATCCCCCTTATATAACCCAAATGCCAATTAGCTTTATATAGATTCCTGCCACACCCAATGTCAGAGCTATTAAACTGTTGTTTATCTACATTCAATGTGATGAATTTAATCTTGATAGCTGTTGGGGGGAGGGGGAGCGCGGTCCGCTTCCCAGGAGGCACGGTTATATTATGGGATGTAGATAGTGGTAGATCACGAGCTTCACAGAATGCAAATTCGATCAAAAGCTTCGGTACATTTCCTTTGCTGATGTGGCAGTGAATGTGCTCGACTGTTATATATCCATCCTCTCTTGCGTCGTGTCTTTGTTGAGGACTGGGGTCGTAAAGTGAAGGAAATGGCTCGCTGGGTTCGAAGACTTGAAATAACTTCCGTAAATTTGAAGACGGGAGATTGTTATCGTGGTTATGTGGCCTTGTGGGGGTGATGTGGACTGCGAGTGGGGAGGGACGCTGCCTTTCCAGATGTTTCCGTCCCCTGTCGACAAGGGGACACAGTGGCTTGTCAGCAAAGGCATCTCAGCATTGAGAATACATGCTGCTTCTGATAAATTTGGTGAGCAAGCCATTAATCTAACTCCCTAAGCCCTCCTTATCGTTGGAGTGGGAGGACACTCGAAGTCACTCCGTACTGAAATCTAAAGACTAGGTTCCACCTTTTCTGCCTCTGTCTTGTATCTGTTCCACTCTTATCGGCGGCTGAAACGCCTCTCTGATTCGAGGAGGTCATTTGAATCTGATGCCTCTCATAACGGGGCTCGGCGCGTCGCAAAACGTAAAATAACGGAAATAGCCGCGGTGCCTCTTGACCTCGTTTGCCGGAGTGCCGTCGCCACCCTTCAGATGGATCGATGCTCGGCCGCGTCGGCCCGCGTCTCTGTTTCCGCGAGGAGATGGATGCTCTGGGGGTTATGTGGGGCCACTGCTGTGGCATTTACATACAGAGGAGGAGGCTGTCTGGGTGACGAGGGAACCGGGAAGTGTTCCAGAAGCGGCAGTTCTCCCCACATCCTCAGAGGTGCTCCATGAAAGACATTTTACCCCCACCCGCTGCGATATGGTAATAGACTACTGAATGCGCTGTTTTCGCAACAGCATCTGCAATTTCAGTCGGCAAAGGAACCGAGGTAATGACATATGTCCACGAGCCCCAGGCGGCATTGTGGGACTGGTAAATGAACAGATTTAAATAAAGATTTACTTTTTCGGCGGGTCTAAGTGGCAGGTCAGTGAAAGGCAGGTTTGCTGGCAGAGTTTGCTGAGGACGAGGACACAAAGTGCTCCAAGGGAGTTTGAGCAGAGTTGAGCTGAGCCAGGCAAATTCCTTCGGTTATTCAATCAAAGAAGTACATCGTTACATCGCCATGCTGAATCTTGGCCAGGATGTGTCTCCTCAGCAAGTCCCACTCAAATGCTCATAATGTGTCAGAGTAAACCATTACTAACGACTTGAATTATAGCATTTTTCTGTTTAACAAAGTTTGAATTTGTGCAGAAGGTCTGAGTTAGTTGATAAATGTCTGTAAGGATACGTCACTGCTATATCAAATTAATTGGTGAGATGCAACTCATTCTGAAATGAGTTACAATATGGCTTTTGCATACCCCAAACTATAAGTTCTCTCGTATATGTGTCCAATGTAATGGTAGAGATTTCTGGTGCAAAGGCAAAATTGAATTGTAACAGATATTTCATAGGAGAAATTGAAAATAAATTGAAAATGTTAAAGACTGAACGCAATAAAAGAAAGAATGACTGTCTCATGTAGGTGAAATACACAATCAATATCTCTGTGCCATGGCTTATCTCCCGTTATAAAAGCTCTTCTTTTGGAGATCTGTGTGAGTCTCAAGTTATTGCAGGACAAACAAAGGCATGAAATCACTTGTTTGGTTTTTCATCGTTTTTTTTTTATACCCAGGGCAAACACAATTGACACACACTGGTTATAAACTACTGAACTTAATATCAATTGTTTGGGAAAACTATAACTTTGAAACTTCTCTGACGTTCAAAGTTTGAGTAGTATGTCATACTCAACTCATTAAGTTTGGAGTTTTGAATAGTGTATTTTTTTTAGGGTTAGGGTCCATCTTTCTGTCCATCTTTTCCCTGAGGCCCTTCCTCACCAACAGGACCCGGACCACCCTTAAAAAACAGTACGCTGTTTTAGCACAAAGGCCATCCACTCCTGTTCCAACAAACGCTGCTCTAATCTATTCCAACAATAACGGACATAGACTCGGTCTTACGGTACAGTGCGTGCAAGACTGATCAACCCTCAAATTCATTAGATCAGGTCACATTTGATTGGCATGAGCCTGAACATGTCGAGATGAGGATACTTGCGTCCTGACCAGCATTTGCAGTGAAGTCGTGACCGACCCTAGAAAACCACTTCAGCTCATGTCTGTGAGGTGACCACAGAAAGGAAGATTGAGATGAAGTGCTCCAGTAAGCCAGCAGCAATGACAGTGCAGTTTCATCGAAATGGGTTTTGTGTTGGCTGAATTTGCTATTCCTCAGTCCATTGTTTGTGTGTGTCACAGCAAGAAACACAGCATATTTGTTGACTTGTCGGAAATCAAGTCATCTGATGTATTGTTTTCTCTGGCTAAACAACCGCAAATAAATCATTACTGAGATCAATGACGAAGATTCATAATGTGTCTTAATGAATCCCCCATATGGGAAAAAAAGATTACAAATGTATTGTGCATAATTCATCAATTCAATCATTCCTAGTCCCTAAAACTGTAGATGTGTGATTTTTGTTTATTATCAGTTGGACTGAAATGCACATTTTAACCTCGGGGTCTCTATGTAGTTTGTCCAGATTAAGGCCTGTTTCTCGCTCACAAATAACATGTTAATGACACACTGCCTATCTCTTATTTAACATTCTAAATATACTGTGTACAGTATTTCGCAGTGACTGAACTGTAATGAAAAAAAGCCCATCAAAAATCTGGTCCTCCGGTCCTCACAGCTTCCAGCATGTCTGCAGGTCACCACCCAAGGAGGGCTTCGCCTTCCCTCTCCCGCCGACGAGCCGTACCCTCAAGGCGAACGGCGGTGATGAATCTTTATCATCGCTCCCCTCCCTCGTTTTCATTCTGTACAAGCGCTGCTCTCCGGGGACAAACAGAGCCTCGCACATCTGTGTAGAGACCGATAGCTGGGCGTAGGCCGAGAGAGAGAGAAGCTCCTCTTTATTCTGGGCTTGCCTTGTCAGCAGCAATCAGCGGTTGATGATGGGCTCCTGATGAGAGACGGTAATATGCACCCGGGCTCACTGTCTTCTCATCCTGTCTGTTGGCTCAACATGATGAACTGTGGATTTGATTTTCTGTCAGTCCCCGACTGGCATGCAAGACTGGAAAGGTGAAATCCTATTGTTGAAGAAGAGAACACCGGCGTCTGGTGCCCTTGACTCTTTGCTCGTCCGAAAGTTATTTTGATAATGGCTTGTCTAATCGCGTGTATGGTTTGGAGCAAAACATTTACTGAGTTTCAGTACGGACCTAAACATTCAGAGGTCACTTTCAGAAGGCGGCAGTGTTGGAGGATGAAAGGTATCGGGCACATGGGTTTCTATTAACCCATATATTCTCCATAGAATTCATTCAGAAAAAAAGGCCATACTTAAAGTGCTGCCAGGGAAATTGCATTATGGGATTGATTATGTTTTAGACTCCAAGGCAGTGAAGCACTCTGGTTGGGAAGCCTTGAACCACCACCATCATCAACATCACCCCGAACACCATCACAAATCATCATCACCACCATCATCACCCCCAACACCATCACAAATCATCATCACCACCATCATCAACCCCCCCCCAACAGCATTACAAATCATCTTCATCATCGTCACCATCATCACCATCATCACCATCAACACCACCACCATCACCACCATCATCATCACTTTCATCGTCATCATCAACACCATCATCATCGCCCTGCACCCATCATCCCCACCCGACCATCCATCCGGGAGGAGCGTTATCGCAGGTGACTCATTGCCGTGACGTAACCGCTTCTGCAGCAGGTGCCGTGGGCAGGCTGCCTACTCACTCCGGGGCCACAGGGAGCGTGTGTCAGGCCTGGTTACGGGCCCTGTGTGTGTGTGTTCAGCAGGCAGATGAAGAGAGGAGTCAGTGGGCTTGATGTTCTGAAGATCCTGGGAAGCCGAGATGGAACAGAAAAAAAACCAAGTATTCACCGGGGGAGCCGCCACGCTATTGTGAGGTTATTGTGTGGATGTTTGTGTTGCGAATTATTGACTGAGCTACTTTTCTTCAGAGGGAAACCAGTGTGTAGCCTTGACACCTAAACCACAGATGAGTTTATAACAGACTTGAATGTTTTTCTTTTTCTTCAGTTGTTTGATTTAACTGATTTCAATATGAAAGTCTCTGTGGTATCCTGATGCTTAATGTTGTGGTGTGTACTAACACTAAGAAGTGCTGGGGCGGTGGAAAACTGTTCACTGAATTCAAAAGGGCACATTTTTGGGATAAAAGGAGTGTGCGGGGCATTTGTGAGAATAGAATTGAAAGTATAACAGAAAAGTGTTCTTTCAAATGTTTTGAATTTAGACTTCCCTTTTTCCTTTGTGAAAAGGGCATTTTTTATCTCAATAATTTCCCAGTTAAAGTCTTGTCAGAGCCCTACATTTTACACAATATATAAAAGTTAGATCCCAATGACCTTGAGGTTCTTTAGCTGGAGTTTAGCAAGAAGTCAAGTTTGTCAAAAGCTCCAGCATCCTATCCAGTGAAAGGCTTCTAATGTATCTGAGTGTATGTATTTCCAATTAATGGATTGAGATGATGAATAAAGCAATTTTATGTTTTAATTAAAATGAAAATTATTAACATAGTAATAGATGTAAAAGAATTCGGAGTCATTGTCTTACAGTTAACACAGTCTTGTCATCCGACCTTTCGTATAAATGGGGTCCAATTAGGTAATTTCTTATCATTTTGTTAAATGTGTTAAAAGGAGAGACATTGTTCCAGCAAGGAGCATTGACAGCAGCACAAAGATTGCTGTGAGGCCATTTGCATTAAATCCCTTCAAACTGTTCACCAATCACAGTAGGGCTTTCATTGTCTGCATTACCACTATTTCTGTGTTTGACTGTCCAGAAAGGCCTATTCAGCCAATGACTTTCAAATGATAATGGATTTAAAATGGATTTCTTGAACCAGTATTAGGTAGTCTGAATAATATTGCTTACCTTTCTCCCTCTCTCTCTCTCTCTCTCTCTCTCTCTCTCTCTCTCTCTCTCTCTCTCTCTCTCTCTCTCTCTCTCTCTCTCTCCCCCCCCTTCCTCTCGCTCATTCTCATCCCTCTTTGCTTTCCCGCTCTCTCAGGTGCTCTCCTTCTCTCTGAGCTCGCTCTCCCTCTCTCTCAGGTGCAATATGTAAGCAGAGCTTGGTGGCTGTACTGATATTACATAAACTCAAGTCAAACAGAGAGGCCAATGAATTAATGGATGTTGGGGAGCTGGATGAAAGCTACTGGCGAATCAATACCCCGTCCACTAGAGGAAATAAAGGCTTCGGTTCTTCCGTCATACCTGAAAGTCTAAATGAATCACTGTAAGCTCATATTAAAAGTTAAGTATTGATGTTCTTTGATAACTTTTGTGGTTTGGCTCCACAATCAAATGTGTACATAATGTAACATAGTGGCATGCTTTCTAATAAAGAGTGAGGAGTTATGTGTGAATTGTTCCAGCTCAGATCTCACTTATTGATTTCTGTCTGTTGGCACTTGAAGCATTTTGAGAGCTTCAAGATCCAAGGGAAAATTATTACTTTTTCATCATCTCATAGATATTTCATCATTATTTCTTCTTACCAAATATTACCAGCTGCCCTTGTGAAAGGCAATATGCCCTGGACATGTCTATCATTTTCCCTTTTATGAAATAGATTAAGACTCTGTGCCAAAGATTCCAATCAACCTCACCCACTCTGGGATGTTATTTCTATATACCAAGGTTTTATATTTTTCAGCCTCTCACTCTGAGGTCGCGGTGCGTGTTCACTGTGGTGGAAATTGATGTGGGTTTTAGTGAACCTGTGACCTATCACCCACCAGTACTGGTGTCTGACACGACATTTCACCACATAGGGATTCAGGTGGCTCAGCGGGTAGAGCATCGGACTAGTAATCTGAAGGTTGCCAGTTTGATTCCCGGCCGGTGCACATGACGTTGTGTCCTTGGGCAAGGCACTTCGCCTCGAGGAGTATGTCCCTGTACTTAATGTACTTTCATTTAGCATCTGCTAAATGACTAGATCATTTACTCTGCACTTTGCCTTCCCTGGGAGTCTCTGGTGAGCATCTTATCTCATGTAGAACGATGATAATGTTCAGGATGTTCCATTTCCTGAAGTAAATGTTATCAAGTCGATGGGTCAACACTTAAATGCAAATGAATCGTTTGATTGGCAGATTCGTGGATCTGAAATCCTCCCACTGCAGTTTTGTCTTGGCGTCTTTTTGAGAAGCATGCGTTGGAAACATCTGTTCAATCAAGAGAAGCTCTCACCGAATGAACACAACCGTAGGCAGTCTTGCACGGTACTTTGCAAAGCGTGTCATTGGAAGACGAACTTGTGCATCACAAATGGCAAAGTGCTCCTGAACTGCAATCCTTCCAGTCACACAACGACATTCAACATGTGAAGAGAGAGACAGAGAGGATGGAGAAAACGGTTGCGGGGAGCAAACTGGCTCTGCGCTGTCTTCAGAGTCCAGTCCCAGAGATTTCCTCACTTGGGGGGTGTGGCAAGAGGTGGACTTCTCTGACAGGAAGGAGTCGGATTTGTCAGAAAGGAGAAGGCAGCCTGCTGGACAGCTCACCAGCACACCACAAGATAGCGCAGGGTGGAAGGAAAGAGGATGGCTGACCTCAAGTCAACATACATACCAGGCCCTCCAAGACAAACACACACACACAAACGCACACACAAACACACACCAAGTGCCAGACACACACGCACACACGGACTCGCTCACAGCATGGCCCAGAAAATCAGGGGAAAACGAAGATGGCCAAGGCATAGCAATCCTGCACTGCTTATCTTCAGGGATTGGCAGAGGAATGGACTGGTGCCCTGGTGAGCAGAAAGAAGCGTTGGTTTAAAAAGTGCTTCTGCTGGAGGAAGGAAGAAGGAATAACTTCCAGGCTCCTCTCTCTCTCTCTCTCTCTCTCTCACTCACTCACTCTCTCCCTCGCTGAAACAGCAGAGGACTCTGACTCTCTCCCTCCGAAAATGGGTCCATCTGAGGCAAGCGGAGTGCCAACGGCAAGTAGACACATAAAAAGGTGGTGTTAATGGACTGGAGAGGGACATCAACTTGCCCTCTGTCGAGGCCTTGTGAAAGCAGGCAAGATAGAGGAGATGAGGCGGACGACACCTGGACAATGTCCCATGTCCTTCGTTTAAGTACTGGAGACGGGTCGAGAGAGTCGGATGCCTCATCTGTATTGGTGAACACAATGTCGAGTTTTTCTCCAAAGAGACTGCAGGCCCGATTTAATCAACCCGTTTTAATGCCTCATGTCAGGTGTACAAGCAACAATAGGCACACGTACACACACCACATATTGTACATACACACACACACACACACACTCACACAACAACACTATTGGCCCCTTCCCCCACCTGTCACACACACACACAAACTATCAATGTTAAAATTACACCAAGAAAGAATGACTAGAGGTCTACCACTTTAATTCACTCCACTTCGACACCTCTGCACAGACTCGTGAGTCTCAAGTAAGGAGAGAATAAATAAAGGGATGAGGATCATACTACAGACCCCCATAAGTTTCCACGGAAACTGAGAACTGCAGAAGAGAGGGTCGACACAACAGAGACTGCTCAGAGGAAGTGTGTCTGTGAGGAAGTGGATGAAATCCACGAGTGACATGATTTCATGTCACCCACTGAAAAGAACAGTTCTCCATCCAAACTCCCCAGAGAGTAAAATGGAGGTGTAGTCTTGCTTCAGTGCGTGCAAGCAACCTCTCTGCTTCAATTTACGGAGTGATTTGTTCCCTGTCAAATGATGCAGTAAATTACCTCATCCAAACTCTTGTGTTAACTGCTTGTCTTCTGGAAAGTTTGGTCGCTTTGAATAGTGAGTGCTGTGGGAAGTTTAGAACACTAATTGAACGTCCATTTTTTACCAACGTCTGACTTGCAACTCAATATTTTTGGAGGCCCACTCCCACGCTCACTGTCACAAAAAGTAGGGTAATGTAATCAACATATTTGTGCACAATGAACGACAACAACTTGAATCTACAAAACCCCTGAATGTGGTGAAATTGGATTAAAATAGTTGTTTTAATCATGCTAGACTCCAGTTTACCTCTCACCCATATCTCGTCCTCTCCTTTTACCTTAGTTGGGCCTGGTTCTCTACACAAGGTTATTTCTCTCATGTTGGGAGCTGATTGCTTGACCTACCTTTACCTCAGCGTTGTAACTCTCCAGTGTAATCCCAGATTGACTGTTTACTTAATCCAGATATTTGTCTTCCCGCCTCCTGTGTTCTCACTCTGTTCAATTCAGCTGTTAAGAACCTGCTTCTTGTAAGCAGGTGAGAAACATATCATAGTATTGTGTTGATAATGCTGGGATTTTTGAACTATATAACCTCTGCAGAACTATATAACCTATGGAATGTTGTAGATTTTGTTCTCCCATTTTGTGATGAAACAGTTTTTGAAGGAATGTTAATGAAAGAAAATCCAGCAGGCCGGCCCCTGTAGTAGACAGAGAGGCGACGCAGACAGTCTGAAACTAAACAACACATCGAGATCACAGATACAAACGTCTAAGATGCTGTCACCAAACGCAGACCGTTCCTCGACTCTGACCACCAAAACACAATCAGAACTCTGTACTTCTGATCCTTGACCTGCTGCTGTATTTTCTATTTGCACTATTTGCATGTCACTTTGGATAAAAAATAAATTAAAAAAAACAGAAGGGAACAACAAGTACTTTAACAAAATGATGAAGGGACGCCATAGGCCTCTTGCTGATTCATAATTTCCCTGTGCCAAGGCAGGAATGAAAGGCTGGTTGTTCTGATGCTGGAGAGGGTAGTAAAAGGGTTGCTTACCAGTAGATTTTTGGGTGAGTTTCATAAATGGCTCCAGGCATGGTTCCATTGGTGGTGTGTTACTATGGCAACGTTCAGAGTGGAGAGGTCTTAAATCCGTTTCTTTCGTTCTGAAACCCACTGTGCTGGTATTGGTAATACAAGGCGCGGGGGGGGGGGTGGGGGGGGGGGTTAACCGGAGCGTCCTATTTGACTTCCTTACTCACTTTTAATAGAATGTTCCGAAAAGGTAATTAGGAAGTTTCAAGCACTTACAGTCTGACATTGACTTAGGTTCATATGACGTCTGTAAAACTACAATACCCTGATTTAACCATTCAATGATGAGACAAGTGTTTTACCGATGCAATTTTTCGCTCATTGTTGCATTCAATGGCCCCTCCGTTGGGCGCCAGGAATTCTGATGCCGCAGATGGCTCTAACTTATTCAATTTTTCACGGGCATGACATGAAAAGTGTGCATGGCAACCATCCCATTTTTGATGTGCGACGTCCTCAACAGACTCTTTCCTCTCAATTCAAAGATGGCCATCGCTGTGAATCCCTCTCTCCCGCTGCCAACAAGCCCCGCTCGCCAACTGTGGTCTGAGCAGATCTGAAATAATAAAACAGGCCAGGGAGGCCGAGAAACTGACACCCTGCCACTCCCTGACCGCTCGTCCTCTCTGATGGCCCTCCAAGCGCTGGTCAGCATCGCTCACCTGCACCTTGGAATCGGCCTGACCTCCTCTGACTGAGAGCCAGAACGCACAGCCCGAGCTCCGCATTCCGAGGCCGATGCTTCCGGAAACGTCCGCGGAACTGTCAAAACAGAACACTCGCGCTCCTTTGGAATGAAGGAGGCTAGCGAAGGCCGGCGTTTTGTGAGGTCGGCTGAGACGCAACGCCTGTCGGGGTGGGGGCAGAGCGGCATCGAAACAACATCATCATCACACACACACCACAAACCTCAGAACAGCCTCTTTATGGTTTTAACCCATCAAAGAGCTTAACCTGACACTGTAAATGTTTATCAGGGACTGAAATTGTTGAGACAGAATCAGCAAATTTTCCACAACAACTTTTCCAACACACAGTGGGCCCTTACAACCCTCTAGGGAAGACAACAACTGCATATGTATTTCCAGGCATTCTCATGACTGATTGCTTTACATAAAAGCACATCATTATAGCAGCGAAGCAGAACATTTTGGGGAACAATTTTGCCACTGGGAGCTTTCCTTTCGATTCTGACTGTGCACACAATTACGTATAGAAGACCGATGCATTGGCAAGGACACTATAAATATAGAAATATTTACAAAGCTTTAGAAACGTTTTCCATTTAGGTGTTTTTCTGAGCACTTTGATTTATGTACTATGAGAGTCGGTGAAAAGAGGCAGAGGAGCCGGAAGAAAGATGGAGGCTGACTGACGAGATCTTTTTCTCCAAACATGGACATGGAGACGCTGGGATGATTTTTCTCATTATTCTGTGCCTGCCGACAATCTCATGTATGATCGATCGAAAGTACCTCAGAGGGGTAGTGAAATAACGCAGTTTATGAAGAGCAGTGTGGGTGTGTGTGTGTGTGTGTGTACCGACGGTGTGTCTCTGTCTGCAGACATTTTCAAGCTTCCCCAAGAAATGCCCGGTGTGACAAAAGTGAGGTGTTAACCTCGGTGACATCACTGCAGGACACTTACAGTATATAGAAATAGCAGGTGATATGTACTGCAGTGTAACTTGCTAAGCATTCGCTGGGTGACACAATGTGGCAACAATATAAAATGCTGTGCCAGGTGGCTCGGTAGGTTATGGATGGGGGAGGCCTTCATATTAGCATATTTCTCTTTAGCCCGTGAAACAATCTGCTTGGCACTTTTGTCACTAGGAATTCTTGAAAGAGAAATAATAATGAAGAGTGATTTCAAGCCTCCTCTTCTGAGAAGAAGGCACCTCTCTAATGGACTCAATAGTAAGAGGCCACTAAACCCCCCCGAGAGAGATATTCTGTCTTTTCTCTCTCTCTCTCTCTCTGACTCTCTCTCTCTCTTACTATCTCTCTCTCTCTGACTCTCTCTCTCTCTCTCTTACTATCTCTCTCTCTCTTCTCTCTCTCTCTCTCTCTCTCTCTCTCTGTCTCTCTCTCTCTGTCTCTCTCAGCTCCCTCATTCTTTAGCAAGCTCATCAGTTTTTGACCATGTCCATGGCTCGTTCATACTAATGGATTTTCTGGTAATAGATTTCTTTTTTTTCTTCTTTTCTATTTACGATAAGAGGGCACTTTTAGTTTAATTTCTAAAAGCCCTGCCGACTGTTGATGTCACTGACTGCATGAGGCGGATGCTCAACAGGTCTGCCATGGAGACCTTGTGATGCATTCTGCATCTACCCTAATGCCGAGGCTGGAGGGGTGCTGCTATGCCCCTCACCCTACGACCCATATCACACCTCAAGTGTGATATTCCTTTCAGATAACGGTTCTATGAGGGCTGTGCATAATAAGCAGAGCACACACACACACAGATTGTGACTTGTGTGATTATCCGCACACACAACACATGCAGCATGTTGATTCAATCCACAGATACGCTGTCAGATGTATTTGTAATTACCCGAATAAGTACCTGAAGATGGATCCATTGTCGAGACAATCAAAATAGCTACAGTCTCATAAATAAACCAATTATCCATCCATCTTTCAATGGAAGTCATGTATGGACACAGTCAAACCTAATTAAAAAAATGAAATAGATGGATTTGGCCCAATTCATCATGGTCTTGTTGCTGTTACCAAGAGTACCGGGTCATATGCCAACATTGTCACTGTACTGTAAGGACTGCATGAATCATCCCTTTTTCTATATTGTTTCACCTCATTGAAAACCAGATTTACATTTACAGTAGCAATGCACTCCGCGTCTAATGTTTGGTTTGGGGTTATGGTTAGGACGAGGCTTGGCTGAGGTTGGGGTGATGGTTAGGGTGAGCCCTAGCGTTGGTTAGGATCGGCTTTGGGATTATGGACGTTGTTAGGTTTGATATTTGGGTTGTGATTAGGTTTGGGGTGTTACATCCTCGACAAACAGTGTCTCGTTATCTTGAGCTAAACCTCTCTGCGTGCCTCATTCAGGAATGATCAACAATCACACGAGTAGAACGGGGAACGGTAGAATGTTCCAGAACACCCGCCGCTCTGGAACCAGCATGTCCTCTCCCAGACCAGCATTTGTTTGGTTGATTTATTGTTGTTTAGACAACCGGTTCCATGTTCTCCCGCGGCATCGACCCTTGCCTGTGTTCTGGTGGTGCTGTTAGCAGGGTCGTAGGGAACGCGAGAGGATAGGCCATTGAATGCTTACACAGCCCGATCCTCTGCAAACACCCCTAGGACAAGCCCAGGCAACTGCCCCGGAGGAAAGTCTATTGTTTACTGTGTAAGCTAAGCTCCGCACACACACTACATCAACCTGGGCAAGGACACAAAGGGGCTGGGGGGGCGGGGGGGGTGGGGGGGATTTCAGATGCACAAAACACCATTTTCGAGGTCCGTGTGGCACGTTGATTGTGCCTTTAGAAATGCTGAGATTCATCAAATCATCTGTTAAGTGGTGCTGCAACGATGACGTTTGCAAGGACCATAATATGGGGGATATTGATGAGCTTTTTTCAGCGGTAAAGTGTTGAACTGGCACTGTCTGTGCCCAGTAGAGGACACCCTGATTGAGATGTAGACAGTAATGAGGGGTTGTCAACATCTCAAACAAGTCAATCAGAGCTTGGTCACTGCAGAGGAAAACGACTCACCCATGTTCTCATCAATTTGCATCCACTACATTACACGGTTGATGAAAACAAACAGGAATGTGTGTGTGTGTCCACGTGTGAGTGTGTGTGTGTGTCCAATCAGGCATCTGTGCATCTTTGCAGAGTCAAATCTATCAAGGAAAAACAAGTCTGCAAGGCCAAACGTAAATATAAAGACATAGAAAAGAGAAAACTATAGTTTAGCATTATGCCTGGGGCTGTGAGTGTTTACATTAGCAAGGCCTTCAGAGAGGTTAAACGGTCTTGAACACACCACTATAATCGGTTTCCCTTCACGTCTCCATAAGCATTCGATACTGTACATAGTTGCAGTGTTTACGAATGGAATTTCAACAAGCTAGGACTTCATTTATTTTTGTACATATACGGATCGCCTTACTCCTGTGAAATACCTACCTCATACGTATGCACGTTTAAGTTACATTTTACGACGAGTGAGGGTAGAGGGGTGTGTGTGTGTGTGGGGGGGGGGGTGGGTGGGACAGAGAGAACCATTTGTAAACCATGACCGACATGAGTCAGTTGAAGAATTCATTATATATTCCACATTGAACACACAGTCGTTCAGGAGGTTGTCCACGCAGATGGGATTTCTTTGAGGTCCAAAACCAAACATTCCAACAACCACGGCCTGCGCCGCTGAATTGAATTCAGCTTGCCATTCGGTTTGGACGTGTGATGGTAAGAAAATAAGATGCATGGCCTGATGCGCAACCCCTTTCACGCCTTCCTTGGCTCACCACGCTGAATCACTGGTGTGTTACCTTGCAGCCGGTGGTATTTGAATCAGAAGAAAAGGTGACTCTTGGCTTGTGTCACGTGTCTTGTGTGTTCAGAGGGCTGGTTTAACCTGTAGTACCCTCCATTATGGAACCCCAGTGGTTAGGGGAGCTTTCAGTACAAGACAAACCTACATCTGGACTCAGAGTTGATCTGTCTGGTTTCGTGTGAAATAACAGCTGAATCACAGGTGCCACATCACAGAACTCCCAAATGCTTTTGTAGAAAAATCACCTGAACAATTTGGGGGTATTCTCGGAACAATAAGCTTAATGGAACCAAAGTGAATGTTGCAGCAGGAGTACAAATGATATGTAATCCTAGCTTATTAGCTTTTCATTTCTCTCCTTTCTTCCTGTCCTTAAACACGCCTCCTAATGGTCAGACCTGCCATTTAATCAACATGACATTCATTTTTCTCTTTCAATTAAACGTTCCTCCGAATCCGCACCTGGCTTGCCTTTAAGAAACCTCTCCTCTATTTGTATTAATCGGTGGCCCTATCTTGATGTTCTAGCCACTGTACAAGATGAAAACACCTGATAGTCTAATCACAGAGCAATCATATCAAACAGCGGGGAGGTGTGTGTGTGTGTGTATGTTTCTGTGTGTGCACGGAGGAGGAGGGCTTTGCAGGCTATTCAAACCTGTGCGTAACCGTGCGGAAGAGACATTTCTCGTCGACTGAGTCGTGTCCACGGACGGTCGAACGACTCAGAGTTCGACCGTACTCAGTCCCAATCCGCTTTCATCTTGGCCTCCTCCTCCTCCCCTCTCCCCCTTCTGACGCTGGCTTATCTCTTTGTTCTGCCGCGAGGAGAGGAGAGAGAGTCTCTCTGCGCAGGGTCCTCTCCTCTCACGACAGCGTGGGTATTGACGTCCCCCCCCCCTCCCCCCCCCCCCCAAAAAAAAAAAAGGAAAAAAACTGGAAAGATTTAGGAGGCAGATGGGGGGAGAAGACGTTTCCGAGGTAATGAAGTGTATCCTTCACAATCTATCAGCTGTCACACGGCCTCTATCTGGTGACAAAATCAATACTGATGTGGTCAAAGATTCAGCAGTGCTTGAATGGGAGAGTTCACCTCAATCTATCCATGCCATTAAGTGGCCTCCATCAGCAGGGGCTAATAAACTAGAGCTGTGTTGTGAGAGACTTGCTCTCAGCTATGCCGTCAGGGTTCCGGATGTTTCTACTTCCAGATTACTCATAGCACATACACATCCTGTTCCTGGCTTACGCAATAGGGTAAATTGTTTGAGATGTTTGAGTATCTTTCTCTTGCACTATCTGTTTTTTTAGATTAGATTGTAAATTATGACTAATTATATTTTATATTTGATTTTGTATTCCCCTTAGTATTAGCTAGACCCCCCTTAGGATTAGCTAGACTTTGCTCCTTTTGTATAGTTAGTCCACATATTAGTCCAAGTTTCAATATTCCTATATGTTTAATGTATGCACCTCCCTGCCAAAGTAGATTCCTTCTACTCCTGTTTGTGCAAACATTCATGGCAAATAAAATCCCTTCTGATTCTGATCGAGCCTTCATTTATCTATCATCATCTATGTTTATACTTCATGCACTGGATGTATTAAAATGTTTGATGTAACATTGAAAAGCATATCATACCCATTTCTACATACTGTATACTACACTGTAAATTTGTTTTCAAGGAAATTAATACCTACCAAACATCTATTATATGCCTGTAAAAAACTTTGATTTAGTTAAAGAATGTTCACGTTTGGTTGGGCATTGAACCCATGGCAGTCAAGGTTAGGGTGAAAATAGGTCATCAGAAAGTTAGGATCGGAAGTTAGGTTTTCACATGTGATACCTACACAACGGTGTATAGTGCTGCCTTCACAGTATAACTTATGGGTGTGGTGGAGTTTAGGATTTGGGTATAGCCAAGGGCTATAGAGAGACCTGCCAGAGGTGAGAGATGTCAGCGTGGAAGGAGACCGAGACAGGCATCACCAGAGGATTCATCACTCAGCGCACGAGGAACTATCTCGGAAAGACTGCAGGGGAAAATATGTCTTGTGGGATATTGGAATCGTAACTTTCCTTTGATAACAGAGACAAGAAAAAAAGCATCTTGAGATAAGTTCGACTACGATCCAAAAAAAGAGAGATACATTTGATATGCAAAGAAGAGATCCATACGCATGCAGTCTGTCTGTGACAGCTGTAATTAAGTTTTTTTTTTTTTCTCTCGCTGCAGATTCTCTTCTCACATACCCCGGAGGGAGGATGATTTGAAATAGGGGACTAATCATTTTCATCATATCACTAAATTAATAAAACTCGAGCAGCAATCAAGCTTTTGCTTTTTGCAAATATATTGATATAACTGGCACAGTAAAAGAAAAACGGGGTGGTTGATGCTGGAGACAGTTTCCATTTTCCCCCCGTCTTGAAGAGCCAGCAAATGAATTCCTGTGTCTTCCAGCCTTGGTATCGAATCCTGCCGAAATAAGGCCATCTCTCACACCCACGCACTGAGAATAGGGGATTGTCTATAATTACTGATTCCAACTAAAATATTTTACACTGCGCAAGATAAATTAAATGATAGGAATCTTTGTCCCTCAGTGCCATTTTTGGCTCCAGAGTTGTGAGTTGAAAGTATGTTCCGTTTTCCTTTTTTTTCATGTAGACATTAGAGCTTTTCACTTGGAAAACCAATTATTATTATTTCTTCCATAAAACTCACCAGACTTCAGCAGTCTTCCATAAAGTTTGTCGTCACACGTTGTGGCTGCATTGAAGAGCCTATTGGCCTTAAACAGGCATTCATTGGAAAAGCCTGTGCAAGAGAGATATTTCAGAATTAAAATCTGAAACAGGTTCATAAGATTACACTTATTGCCTACTGATGCTTCGCAATGATAACCCACACTGATGACTATGGTAAACATGTAGTTTACTGTACACAAGTAATGGCTTGCTATTTATCTTGTTAGGTGACATTGTGTATGTATTAGTAATAGTCCAATAAATTCTCCTTAACATGGAAGACTGAGAGTGGCATCCAATATAAATATTCAATTTAGTATTATAAGCTTGGCATTCATGAACATGTGGTAGTTAATACTTTGCTACAAAAAATATTATGCAATAAAATGTTTCATTTTAATGTTGGCCACCCCAATCCTCACCACAATAATTCAACCTTTTTCTACACACATTGCAAAAATGCCCCTATCAAATTTAATTGCAAAAATATTAGCTGTGATTAAACTGTCGTTCACTTAAATTAAGTTACTTAACAAGCCACTTGTATAAGAAAAAATCCAACTAGATTTAAAATCTAAAAACTAGGGTGACCAGACGTCCTTTGTACCATGTCCTGGTACACAAAATCGTCCGGGATTTTGCCTTGTCGGATATTTGTGTTTCTCTGGGTCTTTTACAAATGAGTTATTACGCCCTTACAAGTTTTTGAAAGGGTATCTCCCCTAATGTTCCACCTTCTTGCGCGAGCTCTAACTGTAGAAAGAACTGTCATTGGTCGACCGCCTTCTCAGTGTTGCCAGATGCACAATTATTATCCTCCAAATACGATCATTTTGAGCCTTTGGTAAGATTCTTCGCCATTTCCAATCTGGCAACACTGAGCACCTTGCTGTTGACATGGGTATGCATTCACATGGTCATGGTGCGGCATGCTATACTCTAAGAGCTTGAGTGCAGCCTGCTTTTACTGCAACCTGCAATGGAGAAGTGTCATATTTGAGGTACATGGATGAGGCCTGAGAGTTACTCTACTCCTGTATCGAAACATACAGTAAATGATGCTTTAAGTGGGATACGGATTCTTGCTGGAGAAAGGCAAAATATTTCAAGGGTCTGTTCTCGGCCTGCAGGGAGTTTTCATTGTTCAGTTCCCTGGCATAAATCAAGACAGCTGCTCAATAATTCATACATTAATATATACTGCATATACTGTATATATACGTATCAATTTATAATGCACACGTACGTGTGTTAATTGTTGCTTTGTTTTCCTGAAGCTTAAAACAGCCGTATCAGGGAGAAAGACAAATCCTTAAGCTGGGATTTTGGTGGCAACAACAATCCACAACAAAAACCTCCCTGCTGAATTGGCAGCCCTCGCCATGGGCTGTGAAATCACTTCCTTCTGAAACACCAAATGTCCCCCCCCCCCCCCCCCTCCGCTATAATAAACAGCCTCGAAACCAACAACAAGAATGCTTATATTACGTGAAGGATCTGAGTCTGGAAACTGAAAATCAAATGGCAATATGTCATTTCAAATGAGGACTTGTGATGTCTCCTGTGAGGCTGATTTGGTGGTGGTACTCTTCCACATCGAGACCTTCTGGTTACAAGCAGATGGTGAAAAAAAACTAAAACTAAAACAGGGCGAGGACGACTGTGGACAATAGGTTCCCGTCTCTGCCTACTAAAAGACAATGTGTTCTAAAGTGTGTGTATTCAGCAGACATTTTTATCCAAAGCAATATACAGGAGGGGATTTGGACACCGAGACCTCTTGATTGGCAGTCAAACTTTCCCCTGCAGAGCCCTACCAATGCCCTGCACACCTGGCGAGTGATCCGATTTTATCTCCCATGAACAGGAGCTGAGTTGGGCTGACTGCAGCAACACTTAAACCCGGCTTGAAATAATCTTGACCAAGACAAATGGAATTAGATTTTTTCCATCCATTTCACCAATCCCCAGCTTATCTGAGTTTGAATCGCTGTGGGATGTCCAGGGGTGTCTTCAGAGAGGTGTGCCAGCAAGAAACCTCTGGAATCCTCCGCCTCTGTTGCTCTCTGTTTACAGGGAAACAATACCAAAATGAGAGTCAGAATAATCAAATCGAGAGTACTGTAGGGGAAGAGAAGTTTTCTCATTCAGCTGCACGTTTAAAGGATTAAAGCTTCTTTTGAAGAAAAATCGAACCATGCAGAGAGCATTTCCTATTAGCTCTCGATATCCACACAGCAGCTAGTCCACCATGCATTCCCCCAGCATTACGCCCACACGGGGAGATTTGTGTGTTTATGGATAATTAGCATAATAACCCCTAACCTACAGTGTGGATTCCCCTGCCACTAGGTTTTTCCATGACTGCTTTCAGTGGATTTTGCCTTCTGAACGCAAAGTTACCACAATGAGGCGCACTGCCCCCCCCCCCCCCCCCATTCCCGCTTTTCTCCAACCCCCCACCCAAGCCCGGACCCAAAAAAACACCCCATTTTCATTCAGCTCTATTGAACCCCCCCCCCCCAACCTTCACCCCCCTCCCTTACCACCACCCACATAGCCTCCATTTCCAGTTGCAAATTTTTTCATTAGTCTGAAATTGAAAAGAAGAAGGGGGGGGGACTGTTGGCTTTCTCTCTCTGATGAGTTCATGCATTTGAAGAGGGGCTTTGTCACCGGGGAATTAGCACACAGCACATGCTCTCTCCTGGCACCCTCTGCCTGAAGATCATCTTCATATGAGAAGGGTGGGGTGGGGGAGAGTGGGTGTGTGGGGGAGGGTGTGTGTGTCGGGGGGGGGGGGGCGGGGGGGGGAGACTTCACACTCCGAGAAGGGAGGAGATGAACACGGACTCGCTGAGACAGCTTTGCAGACGTGCCAGAGTACATTACGACATGCATGGGTAATCACTCATGCACGCGTACCATATTGATTGTTGTGTTTTTTTTTTACCGTTTTTATGAAATAGAAATACATAAACACTGTTCTGGTTGGTTCATCAATGTTTTAAATGAACTGGTTGTCCTGCAATTATCTTGTAAATGTAAGTACTTCAAGAAATTAAACTATAGGGATGTGGAGCTTGTGTTTCTCAAAAGATCAGCCATCTACTTGCAGTAAATATTTATACAAAATACACATCCAGATTTTCACCCATTTTTAAGACCAATACTTGAAAACAACATTTCCCCTTAAGTGTCTCCACACACATGACTTCTGGTGCAACATGAGACCCATTGTTATTCAACACAGTCTACCAGAGCGCATGACCCTTTGCACACGAGTAGAAACCCTGCCTCGCCTTTCCCCCAGCATCTGACATCACGCCGAGGTGCTGCTGTGGGTATTTTAAGCTCTAAATGACATATCTATGAAACAGGAGATGCGATTCTCAGATGTGCGTCGTGTGACAGGTGTCAAACGTGGCCGTATGTCTCTTCCCGAGCCTCTCATTAGCCGGCTGTTAGGCTTGCTGTCGGTGCCTGAGAGGTGGAAGAGGACCAAGGCGTCGCAGCAGCTCAGAGGCGCTAATACAGCGAACGACGCCCAGTCCGACACCAGCTAGCGGGCTATAAATGCAAGAGCTGCTACTGTATGAAGAGGCAGAGTTTGTTTCGGTGACGGGATCGAGCAGGAGGTGTAAATTCGATCAAGGTGTGGGTTTATTGGCATTTGTAACAAGTGCAGGTACATTGGTATCATTTTGGTACTGCTCTTCTTGACAGTTCCCTAGCAGCCTGTGATAAATAATCAAAATGGATAAGAAATGACCTCAGGTGAAATTTGTCCTCAGACTCTCAGAGGCCGTGTCTCCTACAGCCTGGAAGTGGGATCCTTTGGTACTATTCCCTGTCCATTAAGAAAGAAAAATATTTGTCCAATTATGCAGTTGGCTTGTGTCTCGGTGGTACTGGAAAGGGCACATGACACAGATAAACACTGATTTGAATTATGAATCCGAAGCCCAGCCATGCACCTAACCAAGTCTTGATTGTTTAAGCAGTTCTCAGGCAGTTTATGTTTGATTTTGCTGATATTATTATTAACAAATAATTCATGTTATGGTACAAAACGATGAAAATCCGCTTTAGTGTGAGTATATCATACTATTTATTGAACATGTATCAAATTAGAATGGCACACGATTTGCCCAAATGTTCAATCTGTTTATATGCAGAAATTGCTAAGGCCAGGTTTGATGATTCAGAGGTGGTGACCTCCAACATTGCTTCATTCAGGTGCATGAGGACTATAAAACCTCTGTGTTTTTACAGAACAATTTTCTGTTTGTTTTTTGTTTTAAACACCAGTTTGTTATATTCCAGCACTGGTTTCACTAAGGCACTCTACTTGAGGGAGTCACACAGTGTTCATTTAGTGTTACAGTAAGACATTCTGCTATTATGCTTATCAAAGCTTTGCAATAAATAATGCCTGCAGCGCATGAAGCCCATTTGAAGGTTCACTGCATCGTACATGTCCTTTACACAGCCAGAAACAGAAAGGTGACTGTGAGATATAGAACAACTTCTATAGAGCTGCTTTCTCACATTCCTGGGCATCAAATTACCAATCGTTGCTACAGTACTGCCTGAATGGCAAAGTCATCATTTGTCCTCAAGTATTATGACTTTCTGTGTATACCTGTTACTATTACATATGGTGAGGTGTGATTGGCCGCCCAGTGCTATTCAATAGAGCATGCCCTACATTCAGGTCAGTGTGAATTTAGGTCTATGGCTGGGAAGGGATAGCTCCGGGTGTAGAACGATGTATCAACTTTGCTTGCTGTAATCTATTGATGCAGGGTGGTTTTGTATTCATCTGGCATCGACATTACAATGCTGAATGGGAAGGAAGCGCTGGGTGGGTTTATCTATGACTCCCACGCTGTTCTCTACGTCTAATTTTCTGATAACAGCCGAACACGAGTTTCCCTGTGAAAGAAGCAACTTGAAACTTGAATATGCAATTACAGCAGAATCACCATGGCTGTTCCGTAAGCCTTATTACGTTTTTTATATTTATATATTTTTTTTTTTGACTTGCCCCCAAACGGAAGGTGTTTGTCCAACACCAAAGCTGGTAGCAGGATCTAAGAGGCAAAGAGAACAGATGTGATGCTGATTTGAGATTACGTCCCTTGCTGCATCACTCCTGGCTCCACCTCCAGCACACTGTAGCTTAAATTCCAAATCCCTTAAAATCGGAGTACTTGAGTTCCCTCTCTGCTCCTACTGGCCCTTATCTAGGAATACAGGCTGTTCTAACAGACCACAAAATCCAGACAGATTAGCCCTGGCCAAGGGTTAAATGAGTCACCTTCAAAGCTTCAAAGATTCTGATCAGTTTAACCCACTGAGGAAGGACTTCTCCTGTACACCATTCCAGTAATCCACGCTGATGGGAAAGATCATAATTTAGATCCAAGGCAGTCCACAGTGAACCAGAGGGAGGGGTCGTTGATGGGTCGGTGTGATATATTTGGAATTGTTACTGTGGATCCTTTATGCATTTCACACACACTGCACACTGGCATGGTCTTAATGTATTTACAGTTCCTAGTGCAGTGCCCGTTGGCGTCGAATGCTAGTGCAGTCCAAACGTTCCATGTGTGACATTGTGTTTTCCCATTAAGACAGCCTGGTTTTAATGGCGGCATTTTCAGCAACAGGACGCGGCTGCTGTTTCAGTGGCACTGTGAGTTCCACACACAGCCTGCAGACACGTCAATTAAACAAGTCAAATCCAAAACACGATAGAGTTTTGAAACCTCCACAATCTGTCCAGTCAAGTCTGAAGGCAAACTTCTTTCTTCTGGGCAACGGGGTGAAGACAAATGCAAAATGGAGTGAGAATTAAATACATGTCTTCTTCAATCGGTACAAATTGTTTCTTTATAGGCTTCAAGGAGTAGAAAGCTGGAGGATATCCATATAATTAAAACAAAGTGAAAGACAGAGCTGGCCAGATACCAGATATTAAGAAGGTCAAGAGTTTATTACTGAGTGAAGTAATTAATCCTATTTCTTTAGTAAATGAATGCCTTAATGTTTCGTTGGATTGCACAGTTGAAGGACAAGCAGAATCCAACAAAGTCTTTTAAAATATACACGTGTTGGTGCTCTCTTCTACAGTCAAGACATCCGTCTGCTATTTCTGACACCTTAGTTCTTGAATCGATCACCAAATTAAGTAGAGTGATAGTGAAGTTGGATGGTATTTATTCTTTTTTTCTTTCTTCCAGCCTTTAGCTGCTCCTGAGTGATTGCCACCCAACACTAATTGGTGCTGATTGATCCAATAATTGTGTTGTTAATTACATTGGATCGACAGCGGCTTTTCAGCCAATTAGAAGCTAATGAATTAAAGACTTAAAGTTTTGAACGATGCTTTCTGTACACACTCCTGTCAACTACTTAATATGGTAGAGAGACGCAAAACTACTGTATCAATCTGAATTATAAATGACCAGCTTTCTAATGGAAACTTGAGACTGATCTGCTGCACAGATCCCTTTACAAGTTTTACACCAACACTAGCGACTGAAGCCCAGGAACATCATTTAACATATGTTCGAGTAATTGATGTACATTCTTCGAAAAGCATCAATGTAAGTAAGCAATGAGAAAAAGGAATGAAGATTTAGTCGAGGAGAAATTAAAAGGTGAAGTATTCTGAGGACATTTTTATAAATTGCATGGCTAACAACATCAATTATTTCTACAGAGAAATGCCCTGAAGGTATTAAGCTTTTTTGCAAGGAGCCAAGCACATTTCAGTTTCCCAGCCTGGTCTCATTCCTACGGAGTCATACTGTTGCTTGTACAAAAGCCGTACCATTGTTTTTGTGACACACCAGGTAGCCTATGGCGTAAGTGTTAGCCTAACCCTATGGCATCAGTAGTTTCAAGGTCACCCTAAACCTAACATTCTGATTTAAGATAGTATGGAAAAAGGCAGGCCACAGCATATTCAGTGGCAAACAGTCAAAGCTACACTGTAGAATCTACTAGCAAAACTGAAACGTGTATTGTTGCCTGTTTTTTTTTTCCGTTATCAGCAGATGTGACAAATTATGTGATATAAACATTTAATAGCCAGTTTAGGCATCAAGCCAGAGTACTAAACGGTCGGTCATGACCAAAGTAATTATTCAGTTTAGTGGACTTCCACTGGATTAAACTACTATGTCATAAAGTTAGCTTGAAAGGCTAGGCTGAAGTCACGGGGTGTAAACCGTTTAATGAAACACAGTTCCGAGTTACAGACCCTTTCCTTGGCATCCGATGAAAGCGTCTCCACTGTCGTGATGGGAGCAGAGCTATCGCGCAGCGCTCCTGTGAGATGTGGCTCTCACCGCAGGCGTTGGTGATTCTGTGTTCTTTAGGCGCCTCAGGTCGATTCCTGTTTGAGCGGGGGGGGGGGGGGGAGATATGCGAGAAGAGGAGGTTGCCCTCGTGAGATGAGCAAAGCGACATTTAGTGATGTATGTGTCCTCGATGGCTGAAATGTTAGTACGTAAGGTTTTTCTGCAGAACATCAAGTATGCAGCTATGTTTAAACTCGAATTTGACATTCTTTCAGGCGTTGCATTTGTACCTAGCAGCAAAACCATTGAAGGGCCCAATTACATAATGAGCACATACTAAACACACATTTCCATAAAGGTATTGGTTTAAATATTCCGTGACTCGGTCCACATTTTCTTGAGTAGAGGCGCATGAATTGTAATCACTTGGTTCGTAGGAGCACGACTTCAGGCCTTTTCCACAGATGTGTCCTGGCTCACTGTCATCTACCAAGGCTACACGGCTAGAGCCCCAACACATTACACTAAAAGCAAATCCATGTTTTTAAAAGTCGTATTGCCAACCCCTCAACATCAATTGGATAATTTGCCCTCCTGGTTGACATGCGTTCCAGACAGTCATACGTGACATTCGACCCCTGGCAATAACTCCGAGAGGCTAGCAGAGGTGACCTCGGTGGATTACATGCATATCTCCTGGAATTGTCAGAAGAAGCCATTAATGATGTGCACACTTGAATTCTTAATCTCTCCCCAGAGGAAGTGACAAACTGGAAGTGTTTCTGGGTAGTGCAACTGCCAGTTAGGGGACATATAATGTGCCCTCCGATCATAAGACCAGACAAAGCTCATTGAATTGGATTAGCTTCTTCTGTCACACTTTCACAACAACTTGTGGCTAATGGCATTTGCCCCATTGCAGCCTTGATTAAAATTGTTTACTGTTAAACCTCGGTAATGCGGGCAGACAAACATGCCACGAAGTTACAATGTCTAACTTCGACGCCTCTGGTCTTTCATGAAAGCAGGGTAGTTCTTGTATGTTTTTAAACGTGATCAAAACCCATCAAGAATGGGTATAGGTATGTGTTTGGATGGATGACTGCATAATAAAAGATCGCAGGTTCAAATCCTTCCCAAGCGTTTTATAAAAGTGTCAGATAAATTAACATATTATTGTTCCATCACTGTAAAAGAAGTACCTTCGAAGCTTGCCAACAGTAAATTCTTACATTCTGTTCTATATTATAATCAGATAGTCTATATTTACCAAGATGGCCAAACCCCTACAGAAGTGAATAAAGGCTTTTTAGCTGCCAAATTGACATTCTGCCAGTGGATAGCCATGCTAGCTCAGTAACGGCGTACCTCAGCCACACGCTGTCATAACATCATCACACATCAATTCAAAATGCTAAAATCTCACACCCACCTTCCCTTCACTAAGGCCTGTCCTTGTCTATGCGTTTTGTCGCACAACGGCGACGTTCAGCTTTCCCCCACCGTCACTTTGTAGCTTCACTTTTGAGGTGGAGTACAATGAAAAATCTATAAACTGCTTTGAATGGGGTCCTTCTGATACAAGAGAGTGCCATGGCAACTAGTCTTTTGTGCTTCATCTAGGACACAAACGTGCCCTTGCTGAGGGTCATTGACGCTATTTAAGTGATGAAGAACACTCGACACGAAAGTGGCTCCACGCTTTTTTTTTAAACCACAGGTGGACGGCGTGCGATGTAAGCTACACTGCCTGTTCACCCTCTCCTTCCCCTCTCTCTTTCCCGGGCATATTCATAAAACGCCAATACACTCGTGAGATTTTGCAGGAAGGTGCCGTCCGATGTCAAGTCCTTTGACGATGAGCGAGGCTCACCGTTTATCACGCAACGGACGTTGATCGTGACAGCTGAAGCTGGATTTGAGCCGGAAACCACATCCTGCTCAGCCATCCGTCCCACCAGCACTGTTCTGTGGTCTAATCAAATCAAATGTATTTGTATAGCTCTAGCAGTCTATAGACTGCTCCACACACTTCTGTAGTTTGTATAGCTTGTGCTGGGTTTCAGCGAGACTGTCAGCATTAACGGAAGCATGTGTCCATCATGGCTTTGGTGATGCCCTCACCAGGGGGAATGTTGGACCAATCATCATCAACCAATTAACTAATTCCACTCTCTGCTGTTAAGTAAATACATTCTCTGGCGGAGAGCGATTCATGAAATGGAACCATGGATGGTTCTGTTGCCAAAGATGAAATGTCTACACCAGCCTAGCGGATGCTTCAACCAGTAAATGCCTGACTGAACTTCTTTTAACGGTAGTGTTTTGCGTCATCTTGTGTGCTTTCAGTCCTGACTGACTCACTTGGAGTGAAGAGAGATTTCAGTTATTTTATGTTGAACAGAAAGGGTTTCTAAATGCTGTAGAGGCAGCTTGCTCCAGTCTTATCGCATGCATCCATGCCGAGGGGTGTATGCATGACTAGAAAGCCAACACACAAATCATAAATCATGTTTATGCATTGGACATTTGTGAGAATAATACAGGTAAAAGAACTTGTCATATTTCACTATATCTCTCATAATCTACCTTGACCTGAATGTCCTAGGCCTAGAATCTGTTTCAATTATGATGTTGTGCCACCGTGAAACAGGCAGAAATCAGTATTCATGAGCAGGCCAGCCTTACTTTTTAGTCTGCAAAAAGAAAATCCAGTCAAAACACGAAGTGTGTGTCTACCTTTGACAGAAGAACATTTGTCCTACATTGCCCTCACTTCCTGTAGTCTCATGGAAAAACAGGGAGAGATAGAGGGGATTTTAAAAGCATCCACACCCGCATCCACACACCCACACACACATCCACACATACACACACACATACACACACACACACACACACAAAAGATGGAAACACGGTCGTATTAAATCTCAGAATAAGATAAGTTGCCAATCTTTTCCTGTTCTACAGGGAAGAGGAACAGGAAGGATTCTTCCCCTTAGGGATGAAGGTTCTAGCAGGCGATGTCTCTGCCAGGATGAGGAGACAGAGTAGGGAAATCAGGTAGGACATGCAGCTCTTCCAGGGTCAGCCTATTGTACCCAAGCACAAAGACAGAATACTTTAATTTCATTGACATGTATTAAATGATAATTTCATTCATTTTCATTATATTTTTCTGCACAATTGGAAGTGTGCTCAAAATGAACTGGTGTTGTGTGTTCACATACCTATTAGAAACTTCAATAGATAATTATGTTTGTACTTAGGTATACTTATTATATTTGTTTGCCTGGAGTATTCTGCCTCAGGATCCCTGCTAGCTGCTTCAATGTCCTCCCAGCGCCCCCTGTAAGCTAAGGCCCTTGAACCAGGAGACCCAATGAGGATGTGCTGTACCCTGGCATCAGTAAATGTAACAGGATATATGACCTCAGCAGCTAACTCTGATTCCTGTGTGCATGCACGTCATAATGGCTGTCCTCAAGGTGATGATTCTTCTACCAGGAAATGACATGCTTGGCAGGCTTGTTTTCTCACAAAGTAAAAGTACTATAAATGTCCTGCAGGGTCCAGTGAACCAGTTGAAACCTCAGCGCTGGAACAGAGATATGAAACAGGACTGCGAGAATTCCCCTGCTACTTCTCTGCCATTTTTGTTGCTTAAATAGGAAACCCAAACAGGCCGTCACCTGTACTCGAAATAATACGTTTGCTTGTTTTGTTGATTGTTTTAGTGGACGGCCGATGTGTGTGTGTGCGTGTGTGGGCGCGGCGTTGGGTTATTGCAGGAAACACGGTTACAGAATGGGCTGGAAATGATGATGATTGAAAATGTTATGTCCAACAGTAGCCAGACTCCCTTCTCGTGAGTAATCACTCCAGATCTGCGATAGCGGCGGTGACCACTATTACCCTAATGCTCTACAGCACCATAACAGTGTGTTAGGAGCAGAGAGGCGAGGGGATGTGAATGGCGTCCAATTAAGAGCTCTCGCGGGCAGGGGGAGTCTCTCCATCACTACAGGTCCGACCTGTGAGGGGGTCGAACGGTACCCAACACGCCATGCTGTAACATACGTTTGCGTGGACAACAATAAACAGAAACCTGAACAATGTCGAACCATATACCCCACCGATCCTTGATTTGATCCGGTGCTTTCCACATCCGCACTGTTATGCAGGATGGCTGTTGGGATTGCTCGGCGGTTAGAGCGTTTGACTGCAGATCAAGAGGTCCCTTCTTAAATCCTCCTCCGTTCATGGCTTTGGATGAAATTTACTGTCAAATGAGTATCATTTCAGAGTTCACCCGGAACTGCAAGCTGGGCTTTGTGAATCGTGATGTAGAGAGCATGGTGAGATATGGGATTCTATTTTGGTATGCTATCAACACTCATCAACAACCCATCCTGCTAAGACACTGATTCAGTGGGATTCAGATGACTGTGATTGGTCTGAATATCGAACAGCGTGGCTTTCATTCCAGGCTTCTGATGTGCAATTAGAAGCAGGTTTGTGTTCAGGTTATTATGCCTTTAATTACACCCGATAGCTATCTCTGTTGTTGCTGGAACAGAAGATGCCCTGAGACTGGAGAATCAGCTTGATGCGGTCCACATCGCTGGCATCCGCCAATTTAAAACTGTGACTCCCAAGTCCCTAATAAGCATTTTTTTTTATTTTTTATAAATATGTGTTACTGGAGAATAGCACAGTATTGCAGCAGGAATTCTATTACTGCCATCCAATTAACCTGAGGTACAACGTTGGTGAATCTGCCACGCTGTAGAGCAAAATACTGGCAGAAGCTGTTGTCTTGGTAATTGAACACGGTGTCTGTGCATTTTTATGATTGATTACAGGTTATGGGGCATTTCATGTCATCGTGAACTGTCTCTCTCTTGATGGCAAGTCCACGGACAAACCTGCCATTTGTTTTGCCCTGAGGGTAATTGACAGAGTAAAACAAACCAATCAGAAATGGGTTGAAATGCTCCATGTGAACTGCACAGCCCTCAGAACGTCGAACCCCCGCAGGCTTGGCATCATCCAAACAACAGCAATGTACCTCCGCTCGGCCGTGACAACAATAGAACGGCGCTCGACACCGCCGGAGAGCCCCAGAACGCCGTCCACGTGGGACACAGCGACGCCTGGCTGGGCTGTTTCGCGGCCCTGCGGGAGGAGGGGGGGGGGGGGGGGGACACGGGCCTCCGATTGCTCTGGTGTTATTTCCGATTCATGTATGTATCAGTGCTCCTCCGACGCCGTGTTGTTGATGCTCTGCGCCCCGTGGAACCTTCCTCTGAATGGAATGCAGGGATTACAGAAGATAGGAGTGGATCACACGGCCTTGATGGAGCCCCGCTCGGGGGGCCCGGCTGGGTAGCCGTCGAGGCGGAGGAACCGGCGAGGCTACGGATTAAATTGGAGTCCATTGTGAGTCAGTGTGAAGGCAACATTGCTTCAAACATGAACTGTCATCGTCTGACGCTTCTCCTCGCGGCACATCTCTCATCTCTCTCTCTCTCTCTCTCTCTCTCTCTCTCTTTCTGTGTCTCCTTCACCCCTCTAACAGTATTTCTTCTCCTCTTTTTAACTCTGACATTTGCCTTGTCCAACTCCCCCACCCCACCTGTTTCCATTCTGCTCACCCTTTCTTTGTAACAGCGGCGAGTCTGACTTCCTCCGTTTCTTTGTGTCCTTCTCTGTCCGTGTCACTCTCTCTCTCCTTCCCACTCTCTCTCTCCTTCCCACTCTCTCTCTCCTCCCCTCCTTCTCTTTCTCGCTCTCTCTCCCCCCCCCCCCCTCTCGTCCTCCTTGAATCTCTGTTTATGGCTCTCTTTCTCTCTATTTTATGACTCTTTCGCCGTCTCTCTCTCTCTCGGTTCCTTTCTCCCACCGTAGTTGATGATTCCGGTCCGCTCCATCCTTCTTCAACGTGGTGAAACTCGGAGTAAAGCCATCGCCATGGTTACTGGAACCGATCCCTCGTAGAACACACACAAAAAAAAACTGACAAACCTGAACTCCTCATGCCAGAGTGCGTTAGAGGAGGACATTAAGGCACGGGGTGTACCATGCACAGTGCAGCACCCAAAGAATGCCACTTAGCTGCATGTTTAGCTTGTACATCTCGCAGAACGCATTATACTGTTAGAACTGTTTAATTCTGACCCAAGGTAAACTTACAGTATTTTATGCACTTTTTGTGAATCTCCTTGGATGTAAGTAGCTGGTGAATGTTGTATTTCTATGTCGAGAAATGTATGTATTACCTGCTGTACTTAATGCATGCCTATGTTGCTTTGGATTAAAGCTGAATGAACAAAAGGAAATGACTGTAAAGCAACACACATGTTGTTTGCACGCTCTGTAAGTCTCAAAAGTGGTTGCAACATGGTTCTAGCTTGGTTAGTCTGAATCCTCTCTAATCATGACTCCAGATGCTGCTGGCTTTGGTCTTCCCTACAAAACAGAGAAACAAGATTTGGTTGTCAGACACCACAGGGAAACCAAATGTTTTTTTTGTCATCTTTTTTTTTTTACTGCTCTCCGTATAAATTTAAACAAATTGATGTTTAGGAGGCGGTGCGTTTGCTTGGCTTGTATAGCAGGTGTCAGAGTGCTGCTTGTCAGTGTTGATCATACTCTTTACCTGTCACATCCCTGGGCTCAAACTCAAATCATCGGCCTTCCAAACACCACTTCCAAAAGACTCCCCTTCTGGTCTGCTCACATTGTCAGAAGAATTACTTGTCAATTTAGTGGCACAGGTGGTCACTGTTTCAACTGCGATACATGGCCACGCTTTCCATTACTGTTCCCAGCATGCCACTGTCAACAGTCTCATCTCGAATCCGAAACTGGGTTGGAAAGAAGATCTGCAGAAGTTTTGGAACTCGCATGTATTATGTCTTTTTTTTTCTTTTTTTTTTTTTTTGGTCAACGCACAAACCTACATCAACGTAACGGAAGGTCTTATTAAACCCGACACGCTAATTTGTTCAAGTCATTTAGGTGCCCGCGGGTCCCTAATGAGTAATGATTTATTACAGGAAAGAATTCAACATTCAGGCATCCTCGCCCCGGATCAGCCTTTCTCACCATGCAGGTGTCACATTTCTTCTGAAATGAATGTAAGGGGAAGTCACTGTTTTGGGCTTGTGAATTAATCACAGATGAGACCGGAGAAGGCTAGATAGAGTGGATAGGAGCCCTCTCTCTCACTCTTCCTCTCTCTGCACTCATTCTGTACATCAAAGAGCGACGGAGAGGATGAGGGGAGAGACGAGAGGAGGGATGAGTGGAGGGGATGAGGGCCTGAAAGGCTCGGCGTTCCCCGCCTCGCAGCGAAGAGGATGGCAGGTCGGTTACACCGAGGGCTGATTAAGGAAGGTGCGCTGCGACTTCACCCCGCCGAAGGGAGGAGAGAGGGGGGGGGGGGGGGGGGACATGAGAGACGGGGGGGGGGGGGGGGGGGGGAGGGGGGGACATGAGAGACGGGGGGGGGGGGGGGTGAGGGGGGGACGTGAGAGAGACAGAGTGATGGGGAGATCGAGGGAGCGAGACGGGGGAGAGAGAGGGAGAGAGAGGGACGGAGGAGAGAGAGGGAAACAGGGACGGGGGAATCTTCCTTTGCCAACTCCAGTCTTCAGAGCTGCTCTGTGCAATCCTTTGAAATTCTCCATTTGAAACAAAAAGCTCGGAGTTGTCAGTGTCGTCACTGAATAAGCGTTTGATTAACATTACAAAAGAGACGGCGAAGGGCAGCAAGATAATGGAGGAGCCTCTGCTGTTTCTAGATTTTGTCTGCCATTGTTCTGTCGGCAGGCAAGAGCTTTAGCTATGTTGGAGCTTTTGTTCGAGGGGATGTATATCTTCTTCCAGTGGTACACTGGCAAGGTCAAAGTTTATTACCGGTGGCCAATAAGCATTTGTTTCAGCAAACACTACATAGAGTCTCTTAGTGAGAAGGTGGGCAGGCGGGGTCATCCAATGCCTAGGTCATGTTTTATTCATTTGACTCCTGAATTCAATTTGAGATCATTTCCCTTAACTGTACCTAGTGTTGGGGAACACCATCGCACCATTGCCCAGGGACTCTGTGTTTAGGATTCATAGTATGTAAAGTCGCTCCGGTATGCATGTGTTGTGCTCTAGAATGAGTGGCGTTTTGTCAGGTCTGAGGGGTAATGATTTATGGCATCAGAGAGAAACACGATTACAACCTCGACAACGAAATAAACGTATAAATACTGTTTATTACTTGCAGATTTAAAACATTGTGAAGTCCTTGAAGATACGTCTGGCAAGTTGGTGTCAGTGGACCTCATGGTCAACAATATATCAGTTGTCTCACGACTCCACAGGGGCATAATGAGGATGTCCCTTCAAATAATCTTGACATCATTCTAAACCCCTTGTTATGTTCCCCTTGCTTCGAACTCCTCACGGTTGCAAACTCACTTCCTGTACGTTTGTTCATGCGAAATCATCTGCATTATTTATAGGCGAAGTGCAGAGCCACGACGACGACACTGGCGATGTGAAATTCATGCAGCGGAAAAATCTTCTCACAGACGAATCGCAGACACCTTCCTGCCAGAAATCTGTTCTCTCTCGGTACGCGATGTTTGATGAACTTTTTCATTTGCACGGCAGCTGAGGTTTTGACGTGCAGATGGATTTCCCTGGCATGGTCTAGACAACACTTCTCTCTGACTCTGACCAGGATTCTGCTGCTCGACAACGGTGTGAACGTTTGATCGGAACTGAGTGCTTGCTATTCACGCTGTTTGATTCCTGTCCGGGGAAAGAGGGGAGATGTTGGAGGGGTGTCTGTCCTGCTGTACCAGCTTATATCTCTCCGGCTCTCTGCATGGGCCCTTGTCTTGGTTTCTGACGTTCGACACCGTTGAACTCGGGTTAACAAGCACATGCGCACGGAAGCACACGCGCACACTCACACGGAAACGCGTGCACACACGCACAGGGAAACACAATCATACACACACACACAAACGTCTTTCCCACAAAGTAGAGTTGTATTAAAGTTGAGTCATGCTGGCCCCTGTAGTGTCTTGTTAACCTGAGCTGCTGTCTGAGTATCTGTTGAGGCGATAGCTTCGCTGATGCAGTCGATAACACACAAAACACACAAGTTCTCCAAAACACCATTATGTTCAGTAACTATGGTACTTGACGCCATTCAGCTGCACAGCCACTAGAAGCAGTCTGTCTCTGTGTGCAATCAGTATGTAAATGTGTTGCAGGACAATTTACATTGTCGGCGAACACTTGATAGTGCTGAAGTCGTAGCTATCACTGCTGTAAAGATAGACCCTCTCCTTCTATTTGAACCTGGGGGCTGAGCCTCCTTGAACCTAGAAACTGTGCTGGCCCAGTTTCCCCACCGATGGAGCTGAGAAGCCGACAGCCCTCAGGAAAAGCAACAGTGCCACCTTTGGGTCTCCCTGAGAATAGCACCCTGCACAAAACAGTCACAGGATAATTGAGCACAGACTTGAGACACGGCAATGACATTCGGTCGCTGAGGGTTTTAGCCGAGGGTGAACGTACGTAGTTGGGGATGAGAGTGAAATTTGAGACGCTGTTACGGCATGAACTGTCGAGACGAAGGAATTAACGGACAAACTATGGAAGCTAACAAACTCGCACCGCCACGTTCCTGACTCGCAGATTAGAGTGTGTCAAGGTGTGAAGAGCGACATATGGCAGCACTCTCGTTTCTAGCGGAGCAACACACAAACACACACCCACACACACAACCACAAACGCGTATTAACACACACACAAACACGCTCTGTCACTAGCTGTGATATTAACAGCTTGTTGTACTATATGTGAGCTTGCGGATGCGTCTATTTCTGTGTGCGTCTGCATGTGTGCGTGTGAGAAAGAGAGGATGTGTGTGCGGAGAGTGAGAGAGTGCGTGAGATATAGTGTGTGTTTATGTGGAGCGATAGTGAGATGGGTTTATGTGTGTGTGTGTGTGTGTGCGTGTTCCCGTGTGTGCGAGACAGAGCCAGAGAGAGTGCGTGAGAGAAAGTGCGGGCGCTCGCGCGTGTGTGTGTACGGAGTGAGACCGAGACAGTGTGTGAGAGAAATCGTGCGTGGGTGTGTGTGCGGGCGCGGACAGAGACTGCCCCGAGAGAGCATGTGTGTTCAGGCTGACCCTCTCCTTCTGATTGGGTATCAGGTGAGCTGAGAGAGCTTGGTCCTAGAACCTGACCCCCCGAGCCAGGTCCAGCTGAACAAATGGAAACCTGATTAATCTCGAGTGTCTGCAAAGGGCCCGTGGAAACAGCCCTTACCAAGCGCCCGCACACTGCAAACACCAAAGACAACATTCGGATGCTGCAGGCTCGGCTTCTTCCCCCCGTTATTCCTCCCTTTCGCATAGGCCTTTTATGAATCCCAGTCTCCTATGGGGACAGCGTAGACGGGCTTGATGATTGACAGTGTCTCCACGTGTCATTAAAACCATACCGTGGCAATCCCTATCCTGTGTGCTCTCTTGTAGAGACCTGCAGGCGAGATGAAATGCCACAGAGGCAGGTCTCGGTTTGATCCGGGGCCGGTGTGGAGGAGCGTTTAGCGTCTGGAAGGTGTCTCATCATCTCCCGACGCTATAGCTGTTACATTTGACATTTTGATTCATTTAGCGGGCGCTTTTATCCGAGGCGATGTGCAAAGAATGCATAGAAAGTAAAGCAGAAGATCGAGGATCAGAAGGGAATAGTTTGAACAGTTTTTGAATATTTCAGAGTCGGGTAAATGGTTGTACGGTGTGCAAATAAAGATACATGTTTTTTTTTTTGCGTTCTAAATATATGGTGTGAGGCTGTTAGAAGATGAAACCTTGTGAGTCAGGGGATGAAAGGGCGACCGAGGTCTTCTCTATGAAAGGTTGTTATAAATGATTTGAGCTCATCTGGGACTTCCCCCGTAGGTGCTTCGATCCGAGTCTCTGCATGTCCGTGTCCTTTGCCTGCCCTCCACGCTACAAAGCTTCTCCCTGTATCTCCCTCAAATCAATAAGCAGGTATTCCCACCTCACGGCCCTGCCACGTGTCCCCTCCGCCTCCACTCCCGCCTCGCGACATCAACAGCACAACACAAACAGGCCCTCCTTCCAGGAAACCCGCCGGTCGACGCCGCCGGCGCCGTGCGCGCCCCTTCCAGATCTCCCATCTCTCGCACCCAGCCTCTCGCACCTCTCTGTCCCCTCCGAGAAGTGTCGTTTTCCTGGCTTGGGCAGGCAGAGGAGCCGCTGGCTCAACAGCTGCCGTCGCCTCGATCGCAGCCCCTACGCGGAGGCGAGTCCGCCAGCACGCTGGTGAAATATTTACAGCGGATGATCATTCATAAAGAATACATGAGGTGTGGACGAGCACCAGGCTCCTAAACCCTTGTTATCCCCGGGAAGGAGTCCAAAGGAGGGCTGTATCTCATTCGGCGCAGAGAAACTCCACTGTGAAGCTTTGGCAAAAACACCGTTTTTCCAATCCACAGAGTGCGGCGGCCTGTTTAGGCTCAGCCCCCTCTGTCTCTGTGTTCCTTATTAAGAGGAAATGAGCAGGGTATCCACTCGAGTGGGGAGGAGCTGCAGGACAGAGAGGGAGGAGAGGCGTGCGCATTTAGAACGATGGCTTTCATTAATGCCGCTATGATAATGGACCGGGGAGAGATTTATTTACTCACTGTTTGGAGAGGCTTGCTCTGTCTCTCTCACATTGTCTAGACAGCGGTAAACACCTAAAGTACTTTTTGCCATTATCCAACCCACTTCAGTGAACAAGAAATGGCATTTTGCCATCGTAGTATCCCTTTCAAAATATTTAAAAACACAATTACCGCGCGTCGTTCATTCGACACTACATTTACACAGATCGGCCCGCATCTTCTCCTAACTACCACACGCGGAACTACAATTCCCAGGCCCGGCATTGATCGGTGGCCCCAGATAACCAAATGACTCTGCAGCACAGTGTGATGCAGGTCATATCTGGGACTTCCTGGATGCTTTGCATGTTTATGTAGTCCCCTCCCCCCTCCCCCTCTCTCTCTCTCAACCCGGGTCCATGGTCCACCCTGCCCTCGTTAACCATCACACAGACCACGGTCGTTTGTTTGAATCTATAATAAACCTTTCACATCAGAGAAGCCCCTACCGAGAGGCCTTTATCACACTTCCGAAGACCCTGAAGGTCACCGTGGATACCCGATTAATTACATTCCGCGTCAGAGTTAATAATAAACACAGAGGCGGTCCGGTCCGGTGCGGCGGCAGGACAGGGCTGACCTCACCTTCTGGTCCTCTCAAGGGCAGCCCGGGAAGCAGCCACAGCACTCCCCCACTCCAGAGATGGATGGAGCAGGGGGAGGTGCAGCCTAGCCAAGCCAAACATGTGTTGGTCTCCTGTACCCCCCCCCGTCCCCCCTTCCACACACCACCACCACCACCACCCCACCACTTGCTCTCTTTTACCATGACAACACAGAAAAAAAAAAAGAGTCAAGATTGTGGGCGAGAGAGAGAGAGAAATAGATAGAGAGGGAGAGAGAGAGAGAGGGGCAGAGGGAGAGAGGGAGAGAGGAAGAAATAGGTACAGAGAGAGTGGGTGGAAGAGAGAGAGAGAGAGAGAGAGAGAGAGAGAGAGAGAGAGAGAGAGAGAAAGAGAGAGAGAGAGAGAGAGAGGGGCAGAGGGAGAGAGGAAGAAAGAGGTACAGAGAGAGTGGGTGGAAGAGAGAGAGAGAGAGAGAGAGAGAGAGAGATAGAGAGAGAGAGAGAGAGAGGGGGGGGGGGCAGAGGGGCAGAGGGAGAGAGGAAGAAAGAGGTACATAGAGAGTGGGTGGAAGAGAGAGAGATAGAGAGACAATGGCGGAGCAGTAGCCGGGGAGCTGATGACAGATTTTGTCTTTAATTACAGAGGACGTTTGAGAATCTGAGCTTCGCCTCGTCGGTTGTTTTGTCATGTGCCACCAAACTCTGTCCTTGGTTCTGGAACAGAGGAAACTACAACAGAAAATAACATCTTTGGTTAACCGATCTGCCAGTTGGCTAATTGCGAGTGAAACGCTGAAGACACAGCAGGGAATGCATCACATCGGTTTCTCCTCCATCATGTGGGTTTGAAGACCAAGGTCTGTGCGCATGGTAACCCTTTCATGCTTTCCCGCATCCAGCACGCTTGTTGGTTTTCACAACGCTGGCGTATGCAAACTGTAATGGCAATTTTTGTGACTGATCAACAAAGCGGTTAGGGAATCGGGTTAGTAATCTGAAGGTTGCCAGTTCGAATCCCGGCCATGCCAAATTATATTGTGTCCTTGGGCAAGGCACTTCACCCTACCTGCCTCGGGTGGAATGTCCCTGTACTTACTGTAAGTCGCTGTGGATAAGAGCGTCTGCTAAATGTAAATCTTATGTAATTGTATCCCTTGACTATTCAGATCTACACAGTCGCCGCTCGACTTCTTCCATTACAAAACATTTATCTTTTGCTGTGGCACACATACATGTTCCTCTTGTACCTGCCCTTTGTGTCCAAATGATGCTCTGCTATGGGGTTGCAGAAAGATAGGATATGCTCTGGTGCTTTTTCTAGGGATGCCTTTCAAAGACGTAAGTGTGTGCAGTCACGTGTGTGTGGACAGGTGTTTGTGTGTGTGTGTGTGTGTGTGTGCAGGAGTGTGGACAGGTGTATCAGTGTTGGTCCCTCAGCAAGTTTTTTTGTCAACAAAAACACCTGTTTGTTCATTGTTAATTAATTGTTTAACATAGTTTCAATTTGTCAAACAGTATGCTCTTCTTCAAATTAGCTTCTGGCTTGCTGACGTTAGCTAGCACTTCCCTAATCAGTGTCTAGATAAATTATAGGTTTTGATGTAGCCAGCTGTTGGGGTATTCTTACAGAATTATAGCGATATCCATAATAAATAATATCACTGTGTCATGGACCAGAAGATGAGCTTGAGGGAATACATGATGATTCTCATACTGTTCCACACGACAATTCAAACTAAATTGAAAGGAAATGATTAGTATTAGTGTGTGCAATGTTATTGCAAATCTAAGAATTGCCCCGTAGAGAATCAACTCAAACAACTGCCCGTTGACATGCTTTGGTCAACATATATCCTCTCAAGCAGACATAAACGAGGAAGCAAACATCTAAACATAAGGTCAAACTGCATCAGCCAGGCTGACTTTGCTTCCGTTTGGGCCCTCTGCTGCAGTAGCCTCCACACTTCCTGGCAGAGTGAACACACGCTCTGTGGGATGCTGTCGCTCTGTTTTAAACGACAGAGATAATAACCCAGGTTTGAGCCAATAGTCATGCTTTTGCCGTCTAATGATAACAATCTGTGTGGCCGTCACACAAAGTGCACTATGCATGAGACCCGCAGGCTTGGTCAGACCGAGGAAGCCAACAGGAAATAAGGGCTCAGATGGCTGAGCGGTTAGGGAGTCGGGATATTAATCAGAAGGTTGTTGGTTCCATTCCCGGCTGTGCAAAATGACGTTGTGTCCTTGGGAAAGGCACTTGCCTCGGGGGAACATCCCTGTACTTACTGTAAGTCGCTCTGGGTAAGAGCGTCTGCTAAATGACTAAAAGTAAATAACGTTCTTGGCTCAGGTGTATCCATAACTACATATGGTTTATTAGTATGGAGGGCACATCATCATTTTGTATTACTATTATACATTTGTATTTCATATTAGCCTATGCGTGCATATAAACATTGTTTACATGGTATAGTACTCAATTCAATTGTTTTGTGTTATATCTTGCATTCTGTAGTCTGCTTGTGTGCACTGTTGGGGAAGCCTGAAAATGAAGAATGTAACGGCAAAACACACCGATCGCTAAACGTCTAACCAAGCTATGTGCATTGAAAAGCCTTGAATCCGAATACCAGTCATGTGATGATATTTACAGTGTTGACCCAGAGAGGGGCAGTGCAGACGCACAGAGCGCTGTGAACACAACAGAGCTGCGGGGAAACACAATTAGGGACTGAACTGGGGACTGGTGCTGGAATCGTCGTCACGTGCACTGTGCCAACACGTCCTCCTCTCTGCTCGTCATGTTCTGATGCCTCCGGGGCAGAACAGGTGCCCCTCGTGTGACTATAATGACACAGTCGTCAGCCTCTTCAGTACTATCGTGAAGCGGAATGGAAAATGGATGGACGGGTGGATGAATGGATGGTTAGGGTTGTGGTTAGGGTCGGGGTTGGGATTGGGGTTAGGGCGACCACAAATCGGACAACAATTAGGTTAGGGGTATGGTCCAGCTCTGTCTGAAACTGACAACCTGGGCAACCCTCTGTGTTGAACAGATGATGATGTTAGCCTGTCTTCTCTGCCTCTGCTGCTGAACTCTGTCAGGCCCTGTGACGACGCGGCCGTCACATTCATTGAGAATGACAACAAGTAATGCTGTCCTGTTCTGCAAGGACTACTACCCAACACACCTAAAGACACAAGGGCATTGTCTCGGATGTCAGACTGAGCTAACCAGCATTCACAGTATATCAACATGTTAGCATTGAATACATGTCAGTACTGTCTCAGGAACCGTGCGTCTCAATCAACAGTTGGCCTCCATCTTGGAAAATACTTCAGTTATGCCATTTGAAAGCTAAGTTTACTGATATTGAGAACCAAATGTCTTTAACCAGGTCTATGTGTTCTGTTTCTGCTGTGCACGAATATAAGCTGTTGGCTCCAGATGGTGAGCGTTTCAAAGTTTTGTACGTTTAACTACTGAAATAATGAGCGGCGGGCACGATGCTTAACAGTTTTAGTTGGCCCTAGGGAATCTTTCATCCTGTAACATGCACACAAAACTGCCTCGAAATCATTATTCTCCACATCAATGACAAGACAAGTGTACTTCTCTTTTTAAAAAGCGATCCTTTCAGAATAAATAAATGCACCGTATATTTTCCTGAAACACGTTGTCTTTCCCACACAATCCCAACCTTCATGAAAAGCAAACATAAATGTCCCCCGGAAGCTAGAATGAGTATATTTTACAAATAGGATGAAACAAAAAAACAACAAACGAAAGCAATTTTGAAGCATCTCTAAATCTTTACGATCAAGCATACTGTGTGGGGTAAGGCACCTGTAAAGGCACTCGAACAACCACTTGTACAAATAATTCACTGTTCAAACACAAGGCTGAGCTTTCTTTCAAAACAGATTCTTTACAGACTCAGTAATTACAATTGTTCAACCTTTGTATGGGAAGAGGCCCCGGGGAAGACCCAGGACACGCTGGAGGGACTATGTCTCTCGGCTGGCCTGGGAACGCCTCGGGGTCCCCCTGGAAGAGCTGGTGGAAGTGGCCGGGGAGAGGGAAGTCTGGGCCTCCCTGCTTAGGTTGCTGCCCCCGCGACCCGACCCACGGACAACCGGGCATAATAACGACAACAACGTTTGTATGAATAAATATGATGTCATAAATGGAAATTGAAGTTACAATATAATGCTGGTGAATTATCTGAGTGGATTGTCAAACGTTTATTCTTAATTTAATTTAATTCTAGTATTTCTATAATCTTCCTGGGTTTACTATTCCAAAACAAAACTTATGTCTTTAAGGTAGTGACAAGGTGATTGAACATGTTGACCTTTAATGTCAAAGCATCAATGAACGGCATGTTATCATATTTGCTTACTCTTGCACATTTGATACATCTGCACAGCATAACAATCACAGGAAAAAAGTTTGGCAGCGGTTCACACTACACCTTACACCGTATAAAATCTAACATTATCAACATTATAGACACCCCTTGTCTTTTCTGGGCTGACAATCGCATATCACATCGATGTCAAAAGCCAGCCCCTAGCCAGAATATAATTCAAAGTAAAATATTGTGCAGTTCAAGTTCAAGTTTATTATCATTTACTCATAAACAGCATTTATCAGTAATGAAATTCTTTGTGCTCAATGTCCGTTCAATTTAAAGAATAAATAAATTTAATACTGGAGAATGGAGAAAAAGGGTAGGAAAAAGAGAAAAAAAATTGTAGTGCAAAAAGATTTTTCAAGGACAGTTCAGCATCCTAATGGCATGTGGGTAAAAACTATCCCTGTATCTGCTGGTACGGGATCTGAACAATGATCGAAGCCCTGGAGATTATATTCCAACAACCTTCAAAAGATAAACCCGAATTTGCATCCCTGTTCACGTCCATTATTTTCTAGGCTAAAATCTAATAAGCAAAAGAAACAGAAAGGTTAAAATAAATGATTCCATTCAGGGTTTCTTAGGAACAGAGCACCCAGGAACAGATCATTCCCTCTTCTGGGTTTGACCCTCACAGCACAACAAAGAATCAGTATAATGACTTGTCATTAGAAGCTATCAACCACCAAAATGCCTCCATTAGAGCTGATAATGCATGAATCGCTCTCGTATCTCTCATAGCCTACGCAGTCATCAGCCAGGTCCTACACCCCCTACACCACAAAAACACGGCCAATTAAAACGCAACGGAATCAGTTACACCGTCAGACCCGGCCGTTCCGAACATCCCTTAATTTGAAAAGGTGATCTGTTATGTCTCGGCCTTCTGAAGGTGACGGAGCATGTTGTGGTTAGATTAAATATTTATTGAGAGGTGCCATTACACCATCATTATCATTTAGATCAGTTCATTAAGCAACTAGATACACCTGTGATGAGGCAATTACGGTTGTTAAATAAAACAAGATGCTAAGAAAGGAAGAGAACGCACGGCTTTGATGTGATCAGTGCACTGGGATCATCGTCGCTTTAGAGGTGAGTTGACCTCAGTAAATCTCTTGATCAGTGAATAACAATACAGGACATGCATAGAACCCAAGACATCGAGTAGAACTAACTACAGTATTCAGCTCAGAGCTGTAGAGCTTGGAAACAGTCACCAGGCTTACATAAGCTTGCTGGAATGCCAGGCATTTTAGTATTCTTTAGAACGGTCAATCAGTCTTTTTTTTTTTTTTTAAGAGATCTTTCTCATGTTGATTTGCTGCTTGGTACAGAACGTCTATGAAAAGTCTTTATTGAATGTCCTTGTCCTCTCCCAAGTATATACAGTGTACAGTAAATGCAGGCTAGGTTAGTGACTTGAAACAGTTGCCTAGAAACTGGACCACTGCATTCCTTCACATGGGAGAACTTCTGTTAAATCAAATGACCAAACAAGCCTTGGTTGTCATAAAAGTCCTTCAGAAAGAAATCACTTCAAATGAGTTTGACTAATTTCTTGGTCTGGGAATAAGCAATTAACAATCATTATGTCAAGTATCCTTCAGGAATGTTCCAATCCAATACCACAACCACACCTGAGGCACACACAAATAAGGGCATAATGTTGTTGATGATTGAATAAAACCACAAACCTGGGTTAAATATCCCATGCCAAACTCATATGTTGCATTGTCGGTTTTGTCGGCATTCCCAGGCAATTCAAAAGTGGATTTACTTGTTTTTGTTGTTGCTTCATCAAACAGCACTGCATGATGAGTCTTAATACAACTGCTGTTAATTACACATTAAATTTACCAGCATATTTCAAGATGAGAGCACTCTAACTGCATTTTGCCAGGATAAAACACATTAAAATAAATGAGCGAATGTGTTTTAACACCTTGTTTCTAAAACATTTGTAAATGCTCAGGCATTTTCTATTGGGCACTGGAACAAAAGTCAGATTAAGTCAAATCTAATTGTATTAGCAGGCAGAGGTATTAACAGATAATACAAACCATAATTACATTAGTCTGAGAGATGCTAAAATCAAATCTGGTACATCAAATGTTTGAATAATAATGTGCCTGAAAAGGGGGGGTGAAACACAAGTTGTGCGGTATATGGCCATGAACAATGAAAAGTATAAATAGTATTTGGCCCTGGGGTGAAAGATTGCCCCTATATGGTAAAAACAAAACAGTCCTCCAGCAAAATTGTATTCCTTGCAGAAAATGTGTGATTGTCCTACCCCCTGGTATATATTTCAAAGGCCATTGTTTGTTTTGAGGCAATCTCATGCATGTTATTTGAGATCTCCCATCTCAGCCAGTCTCCAAAAGCTGTTGAAATTTCACCCCCACTACACCCTAACATACTCTGTACCAGCTTATTAAGTGCACATGCTATGGCAGGGATGTCTAACCTGGGTCATGTTGAAGAAACCAGCTGTGATCTTTCTGGGTTAAAACGAAACCTTTCCTTTCTTGTAGTTATGACTCGTATCTTTTGAAGTGAATAAATGAGAGATTTTGAAGGTGAGCTGGTTTCTCATCTTCTGGTGAGACTTTCGAACTCCAGTTGTCGAAGGTCCTCTTCTTTGAATCCGGATAAGTAATTAGCACTGCGGGAAGCAGTTGCTAATTCAGCAATTACCTTAGCCAATATCTTGATTATCACTGAAAGGTTCCCCTAGGTTCACAGAGAGTAGCACTGCTGTGAACTGCCCCAGTTTGCTCTTCATTAACTACTTTGAACCAAGCAACTGGACCCAAGCTCATTAAAAAGACCACATCTAATTGAAATGGGAAAATTACGGGCGTACTTTTCTCGTATGTCCCTCTTCTCTGTCTCATTTGGTCTCTGTCCCTGTGCTGTAGGGTTGAAGTAGGTCGAAGAGGGTATTTTACCAGCAACTCCATCTGTAGAACGTCTTCAAATATGGATTTTTATATTTTGTTGTGGCTCAACAGAATACATGGCACTGCTAAAACTGGAAGTTTTAGCAATCCATATGTACTCCTTTGAAAGGCTACTTTAGCGTTTAGGTTTGTGGAGAAGTGCCCTTGTGCCTAAGACTAAATCCCACCCATACTGTCATTGATAAAACCATTCTCCTGGATACACAAGGTTAAGTTCACCAAAGGTCTCTACAATGAACCAGGCTGCTCTCTGTCCTTCAAGAAGGAACTACGTAAACAAAATCACTTATGTAGCAGCACTTAATTGGAATTGTTGATCTGTTAAATATCATTCTTATCTTGGTATCTGTTATCCTCAGTGCTGAGTACGTTTGTTTACATTTCCCGAAGATTTGAATTGACGTCCAGCATGTCTCGTCCCTTCTGCAGGAGTCCGTCACAACGAGCCCGCTAGCATGCAGTGTGATGTGGAGGAATGCCTTCCTCTGCCCCGAATGCAACGGGGCAGCTCTTGGATCAATCAGTACACTGACTAACACACTCAAGAACAGTCCGTCCGTGGTAAGGGTTGGAGCAAACTATCTATCTGTCGACAAAGAGCTTGTCAGGTCAACCAGTCAATCTTTGTTTTGGATGTCTTTGCTCTGGGACTGTTGAGGCTCCAAGCGTAAGGTTTGGCCTTGTGTTTGTGTGTTTGGTTTTTGTTTTGAGCCTTATTTCATTTCAGTTTTCAACGTGAACCCTGAAAGGCACTTGGCAGGTGGATACATCACTGTGGTTTAATGTTCAAAATGATTACCCATTAAAGGCTGCTTCACATTCGAGACATGCTGTCTCATAGCAGCCAGAAATGTTTTTCTTTTCAATATTTATCACAACGCACAATAAACACAGCCTACTGTAAGCCACGGTAATGAGCTGGATTTTTTTTATTTTCTCAAATGTGGCAAGCAGTGGCAATTAATTCATCCCAACGTGGTGTTTATGGCTGGAGAAGACTGCGGTGCCAAACATTCATCATCTACACTCCCCTCAGTGCCCCCAGATACAAGTCCACGTTAGATTTATAGACTTTCCATATCTATAGCATCGCCATCCCCCAGGTCTTAATGTTTTTGTATCTTGATGATTTATGTGTGGGTCACCCTTTTTTTGCCCAGGGACTTGTGGCATCAGAATTAGATGAGATGCTACTGCAGCTGTTTCTGGTGAGAGAACATGATTTGTAATTTCTGGGATGGAACGACTTGTTGCCAATCAGATATACCCATATGTCGGAGGCAGCTTCGGTGAGGCAGTTCGAATATAAAGTAATGAAATGAAAAGTAATCCTGTCAGTTACTTGGCACTGTTATGAAACACTGCAGTTGAATACATGTTATGAGATTTCACTTTATAGTCACAGAAACAATTTATAATTTAGGAATGAAAGACTCCCTTGTGTGGCTCTTCTTTTTTTAAAGGCTCCAGGTAGACTTCATCACCTCAATGAGTTAACCTTTATGGGATGCGCAGTGTTTGCGCCATGAAGCAGAAGTCATATGTATGTTTTGGATCAAGGTATGCATGAAGAACACTTCCGTCTGTATCTTAGCAAAAGGATAATCACAAATAGTCTTAAACTCAATTTTATTCAATTTGCACTTCACTCTGAAAAGTACCATGTTAACAAAACAACACCTTCAGCAACCTTTTCTTGCGGAACTTAATTGAATTGTATTGCTTCTGTGCGCGAGGGTGCAGGCAACAGCTAAGCATGTGGTGAGTGATTATTCAGCTATTAGTTTTCTGCCTCTGTGGGCCGTGCTTTGCTGAGCATGAGACAATGTTCTTATTGGCTACCCTCTTCTCCTGTCCACCTACTCTCACTTTCAGCCCAGAAACAGTCAGACCTTGAGAATCATCGATGTAAATAAGACCATTGAAAACCCCACAGTATTTATGACACCATTACAGTGAGCATTTGTACAGATGACGGTAAGCTATGCATTTTCAAATTTTTGTGATTTCTGATCTTGGAGTAGCAATTCACGCATCATGTATGTACAGTATAAATTATATTCCGTGTTGTCTATGCATGTCTGTGTACAGCCTTATGTAGTGTATTTCATACTAGTTAGGAAACTACAGTTGTCAACTAGAAAACTTTGGAGAGCCTTACATCTTATCTGTCTACCACAGGTATTTTAAAGGATCTTATCAAGCAATTACAGCAAGGCTTATCAACGAGAAGTCCCTTTCTTTTCTTTTACAGCACATTCCAACATACTCAAATCCCCCATAGACTGAATGACCAGCCGTGCTGGGAAGTTAGATTAAAGCTAATCTCAAAATAGGAACAAATCACTCAGGGGGTTATTTCTCAAAAAGAAGTTGCACATTCAGAATGTCCCCACGTGCAATTTGCTTTAGGAGGGCCAGTGTTGTTATCTGGACTGAGAAGAAAAAGTTGTTGTCGTTGTTAGCTATTACTGAGAAGAAAAGTGGTTAGCGTGCCAGCTACGTTTGTGTTGAATGCGGGATGCCTTTTCGGACTTGCACAGCGTGGACAAATTCCAATGTGGACCAAGGAGGAAGCAAGGTTAGACGGAACACACCTGCTTGTAATTTCAGTGTAGCAGCAATGCTTCACCTTGGATTCCCTCCTAACCCGCGTGAAGTTGATGGGAGGCCACACTGAAAGGGGACTTATTGGAATCCACGCCAGAGCTCGAGCGGTTCAACACTAATCAGTCGATCCCCCAAACAAGAAATCTCTGTGGGTGAAATAGCTTGAACCTTTACAATTTGCACAACTGTCTGAAGTTCCACTCTTCCCCTGAATCGACTGTGAAATTGTATCTGAGAGAAGCTAAGCCCAGCTTGCTACAATAGGCCAAGTCTGTCTCACAGCACATTGCATTTCCTGTCGAAGACTGAAGGAAGATGCTAAGGATTGTGCGGGACGGACGCCTCGTTCGTTGCAGATGGTGATGAGGAAACTGTATGTTATGGAGATCAAGACAGATCATAGACATACATAATCACATGTATATCAAATCATAAATGTACGCATCGTACTTGACACAGTACTTGTACAAAAAGCAGAGATTTATGGAGGCAGGGTGTTGACCGTGGTGGCTTGTTGACTAGCAGCAATGGGAGGGATTCTGAGGCAGCTGGTGTCCTTTCTTGGTCTGCGGTGGCAGAACTTACACATTTACACCACAGTGTCATTGTGTGAGGACAGGACCGTGTTAGCTGTAATGTCCGAGGAAACAACTGTGGTTATTCTGAGTCGTGAGAGCCAGCAGGGAATGAGACTTTCTGGAGATAGGCGAGAGAGAGAGGGCAGCAGGAGAGGAGGACAGAGTGACAGGAAAGAGAGTGAGAGAGAAAGAGAGAGGGAGAGGGAGAGAGACAGGGAGAGAAAGCGGCAGGAGAGGAGGACAGTGTGACGAGGGAGAGAGGGAGGGAGAAAGAGAGAGGGAGAGGGAGAGAGACAGGGAGAGAAAGCGGCAGGAGAGGAGGACAGTGTGACGAGGGAGAGAGGGAGGGAGAAAGAGAGAGGGAGAGGGAGAGAGACAGGGAGAGAAAGCGGCAGGAGAGGAGGACAGTGTGACGAGGGAGAGAGTGAGAGAGAAAGAGAGAGGGAGAGGGAGAGAGACAGGGAGAGAAAGCGGCAGGAGAGGAGGACAGTGTGACGAGGGAGAGAGGGAGGGAGAAAGAGAGGGATAGGGAGAGGGAGGATTAGGGCAGCCTCAGTCCTGTTCTTTCTGAATGTCTTGAATCAAACAGAAACAAAGGTATCGGTGAAAATCTTCCTAAGCTTCTTCCATTTTTAATCCGCACAGACATGCTGGTATTAATGCTGTAGCAAACACACGCACACTGTAATACATAAACAAATTAGGCAAGCATTGTAGGCATCTCAATGATAAACACAACTGTTGGGTATGGCTCAAGCACACCATGGGTTGTTTTCTAATTACATTACATTTCATCCATTTACCACACGTTTCTATCCAAAATAACACAAAAATATTGCCTGTAGAAACTACAGCTGAAGATCAAGGATCAGAATTGCGGTGATCAGGATCAAGGAATGGTCTGTATTTACAAACCACATAGCAACCACATCTCTGCTACCAGGCATACCCATACCTTACCATACTAGTTTGGGTATAAGGACGCAGGAAATCTTTTTCTGGTGTACTCAATAGCATGGTAGTGTGGGCATTGTGACATGTCTTCTGTATTTGAATGTTAACTGCCTTGCAGAGCAGAGAAGCTCCGGTGGATGAAGAGGGGGAGCAAGGTCGTTGTGTGCCAACATTCATAGCCTACGACCTTGGAATTCAATGGACAAGAGTGAAATATCACGTCTCGAAATGAACTCCGAGGAACATATACTTGGCTGTTATGACATGCTCGTCCTCTCCCGCCTCCTCCGCGATCAATTGCACCGACATTTCGGCAACGGAATCTTTTGACGTGAAAAGATGTTCGACACATCCATACAGCTGAGCTGCTACAACACAGGCCGCGCATCTTAAACTCAGAAGGATTCGATGCTCAATTTACCGCATGCCTGTAATGATATACAGTCGCTATAAAACGCTGGTAGTCATCTGGACCGAGGCACCCATGGCATCCTCTATTCTGCCTAACAGGTAATGAGAAAAGACGGCCGTGAGGACAGCTTGAGATATGTCAGCGTGTCAGTGATGGTTAGGAAGGCAATATTTTCACCGAGAGCCGGAGAAGCTCATTAATTGACTCCAATAAATGTTCGTCAACAGCAATTAGGGACTGCTGTACATTAGGAAACACACTCATCGGCTGCGTTGGGCGATGGCGTGCGCAAGACTCACTGATGGGGACCCAGCGTTTTCTCGCGTTGTCAGCGTGCGTCGGAAACGCCCATGCTGCTGTGTACAGTGAAGCAAAGTTATGTTGTGTACCGTGTAGGTTGTTTTGAAGATGTAGGGGGCAAATGATAAAAGATGTGAATGAAGGAAGCGTGAGGGTTCTGCATCTCTTTTGTCACCTCTAAGTGAATCCATTTTTGCTGTGGGGAAAGTAACCCTGGGCTGCTATTGTTGTGTTTGTTTGTTGACTTAAAGCAGGCCCACCTATTGTCCATGAATTATACTGTCAAATACACATTTGAAACAATGTAATACCTGGATTAATGTTTTCATTTTAAGTGACAAAGCCAGCTGTATTTTTGTAATCTGTAAAAAGCTTATGGCTGAATCAGTAAATCTGACATGAGGAATATTTCTGTACGTGGCAGACCCAGTCCCCTGTAGCAATGGCAGCTATGGACAGAATTTATCTCAGACTCCTCTAAAACCCTCTTCTCCCTACAGTTAAGAGTCTGTTCACAGCCATGCGGTAATAAAGATTAAAAGGAACAGGAAATGAACCTCATATTTCAACGTGATTTATGACCATGAAGTGTAATTAAATACTTTTAGTTAATTCCCATGTCTTAAGTCCAACCAGGTCTGGACTGGGACTGAAAAACGGCCCGGGACTTTGAAACGCAGACTGTGTATATATATATAAATATATATATATATATATATATATAGCATTATGCCACGGCCGTTTGACTGGCCTTTCGGGAAATCTCCCAACTCTCCCGACGGCCATTCAGACCCTGCGTCCAACGTAACCATTTTTTATAAACTGTGCGGAATGTGGTTGGCCATGGATATGTGTAGCCCTCTTTGAATAATATACTGTATACATAACATCAACCTCTTTCAACTATACATTTAAAGCTGAATGCCTACCCAAGGTCACCTTATAGCGTAGCCAGTTTTGTCCTTCCTGAACTTTCCATTTCAGAGTTTTTGTGTGATTCAAACTCTGGCTCTCGCTAGGAGGTCTGTCCCTTTGTCTTAGTGAGACCTGCGGAGAATAATCAAACCTCACTTCCTCCTACTCCAGCTGGGCAAAATTATCACTTGAAAAGTATTAAGCCCTCTTAATTTTATTCTGCTCACAGCTCTAAGGCTTTAAGTGACCCCCTTCTGTGATACCTACAATGGCAAGGACTGGATATTCTTATCCAGGGACCTCCCTGTAGCACTCTAGCACTCAACGCTATTCTCTGTCAGATGCACTACTCACCATGAAAATTGATAGATCTCGTACAAAATAACTTTGGAAGTTGAAATGTGTATTCTAGAAATATATTTTTACAATGCGCAATACACAAACTAGTAAGTCATCTGTATCGATTTCCCTAGTCCTCGTCTCTCCAAACGATGGTCTAGTTTCTCTCACTGGCCCGTTCATGCTGTGGGTGCTAACATGTTTTTTTGATGTGGAATTAGCTCCACTCAACCCTCATCTGTTGTTTGACAAAGAGGTACATCATATGTAAGATGGATATAGTTCTACACGTGTCGTTTCACTAATTAAAGTGAAACGAGGCAGATAATAGCTTTTAAAAACATTCCATCCATTTAATGAGCTGTATGTTATTTAGTGTGCAGCGTCACTGTGCATTGTGTCGGCCCACTCTGCTCTCTTTCATTTCTCTTACTCTCTCCATCTCCAATCCCATTGCAGGCTCAGTCCATGCCACCATCAATCTGAATGACTGAAGAAATGTTATCACTGCTAATGGAACAAGCACTGCTTAGCGCACTCAACAATTCAGAGGGCCCTCCGGCAATTTGTGTCAGATCATTCTGGAGGACGATAATTAAAAGAAAACCAGTGCTGGCCTTTTGGATATAGGTATTAATTGCAGGGCGCATAGAAAAACACATTTAATGGCAAGTATTTAAAAACCAAATGTAAAATGTAACTAAAAGTTATTTTCACAGAAAACTCAGTCATGAGTCACTCAACATTGCCATGACAGCCCATCCAATGAGTTTGGTGGCTTGAGGAAAGTCATTTATTTTGTTCTCTGCTTGGAGTTTTGTTTCAATGACAGTGCCTGACATTGAAACAGAACAGGAGAGTATTTGACTGGTTCCTGCTAAATGGGATCTAGTTCAGTTCAGTGTCCTGTGTTCAGAATGGCGTCTATTTAAGCTCAAACACTCTAATGCCAAACATTGCTGTTCAACTGTTTTACTACTGTTGCTGTCTGAATACACATACATCAAATACAGTTTGTGTTGCTCTCGGTTTCACAATAACCATACACCAATACACTGATTTCCTGATATCTTACGTGTTTCAAGTTAAACAAGTGAGCCTTAATAGTAGTGGCCTTTTCCGTCAGCATAAAGAAATGTAGGTTAACTATGAGGACAGAGTTTTCTCCGATGACTTGTTAAAAAAAATACCTCTTCTTTCCTAATTATATCAAGCAGAAAACCCTCGGAGGGAACCATGAATTTGGTGGATGTATTATGGTGGTGATTTATGTACGGGAAAGTGCCAATTAGCAGAGAGCAACCGGTGACACTGAAGAGTACATTGACAATGAACAGGGCAGAGGTGGTCAGCAGCAGAGCTGACTGTTAGTGGAGCTGATGGCTCCATCGATCAAACGCAGACCCAAGTCCTGCGATGATTCATACCGTCACTGCAAGTGCCAACCCGGCTGAAACAGCAGAACTGGGTCAGGGGGCGGGGCCAGGGGGCGGGGCCGGGGCCAGGGACGGCTGTGTTCTGGTAAGGTGACCTGCCCCATCCACACATGCTTTTTCATTTTATTTTTTTTACAAAAGAAACAAGTTGGTCTCTTTCCTTACAAGCTCTCTGTTTATGTCAGGCTGAACATTACATTCATATCTATAACAACGCGTTCATAAAAGATGCAACTTTTCCATAACCTGATCATTTAACTCTGAACACTGTGACCTCTCCTAATTATCGGTTGTAGCCTTCCCTGTAGCTGCTGTTCGGTAGCCTGGCTTCAGCACTGCCCACACCTGTCATAGAATATACAGTCTAAGCAACCCAAAACCCACAGAAGATGATTCAAAGAACCAGGTCAACGCACCATCCGAGCAAATAGAAGTGAAGACACATTCAGGCTACGAACACCCCACACTCTTACTGTATTAAGACCCGGCCAGTGGCCAAACCTGAAAGCTTTGACCCTGACTAACAGTTTAGGGCAGATTGGAGCTCTCCCAGTGCATTGTGGGTCGCGTCGCCCACATCTAATGATAACCCCAAACTTCTTCATTAGTATTTATCCTCTGGCACTTATTACAGGGCGCTTTCCTCACACGCTGACAACGCGCATTGTCTGCTTGGGAACAATTAATGCTCGAGTGTTGCTCCCTCTTTCTCTTTTTCTTGTCTTGGATATGAATATATAAAGGTCAGAGAAGGCGTTTATGGGCTTGTTCCGCCATTACTCACTCTAAGTGTTGTGTTTGACACCCCTGTCCCCTTCACATCCCCAGGGGAATAGACCTTCCCAGAGAGATGGCTGAATGCAGCTCCTACGGAATGCGTTCCCACTCCCAAACGGACGAAAGCTTCCTGTGTGCTCGCAATGTTTTTCATACAGGGGGGGTTTCAGTGGGGAGGTGAAGGTACAGTACTGTAGCCGAACGGGGTGTCTTGTTCGGGAATTTCAGTTCATGCGCTTCTTGCTTCTCTCCGAATGTATTGGATGCGATCTGTCCTATTGCAATGTGTAATGCTTGTTCTGTTGTTGTTTTACCTTAAGCATGATTTAAAAAAAAATCTCCAATTCATTTAGTAAGTCTGTATAGTTAAGAAGAATAGGACTTATACTGGAGAGACAACATTAAAGATCTGGGCTTCACCATAGCAAAAACGATGGCAGAATGATTGAGGAGTCAAACTGTTAAATGGGTTATAGAGCAAAAAAACATGCAATTTTGCTGGGTACTTATGTTTGTCAATTTGTGAGAAAGCTGTGCACAACATGTTCTTTGCAGTGCGGGGTGAAAGAAACCTAGCATGGCAATTCCTCCTCCTCATTTATGCCGCATAAATCAAGTTTTCTCTGTGACAGCAAAGCCTGCCCTGCACAGACGCCCAGAGCCAGTTTACCAATTAATTCAATATCTGAAAGCACTGTTCATTTGTTCTGTTGAGAAGGAATTGAAATACTAATTAATTGCATCCTGCTAAAAGGGCTGTGTTACTGAACACCCTATCCGGGCTTTTATAGCTTGTTTTCCATCTGAAGAGGATAGGTTAGTCTGAATGACCCAATGTGCTTTTGTGTGAAGGGTTGTATGTTAATTTCACTGAATCGCTGACCATTTAGGTGTAACATTAACAATAAGGGTGACAGCTCATTGAAAGAGAACTCAAACATCTCTTCATACAATCATGTGATTTCCCCTCCATGTCCTTCTATTGTTGTTTGGCAGATAAATGGTATTTATACAGACCATGAAGATTAGTTCCGATGACATAGAGTGACAAATGAAGGAACATACAGAGCTCTTCAGAAATGAGAGAACGGCATTACCTCGATCATTGTAAACAACTTGGTGTTTACAGATAACTTGTGATGACACCGTGGATAACTTGCGATGACACTGTCGATAACTTACAACATCGTGGAGAACTTGCGATGACACTGTCGATAACTTACAACATTGTGGATAACTTGCGATGACACTGTCGATAACTTACAACATCGTGGAGAACTTGCGATGACACTGTCGATAACTTACACCATCGTGGATAACTTGCGATGACACTGTCGATAACTTACAACATCGTGGATAACTTGCGATGACACTGTCGATAACTTACAACATCGTGGAGAACTTGCGATGACACTGTCGATAACTTACAACATCGTGGATAACTTGCGATGACACTGTCGATAACTTACAACATCATGGAGAACTTGTGATGACTACGTGAATAACTTGTGATTAAAATCTCAAGGGGACAGCTCATTCCTTTGTGGAGTGGCATGGATGGGGTTTAGGGACATTCAACAGCACCACAGAGGCATCGTAAAATCGGATTCAATTCTGCTACTTCAAGCCTCCATGCATGACCTGTCTCAAATTGCATGTAAATAGTACGTTAGTCCTTTGATTCAGATAAACAGTCAGAAAAATACTTTGGACTCCTCCACAGGCCTGCTTTAAACACGTTCCTGCTAGGAGGGTTCTGGAAGCAGCTAGAGCAATAAGCTTCCCATTCAGTATCATCCAGGCCATCATGAGACCAACAGACACTCTGTCAAAGGCCAGAGTCAGAATTAGGGTTAGTAATTGAATGTGCTGTGAAGTTAATGAGTTTCTAAAGTGAAATGACAGTCATTGTTCTTCGTTCTGGCGGGTAAAATGTCCTTGTCTCATGCGTTAGTCGGGGATTGACATGGTGTCATCTTCATGAATGAGCCTTCTCTTCCAACATACCTCCCGAGAAAAACACTTAAGCATCGTGTGAACTGTGCTGTTGTAAATCGAATTGAATCCTGAGCTTGTGACAGTGTAGCAAGCACCAGTAATGGTCTCACATGTAGTGTCAAAATCTCATGAGGTACACAGTTCTCCTGATAAGATACACAGCAACTCAACAGTTAATGATGTGTCTCCAAGCGGTGCTTCCAGACTTGTTTTGACATTTCATTCCTCTCATGTTGTCAACAGTTTTGATGTGAATTCAATACTGTGTCTTACATTGGGCTTATTATTCTTGCTGCTTGCAGCTTCGGCTGAAGCCACATCTGATATTTTATTCATATTGATGATTCTGTGTGACCGTTTTATCTTCACCCACCTGCAACATGCACACAAAGGTTAGTTGCCCCTTATTTTACCACAGACATCATTCCAACAATTACATTTGGTTTGAGAGAGTCCTGGGGTCACTACTGGCAACACCTGTGAAAATGCCGTCTGTCGTTAGAGTACAGTCCGTGAAATGCAACACATTGCTTCAACTTCAACTGTTTTCTTCAGGGAGGCTGTTTGAAGTCAATTGTTTTGCATTGAGAAATGATTTGGCAGGCATTGGGTAGTGTGGGCGCTGTGGTGGTGGTGGTGTGTAGGTGAAATGCTTGAGTTCTCGCTTCGCCGCAAATGTGAGAGAAATGTCATCTTACAGTCTTTCTTTGACATCTTGGGAAATAAGATTATTTTGCAAACAATTGGAAAAATGTGTCTGGTGGGAATCCTAGCCTCAATCTATTAAGTCTTGAATATTCTTCTTTTTTTATTACCAAGCTTTTTGAACTTTTTTTTGCTCTCTTAGTCACCCTGGTGCATGACTAGTATTAATTCCATACAATCGCACTTTGCATACGACAAGAATTGCTCAGATTTGGAAATAAAAGGAGAAATCAAAAGATCCAAGTGATCCACAAACCAAAGCACTCCCAAAACAGAATGGGTCTAATGCAAACTAACACACTGTGGAGCCAGAATACTTTGAGGCATATATATTGCAATGCTGGCCAAACCTCTCGCCTGGAGCCCGTCTGAAAGCAGGCCTTGTCCAAGCTTCAGACCTCTGGTGTCTGACTGTTACATGATTAGTGCCATTTCGTCACCTCCAAGCCTGTCCCTGCCAAGGTCAACTGGCCCGAGTCATTTCTGTCTACTCCCACGACTGACCAGATGGTCTCCTCAGTACAAATCACCTTTCACTCATGTCAGTCTGAAGGTGAGAGGAATTTGAAGTGGAGTAAGATATTAAACGTAAAGAAAATATTGTGTATATAATCGCTGTGTCTTGTATAGCTTACTTGCTAGCCAGGCCAAGCATACTGGATCTTGCAGGACCCGGGCAAGCTTTTACAATCACATAAAACATGTGAAAACATTTTGCAGACACCATTTTCCAAGCGACTATATCAGAGGTGCATAGTTCTATCCTAATTCCTTAATTTGGCGGTTTGCATCATGAAACGATATGGGACATATATATATATATATATATACATATATATATATATATATACCTTTTTCTGTCATAGGAGAGCGTAGTGGAGGTAGATTGATGAAGCACTCACAGATGCGTCCTGAAAGAGTGCATAGGGAATGCCTGGTCCTGAATGATGGCTTTTGTGAAGGTAACGAAAGGCTAATGACTGTGCTTTACGGTTAGCTCCTTAAAAAAAAGAGTCAAGTCGTTTCAAATTGTCCTCAGAGTGTGTTTCGATTAAGATCATTTTCCTCGTCGAGAAATGATTCATTTTTTGGTCTAATAATTACCTAAGATAACAAATCATGAAACACATTTACAAAGTCTACACAGCCCGAAGGACGTCGGAGTCACCCATTCGTCAAGCACAAGAACCTTGGCCCACATTTGTACTAAGAGGGCTACAGGATGGGTATAACTCAGTGATAGAATATGTTACTGCTAAGCCAGAGGTCTCAGGTTCATGGCAATGCTACACTGCAGCCCCAACCTCCTTCCCTGCGTCTGCTCTTCACCATCTTCCAGAACTGCCTCGTTTCATCCGCCCGTCACTGGCTCAGACCTGTGGACATGGAAGAAGGGGAGGGGGAGGAGGAAGGAGGGGAGGGGGAAGACAGTATCTTCAGGGAGGAGGAGAGAGGAATGGAGGGACGGGAGAACAGAGTCTTCAGGGAGGAGGAGATGGGAGGAGGAGGAGGAGGGGGGTGGAGGGGAGGGGAGGACAGCGTGGGCGTGCGCCCGACCTCAGTCCCATCACAAGGTGTCCTTTTACGTCTGAACTGTCACATGTCATATGTGAGCCACAGACAGAGGCTCACCCTGCTGTTCACCCCGCGTCCAGCCCCTGTCTCTTTCTTCTCTCTCTCTCTCTTTTTTTTTCTCTCCTTCTCTCCTCCGGCCAGCCAGAGTATGATAAAATGAGTCTTTGAAAAGTCCATTCATTAGAATTAGAATGTAATCAGCCAGTTTAACACCCATCTGTCCTTTTGTAGAACTTGAACAGAGGGTTAAAATGGCTAATTGAGTGAAAGGGCTTACCATTTTAGCAGAAGGACAATACACCATTCTGGGTATAGTACAAGTCCAAATCATGTAAAATAAGACAGAAAGCGGGTTTTACCGTACAAAGATATGGGAGCTTACTTCCTGTTCTATAATTTTCTGATAACATTGAGAGCACTCTGTTAGGTTTGGGAGTCGCTCTGAGAAAGGAGACCCGTGTTTGAGCGTGCTTCTCTGTGTTCCTTCCTCTTTGTGAGAGAGACTGCCTGCAGCCTGAGATAAAACACAAGAGGTGACAAATTCATAACGGCTTTGTGTTCGTACGATTCAGAGGGATTCTGAGGTTGGCCCTGAATAAGGTGACACGGCTGACAGGGACTTCATCTGAACTCGTCAACGCTCCGCTGAGAGACAAGATGCTTCCTGGAAAGTTAAGCAGATGGGATTTTTTTTTTTTTTTTACTGAAAATACAGCAGACAATGCAAAGATGCAGAAATATTTGATGAGGCCTCGAGTTAAGTCAAGGTAGCCTCTACAGTCATTTTGATTGGAACACACTTTTGAATTCTTATTTGATAGATGTATCTGCTTGTGGAATTATTCTTAAGGCTAGTCAATTTGATTAGACTTTATAATTAATGTGTTGAGTTGATTGTCCAAAGCAAAATTAGACAAATCAATTATTTCATTTAGATTCTTATGAATATCAGGGTAATTTCCAGCCTCTTACAACCAAACATTACATAACTATTAAATTTTTCCTGTGACCCAACATCTAATCAATTTCAAAGCAGCCCTCCTATGAAAGTCCCTGCTTAGAGCTCCCTGTTTCCAAGGTCACGTCTGGCACCCTGGCTCCTGGTCCATAATGGCTGCTTCAGAACCACTTCAGAACACAGCAGGCTACAGAAAAGATAATCCACATCCACAGGCACATTCATGGCCTTCTTTACCGCAATGCAAGATGAAAGAGGTTAATTAATTTGCAATCAAATTAAAGGTTTTTGGTCAATAGAGATTATAAATCTTCGTACCAAATTCAATAGAATCCTGTATTTTCTTCAAACCATGTTTGTTACTTTTACAGTTTTTCTCCACAGTATTGTGTCCTAACTTCCAGGTATAGACATGATGGTATATTTTTGACAACTCAAGAGCATCGACTCCATACTTCCTCTCCATGCAAGAGAATTTTATTTTCATGTGTCCGAGTGTATGGAAGTCTTTCATCTTTTTCTCTGAAAGGTCCAGGTTCATTCAGAGTAAAGAGCCGTAAAGATAATCATTTATTTGGATTTTTTAGTTTTTTTGTCAGTAAAGTCAAGACTTTTAATAGTGCCATTTGAAGCACATGTTTTACCTTCACAGACATTGTTTGATTTCAGGTTTCAAGGGTCACTGTGCTCCCTATAAAGACAGACAGACAGACAGACAGAAGAATTTGCAGATGAAAGCTTGCTTACTAGATGCTGATATAAATACATCCTTACAAGGATTATGATTTCTGAGTGAATTCATTAGTTTCTATACCTGTCACACATTAAATGAAAACATCTGTTGCTGCTCTGTCTGGTTCAAACATCAGCTTTCAGTTTTCTTTTTTCTGTTGACAAATATCAGCTTTTGTTCCACGCTGCATCTATGCCAAGGTTATTTATTACAGCTAGGCTATGCACGCAACGCTTAAATAGTTATATTTACACTGTGAAGTGTGACGTTGTCTTTAGAAAACATGTACAGTGCAACTTCGAACAAATGTGTGAAGTTGTTTCTCACCGGCTTAATTGTGTCTCACTGTTTGCACACCTACTCCCTGCTAATTGGCTCTGTGAAAGTCTGCGATGCTTCCGCGTCAGGGACAGACTTCCATCCTGACCCTGATCTCTTCAGCCCCCAGGCAGACATTGATTAAAGCCTTTGACGATAATAATGAACCCCAGGAACAAAGACCGCCCGTTGCTCGACCGGGCAGTCGCCCCGAACACGGACATCACCTTGCAGCAGGCTCGTCCTCTTTCTTTCTGTCTCTCCATCGGTCGCTCTCCTTCCCACCCTTTCTTCCCTTTCATCGTCGGAAAAGCAGCTTTTTCTCCCTCTGTCTGTCTGTCTGTGTCGTGTCGGCCCCTGGCGAGGGGCGGGCTGTCTAGGTTGCTGCCTCCGTCCACCCTGCAGAGGTGAGAGGATGAAGCAGTCTGTCCATGAAACATAAGGAAGTCTTTTCTTTCTTGTTACTTTTTTCACGATGAGATCTAAACTGCTTGCTAAATCGTTCAAAAACGTGCTTGAAGATCGTTACAAAAAATGGCCTTGAGTTAGATCCGCCTGCACCACAATCTTTTAAAATGCTGATTGTCCCTGCATGTGGAAGACTTCTTGGGGTTGGTCATCATAACTAAACTAGACTGCGGGTGAGAGGACAGAGCAGGCTGTCGATCGGGCCTGGGAGGAGGAGGCAGGGGAGGGAGAAGTGGGAGGGGTGGAGGAGGAGGGAGAGGAGGGAGGATTGGATGAGTAGGGAGAAGAGGGAGGGGTGGAGGAGGAGGGAGAAGAGGGAAAGGTGGAGAAGGAGGGAGAGGTGGGAGAGGTGGAGGAGGAGGGAGAGGTGGGAGGGTTGGAGGAGGAGGGAGAGAAGGGAGGGGTGGAGGAGGAGGGCGAGATGGAGGAGGGAGAGGTGGGAGAGGTGGAGGAGGAGGGAGAGAAGGGAGGGGTTGAGGAGGAGGGAGAGAAGGGAGGGGTGGAGGAGGAGGGAGAGATGGTGGATGAGGGAGTGGTGGGAAAGGTTGGAGAAGAGGAAGAGGTGGAGGAGGAGGGAGAAAATGAGGGGTGGAAGAAGACCAAAAGATGAGAACACTTCACATTCTCCAGGGCTGGAATGAAGGAGACTTACTGTATATGGAAGTTAAGAAGTGGATGAAAAGACCACTGACAGATAAGGTGACCTTGCACCGGGTGATGAATGGCAATGATTCTTTGACTGTCTTGGAACCTACTTGACTTAAAAAACGACTCCTGCTTGACCTGAAAACAGTTAAGAGGTTCACCCTCTCTCAATTATAGCTTCACCGCTTCTCAGTTGATTACATGGATCCTCCACACAATGTTAGGTTTACATTTTTCTGTATATATTTATATCTATATATATTTATATATATATATATATATATATATCTATATATATATCTATATATATTTATATCTATATATATTTATATATATATATATATTTTGTATATATATATATACAAAGATATATAAAGATAGATATAAAAACCTGCATGCAAATAAAATACAAGCACCGCTCCCACTCCAGTCATTCAACTATACAATGATTGTAGGCCCCCCCCCAAAAAAAACATATTACGTCAGGAAACCTTATCTGTTAAAGCTCCACTAGCTAATGTTATAAAATAAATTCAAATATGAGAAACGGGGTCCCTAATTCTTGACTGAACTTCCGTGCTTTCCTCCAGCTCAAGTTTGACTGAAACGGGTTAAACCAAATTAGCCAAGGAGGAAGGCCTGTCTCCCTGAAGGTAATTGGCTGGAACAGGGTTTCTGGAACATAATTGGTAGAAAGTAGCGGGCCGCTCCCAAAATAATGAAATGACATTCCACTGGCACCAAGCTATCTGTGTCGCTAAATAACTCTCAGATGGCCTCATCATCTTAGAATACATGTTTATAGGAGGCAAAATCTCAGTTATTTTCTCTTCTGTTGCTGACAAAATCTCACCTAATGTACCTTTAAGCTTTCAATGCATATTGATCATGCAAATTGTGGCCAGCAAAAGATGCAAATGGTCTTCAGAAGGGCAGAGTGTCGGATCAAACAAATCAAGAGCAATTAATCTCCATGGTAAGAATTCAGCTTGGCTGTAAAGTGCAGCAAGCCCCTGGCATCATTACACAGTCCGGCACCCAGAGGTTTTTAAAAGGTGCACTGTGCTCTATTTGTCCATTAGACCGTGCAGTGTACAAGCAAGGCCAGGGACATTACCCTTGCTGTGTCGCAACACTACCCCCATCAAGATAACCTGGGAGGAGACAATCTGCCTGGAGATTAAATATGTTCCAATACAGAAGCGCGTGGCAACTGAAAATAAAGAAAATCTATTACAGGGGGGTGTGGGGGTGGATTTGGAGAGGGTGGTTTTAAGAGGTGGTCTTAAGGCTGTTTTTGTTCCTTCTGTTTTCATTTGTATTTGGTAAGTTGTGCAGCTGTGGAAGTGGACTCAGTTCAACAGAAGTGGTTGTTTTTCCTCCTACACTCTGAAAACGTCCTGTTGCCTCCTACAGGATTGACAATCATGGATGAACTGCAGTGATATAGTGTCATTTGATGGACCGTTCCTCCCCCATGATGATACATCCTCGTATTCATCGCTTACTGGGTGGGCACTTGCCAATTAGTTTTCTATATGAAGCATAGCCTGTCACCAGGAACACAGAAATGCAACTGGGTGTGTTTCTGAGGAGAAATGTACATGATATATGAAGATGAATTAGGGTCCAATGCACATAACAGGTAGTTGCACTGAAATGTTTTGTTGTTATGATCAGTGACCTTTGCACTTTGTAAAGCTCTCTCTTGGAAGTTGCTTTGGATATAAGCGTCAGCTAAATGAATAAATGTAAATGTTAATGCTTGTTGTCAGGATTTCTCTACAGTGCAGACAAGAAGCCTGGACAATACAATATATGAAATAAAATAATTTAACCAACAGTATGTCCAGTTCTGTATATCTAGTATAAAATAGATTAATAATAATTGGAAATAAATAGACTGATGCCAAATGTTATCCTTAAACTGTGTGAATATGTGAGCTTTATTATACAGGTTTGAAATCATGTAAATGACAATTAACATCAATATCACATTGACAAAAACATTGTGATAAAATTAAATACAAATTAGTTTAGAGATATGTCAAATGTTCATATGACACAAAAACAGTTTCCAGTCTAATGAACCTCCCAATACGATTAGTTAGCTTGGTAAAAGCAGAGAAAACTCACCATGCTACATTTATTGTTATTACATAACTGCATGGATGAGTGGGAAAATCCTTCCACTTTTGTAATGTCATGTAAATTAATCTGTTCATCCATAAAATCAGATCAAGGATTATGAGAAACGCTGAATCAAATATTTTTCACGATACATTAACCCCGCGCATAGTTCTTGCAAATGCCGTTTGATCAGCACAATAACAACACCAGGAAATGAATAGTGAACCCCCCAGGGGAGAAGGCGGGGCCTAGGGCTCGACCAAATCCCTCGGTCGAAAGAAGGGGCACCCTCCCAAACAAGCAGGGGGGTCTCATCTCTCTAAAACCTCTCTTTAACACGGAGATCCAAGCTTTTACCCTGATTTTAAATTCAATCTATGCCAGGCTCATTCACATAAATCTCTGACAAGGTCGATTAGCATTTTATTTTGCATGTTATTGTTGCATAGCACAACAGAGATGCACTAAATATGACCGCTATGATAAAGCTAGCTTCCCGTAGCGGGCGCTAGCGGGCTTTGTCATGACAGCCTGTTCTTACGGCCCGCCATCAAGCTACATTGTTGTGTACTTCTCGTAGGACCGGACATGTTTGTGTGGCTTTCACTTTCATGATAAAAGCTGCGTCCCGTCCCCTCTGTCCAGCAGGGGTCATGGGGGTCATGGAGGACCTGGAGGACCTGGGGGAGCAGCAGGATACCAGCATCAACAGAGAGATGGACCCAGGGGTCAGGTGGAAGGAAGGTGAGGTGAGAGAGAGCTGGAGAGGCTTGGGGGGAGCCAGGGGAGAGATCTGGGGCTGAGGTTTCCTGGGATGCTAGCAAGGGGGACAAAGGAGGGAGAGAGGAAAAGAGGAAGGTCAAAAGAGGAGGACAGGAGGCCTGGAGCCGAGGGAAATGGACAGGTGAGGAGAGAGGTTGAGAGGTGAAAGGTCAGTCTGGAGGTTGCAAGAGAAGGGGTCAGCCTCTCTGGGATGTATACCCAAGGGGTGGTGGAGGTTATTTGAGGGCTGTGCTTTGCCGGAGCTGATGAAAAAGGGTACATGCATGGTCATTTTTAATGTTCGAGTTCTCTGACAGATCGCATCTGACTGCAGTTTGCTACACCACTCTGGTTCTGTGATTTTGAAGACACAAGATGGTTTCTTTAATATATATTACGTAAACAGTGAAGGCATACTCCATGGTTTCTACATCTTGAGAAGAAAATGCCTTTTGTCATATCCTGTAGAAGCATGAATAATAGTTGTTCTGACATTTTATATACTTTGTGGGTGGCTAAAATAGCCTGTAAGTATATATTCTGCTTTTCACCAATGGAAAGAAGCAAAACGCTGCATGATTTATTCAGGTAACTCGTAATTTACAAGAATAAATATCGTTCCTGTCCTGTCTGTTTGATAATGAAGAATAAGTGATGTGTGGTTTGCCTGAAGAACAGCCTACTTCAAAGGTACATTTTCATGGCGACAACATCTTAGTGATTTCCCCCTGGTGGAGCATCTGAACAGTCTTGTCTCTGTAAAATGACAAACCAAAAGGGTTGTTTTTTCCCGGTGGTAATCCTTGCAAACGCTGCTCTGTTAAAGCTAATTTTGCCCTGGGCTCTCTTCACCTGCCCGAAACAAGAATAACGAATTAGTATATCTTTGAGTATTCCCAGTTTTCACAACCTGCAGTAAATAAACCACCACCGGGACGAATCTGTGTTCCTCAAGGACCTTGGGAAATATCACTGAGGCCTGGTATTTTCCTGACTGTAGCAATTACACATGCCATGGAAGAAAAATCACAAGCTGAGCCAAGGGCCCTTAGCACTTTTTGGGGGTGACATTGCCAAATGTGGCAATGCTTTATTTATTCCATTTTTTTGTGTGTGTTTTTTTCTGCATAACATTACTCATGAATATTAATGTTGCCTCACGGTATGAACTGTTTACAATACTCAATGGGCTATAAAAGGCCATGAGATAAAGAAACCCACGTGGAAGAGGGGGTTGTGGGTATCTGGTGATGAGAAAAACCGAAGGCAGAGGAATCATCCACGGATGTAAACACGTGTCATGTTGGAAAATGGAACAAAGTCTTTATTACCGAATAATTTAGTCTGACCTCCGGTTGAGAATCTTTCGTCACAAAATAAAAATAACTAAATACAAAGGATTTAAAAATGTTCCACCAGTTCAAAATGTGAAATATTAAAGGTCGGTCCGAGAGATGCCCGAGAAAGAATTCACAAACTCTTTGCGCTGAGAAACACAGGGGAGGGAGGCGGTGTGGTGTGACCTATTGTGGGTCTTTACCCCGGAACACCAGTTGCTTTCGGAGCAGAATCGTCCCAGCTTCAGGTCGCCAGGGATTAATTAGCTTTTTGAAACCCGCCTGGCAGATGTCAAGGTAATCTGGGGATACGGGCCGCAGAGGTCAACGCAATATCTCAGAGCCGAGGAACGAGCGCTGATCCCAGCAGTGTTCAGCACTGCTCCATCAGAAGCATCGGTCACAAACACGCTCCCCTCTCTCAATGCAAAACCACCCACCATGCCCTCGTTACCATCTCACTGCTAAATAATCAGGTCACTCCAATAAGTCATTTCCTTCAAGAAGATATAAAATAAACGTTAGATTCATTTTTTTTCCTCCAAAGAAATTCGAGATAACGCCCTAATTTAGTGTTCATGTTGGCTGTAAAAATCAATGAACGCAGTCAGCCATTCATCTTTATGTCTGCAAACATATAAAGCCATTGAAACAGAACAAACCATCATAGATGTGCATTGTACAAAGGCTAACTCCCAGGTGACACAGTTTAGATTGAGCCACTGCACCGCCCCTTCTGAGGAGGAGAATAGAGAGGGAGGATGAAGAGAGTTCTGAAGCCGATATTCGCACATGGGCTAGGAATAGCTCTGTTCCCCCCCGTTCCCTGTTGACCTCACTGTGCTGTGTCTGCGACCCATTCTGCAGTGGCACGGCGCTAATGACTCAGAAAATGCAGCCAGACGCAACCGCTCCACGGGAGGCTCCGAAATGGCCGCCATTAACATTCTCTGTGCACTGTTTAATAAGCAGGTTCAGCACTCAGTATGCAGGCCTCATCAAATCTAGCAAATTAATATGTTTGGTGTAACCTTGATGGGAAGCATTTATTTAAATGTGGACTGGGTTGGAGTCAAAAAAGGTTTTTTAATAGAACTCAATTGAGTTATAGTTCATATAAACTGTGGCTACAATATTGATGCTTTTAGATGCTACATATGGATTATATTTTTTCTTTTCACAGAGTGAATTTGACATTCACTAAGATCTACCACTACAGCATATTGATTTTTTACAAGCGAGGGAGATACACCGTCTCCCTTTCTGTTGATTTTCTGTTGATATTATTTTTTCTGACACTGGTGTTGGGATTCATACTTTTTAATGGGATGCTATTTTTAAACCTTCTCCAGGAAATGCCACATCTTTTTCTTCATAGGGTCTGAGACAGAGTTTACCACCTATTTTCCTGTGGAAGAGGACATGCTTATCAATATAATGAAGGCACCGATTTCTTTAGCCCGTGCCCTACAAAGTCTGTTGACTGACTGCAGGTTGCAGGTTGTCTTCTGGTGTCACACGGGCCTGCTGGAAGCCCATCTTTGGGAAACACAAACTGTCACAGAAATAGCTCTCCACTTGCTCACAAGCAGTGCACATTCTGGTGGATTATAGGCCTCTCTCTCTCTCTCTCTCACACACGTTCCCCCTCCCTCTCTCCCTTTCTCTGTCTCTGTCTATGTCTCTATTTCTGTCTCTGTCGTCTCTGTCTCTGCGTCCCTCCCTCTCTCGCTCTCTCGCTCTCTCTCTCTCCCTCTCTCTCTCTCTCTCCCTCCCTCCCCACACTGCTTCCGTGGATGGCTATGGGGTTGAAACTCTTCATTCTAAATAATTCCTTTGATCTAGTTCCCAATGTAGTGAAAATACAATAAAGTGCATCATTAATTAAAGCAGGTTAATATCTTTTATACACATCCCTGTGGTGTCTAAACAAGGCAACTATTCACTGCTTTCTTTCAAACCTACCTGCAGTTGTTGTTTAAAGCAAAATCTTTCTGTTCTTAATTTTAAATGCTGCTTTAAACAAAAAGCTTTTTGCAATGGTACTTAACACTAGGGTACAAGACGCAATGCCACACACTCAGAAATGCAGGGAATGAAAGATTAATTAAACCTAATAAAACATGTTATTGTATGTTTGTTTGCTTTCAATCACCCGGCTACAACCCGGCGATGCACATTACCTTCCAGCTCTGCTCATTCTGCTTAGTGGTTTTGCTTGGGTGTATGGCCTTGTTTGGGTAAATGCTAATTCATAGTTTTCCCATCTGCTTTTCCTGTTCTCTTGTTGTAACATCAGCATGCAAACCCCTCTGGCTTTTGTCACAGAGCCGTCTGTTTCAAAACCAATGAGGAAACACATGGATCCCTGTGATTCAGTGGAGCTACAGTGCAGATGCTGGGTTATGAACATGGCCGCCGCTGGTATTATTTTGCCATTGAATATTGGGTAGTTCGCTGGCTGACTGAGAAAAAACGATTTCTTCTTCTAGTCCTTGATGGTGGCAGCTGTTCAGTGGCCAGTCCCTTAAATCACACGTCATGAGTAGACAGCCAAGCCAAATTCGATTAAAGAGACGCCTTGTTTTTTCAGGGGGTGGGAGAGAGATGGCTGCTAACATCCCCGTTTCAGGACTTGAATTCCTACACGAGAGCGCCAGATTGGCGCTCTCGTGGTGATCACAATGTGATGGATGGTATCTCACATTAGCCGTGGTGGAAATCTCTTCCGGCGTGGCATCCCGAGGTAGCCATTTCAATCTGCACTGTGATGATGATGTAAAAAACCCCTGTGCAATCTGTCATGGCTGCTCAAAGGACATAAGGGAGCAATAAACTTTAATCAAGCATCAGTTGGGTCAATAACGTTGAGTGTGATCACAATGCAGACCCTCTTAGTGTCCTATATGTAGACAGTTCTTATTCTGAGTTGCTTATCCATGCGGACAACTTTGTATTCGTTAACGGGGGTTATCCGCCTGATTTCCGGTAATAAAGCTGTTTGTCAAGTTTCTTGGCGCCAAAACGCCAGCTGTTTGTGAGAAGGCATGACTGGGATTGTGAACGTAAGTCTGCGATGTTGTGTGTCACGTCGAAACTTCAGAGAACTCCGTTCCGTCGAGAGAGGTGCGTTTCAAGCTTTGCTTGATTCGCCTGAGACTTTGTGGGATTTGGAGTCAAATCCCCTGTTCCTGTGGCTTTTGTGTCACTCTTTGATTTCCGTGCGAGAGTGTGGAGGGAGTGGCTGCCATCCTGTTGGGGACATACTTTGGATGACTGTCTCCTATTTGACCTCATCGACAGATTTATTTATGACTCTGACACTGTGACTGCTCAAACTCAAAGGTGATGCATTCCTAATGGCTCCAAATGAGCTTGTCCTTCAAAAAGACAATTATGTTAAGCTTTAACCTGTGTTAAGGCTTTTGACGCACAGTTTCTGTGGCATGTCATTCCAGATGACCCTAGTGGCTATGTCTCAAAGGAGCTTTACTTTCTTTAAAAAAACCTTTTTTTTTTTCTTCAGAAAAAAAGCTGAATAACCTCATAGTTGCCACCTGGACATTGAAAATAACCTTGACTTAACTGTGGTTAGATCTTATTATACACTGAGGTATTGCTGGAAATGAGTTTTGAAATAGAAAAATAATTGGTCAGTGAATGGCCACCTTGAAGATTCAAAGTTCCCTCCATGAACTCTTGAATCAATCTGTCACTTAGAGCTGCCGAAAGTGTTCAAACGATTGAACACCAGATTCATAGTAGAATACTTTCCTGGTATCTGACACCACCTGCCAAACACAATCTGTTTTGACCTTTTCATAAAACAACAAGCCTGTACAAGTACCTGACGCACCCTCATAGCATTAGTTTCACCAACAGGTCCGAGACAAAGGCTCGCACCAAGGATTCTGTGTTTGTTGCTGTGAGACTGATCTTCCTGACATCAGGTACATGGTGTCCCACTGTTTGAACTCGTTTCTACGAGGCGCAAGCCGACATCAAGCAAGCCATCGCCCGATGCACAGGCATCCTCATCAATATTCAGTTTGCGTGTCAAGCCGCTGTAAACAGATGGCTTTCATGCTCTTTTTGCATAAACTCACAAGGATCTGAGGCCGCCCTCGAATACAGAACACCGCGGAGGATCAAATAATGGAATGTCACCGTATAATGAATGCGTTCCTGATCAATCTGGTATTTTAATGGGTTTGTAATTAATGCTTGTACATTTTCTGAAGGAGTGGGTGCCCCTTGAAAGATCATTCTCAGTAAACACCAAATCATCTGAAGGTTTTGGGAGTCAGTGGAGGGTAAAGGGATGATGATGATGATGATGATGATGGCAACAGCTCTTTTAGATGTTGTGGATGTCTGCAAAGTAAAGCAGTTAAGATGCTTATCCTCTCACCGGAGTTCAGATGTTCTCAGGGTTGCACCGTGCCTGGTAAAAACTCCGCCCCTTTCATCAGACGGATAATTATGCCGCCCTTTTTACACACACTACATGTCTGTCGCTTGAGAGGAACCTTCGCCGAAGTGACTCAAATGTCAAACGCAGCACAGCTCTCAGATTCTCCCTCTCGGGCTGAGAGTCTAATTTGCTGCACGTGTCAAAGACACTTGACATTAAATACGGTCCAGCTGGCAACTCGGACGGCCAGGGTCCAGTCTGGGCTGTTGTTTGGAGGCCTTCTGAGACACTTGTGATCAGCAGGGCTCGAAAGTTTGAAACTCAGTCGACTTTGAAAAATTCGACCAAAGGCCGTTTTAGGACGGAGCATTCTTGTTTTTTGTTGTTGTTGCCAATGTGGTAGACATTTTGGTCATATGCATAGATGTATGTGTATGAAATCTATAAGCTTCTACGTTCGTTGGTAAGAGACAGGAAGGGGAGATAATGAAGTTGAGTTCAAAGGAACGTGAGGTGCTGACGGCTATGTGGGCAGCTTGCCCTGGGGGATGGGTGAAGCATCTTATATGGCCTTCTGTCCTCTGGTCAGTGTAAGGGGCTATAGAGACAGTTGCTCTGAACTTTGGCTAGAGAAGGACTGTGTCCTGTTTCTTTGTTTGTGTTGATGAAAAGTATTGTTTGAAGATGACCACACAGAGGACAATTTTTCACACCGTGCATGAGAGACTGAGATGGGGAGAGCGTTACATATGAAGTTGTGGAGACGGGGTGGTTTAACACTTTAACCAGGGCAAGCCGAAGAGGAGGGATGATGGATGATCATGGGCTCCATCACATGGCGGACTCCTTGTCATTACATGGATCGATCTCATACCGCTGTGACCTTTATTTTTAGTGATAAAAGCATCATAGCAGTCTTTCAGCTGAGGCTGGGAGATATCATTTTCCCTGAGAAACCCTTAAAAAAGATATTTGGGGCATGCTGCTGTTCTGATATCTATATATGTCTTTTCAGAACTCCCTTATGATACATGGTGAAACAATGTCAAATTAGATTGCAGATATTTTTATGGATATCTAATATATGACATGACAATGATTTATGTGTGCCTGATACCAGTTCTGTCTCTGTTCTGACACATTTCTTCAACCTGATCAAGGTAAAATTTCATCAAACACAAACGGCAGTTTTGATCTATTTTTTGACATATTCATCATACATCAGACAGACGACATTATGCAAATTGGGCTTCGCTAATAGGCATCCTCTTTGGTACAATTTGGCTAAAACCTTTTTCTCTGATTAGATGGTCTGCAGGTCTCCTTTCCGTGGTGAAAATAGCCTTATTATCTTGTGATGAGAGCATGCCTATTGAGATGTCAACGCGGCTCCGACTGAGCAATCACCTCATCTTTTCAATTTGGATTCAAATGACCAATTCCAGTGCTCTCAAGAAAGATGGTTACCTACTAACTGGCAAGACACACCTACAGACAGGTAAACACACACACACACGCGCACGCACGCACACACGCTACAGTCAGTGTGCATGTTGTCAAAAGAAGTCAGAGCCAGATGATGGATGATAGAACGTTGGGTTTCGATACCTAATAAGAACTGTGTCTTTCTCGGTGCTCTGGCGCTACCCTGGTGACCGTTGGACCAGACTGGGGGGGGCGGCGGGGGGGGGGGGGGAGGGGTAGCGCGGCGGCTTGACCAGTGACACGAGGCTTGCGCGGTCTAAACAGCTGTCTTGCACCATATATATATATACGTCTCCACATACACCAACTGCATGTCTGATACGTGGCTTGATGAGCTCGACCAGATCACAGGCTTGATAACCTCGGAAAAATAGGTCCTGAGTTTTCCATTCTGAGTTTTTGTCTGTAGAGAATGGACTGGTGGTACTTTGGGCGATACTTGTTCTAGGACTGACCACTGGTGTGGTCAGAGCACTTTGTCCAATCACTCTCTCTGAACGGTGCAGCGTGCTCGGCGCGAAGACGGGACCTGGTCCAGCTGAAACACAGCTGCACAGTGAAACTGATATTAATTGAAATGGATTCAGCAATCCGGGCCACACGGATCATTAATTTCTAATCTCTTCTCAATCAATAAAAAACGGTTTCTCCTACTCTCCAAAGTGGCTTTTGGTAACTCTTGTTTATGAATAAAAATGATTACAATGATGACACATTTTTAATTAAAGTCGCAGATCGTGCGCCCATCGGTATCTCTGCAGTGCCTTACTTTCATGGATAAATCATTTATGAACCCCTCGCTGTGAAATTTAACAGAGGTGGAAACTCCATCACTCACATCCCCGGCAAGAGAAATAAAAGAGAAATTTAAAATCCAAGAGAAGCAGATTCTCTCCTGTTCTGGTTTGAGACATGGATGAATTATGTCTGCGGTATCCACTGTAGGTCTGGACTTTCTTCAAGTTTTGCAGTTGACGTCAGCACGAGCAGAAGATTTCAAAAGTGAGTGAGTGCGTGAGTGCGTGAATGAGTGGGAAAGTGAGTAAATTGTTTAATTTAGCACATGCAAATCAGTGGATTTTGGCACCCGCTCACATGCTCATTCCAAACGCTGTGTTGTTGCCATCATCCGATCCTCAATAACAAGACGTGAACTCAGACGTTGCCTCCTTGACAGCAACAATACTTCACAATGCATCCTCTGATTGGCAGTTGATTATGTTCTGAATTCAACCGTAATTACTCATGTTGATGGAACACAAATTGCTCTCTGATTGCCGTGGAGATGCCAAGCTTGCTACAAGAGAAGTTCTTGTAGCAAGCTTACCAGCACAACAGAGACCACCAGCTATCACTCACAAACACTTGAGGCATTCATGAAAGGCCTTGAAAGTGCCTGTGTTATACCAATTTTTTTAATCATTTTTGTTCCAAGGCTTACTGGTCAAGAACCTTCTTTTGGTGGTTTCCTAGTTAAAAAAGATCATCTGACCAGCCAAACAGACACATTTTCGAAGCACATATGACCAAAATATCCAAATACATGGTTTAGATTTTAAACCTTTAAAACAAAACCAATCAATCTTTGCGGGTTCAGGGATCAAGCTGTCACCAAGATCTCCTCGCTCACTGCCAGGCAGCCAGGTGTTGATTATGGGGCAGGAGTTTGTAGTATGTGCCACAAATCCAAATAGTTCATAAATCACTTTGTCTCGATCTGGCACTCCTGTGTTCTGATGAGTCCATGCCCTGGCAAAGGATCGTCTAATAAGTGAAGCATTGGAAGCCTGTTCTGCAGAATCCCTAAAGCAATTCTTTGGTAATTGATGTTTTGCCTTGCAAGATGGGTCTCGGTAGACTTTGGCTGATTAGGTTGGCTTCGCTTGGGTCCGGCCATTCCTGGATCACAAACATTCCCTTCTCTGTGTCGGATGAGGGTCTCAGATCAAATTATCCTATCAGGTCTGATGCTTTTGTCCTGAAGTCCACTCTTTTCCGGAACGTTCTCACACGGTGGGCTCCAGTGAATGAAGCAACGCGATGCTGTATTCTCAGGCCTGAAATGTGGGTGATTCATGACAGACCGAGATGTTGTATTATTGACTAGAACAGAGATGAAGAGCAATAAACACAGACTCCCTTTGCAGATATGTTATGTCTAGTGAATGCGATGTTTAATGAATGTACATTTATCTTTATGATCTGGGGATGCAAAGGCATGGAAAACTGGAGGCACATTCTCTCTGTCTCTCTCTCTTGCTCGTTTTTTTTCATGTGTTTGTCTCTTTCTCACTCGTCCCCTGTTTCTATCTCTCTGTCTCCCCTCGGTCTCTCTCTTTCTCTCTGTGCCCCCTCGCTCCCTCCCTCGCTCACTCTGTCCCTTCCTCAATCTCTTTCTCCCCCTCTATTTTTCTCTCTGTCTGTCAGTCTCCATATCCACATTCTTTTGTTCCTATCTGATCTGCACAGTGTTCTGTGGAAGTGGGCTGCAAACTGAAACAGATTTACAAATAAGCAAAAGAACAATAATGTGCCCTGCAGAGCGCTTTGAAATGAGCATCGAGTCAACGATGGAGCCCACGTCCCTCAAGCGGGAGGGGCACGGCGCGTCCGTGTCCGAGGAAACCTGCTCTGAGTCAGTGCGGTGGAAGAGGTGGAGAGTGTGATGAAAACGCAGGAGCTGTCAGAAGCCGAGTTTCATTCCCAGAACTGACCACATGCTGCTTCCACAATCACACTGTTTCGATGACGGAAGGGAACCTTCCTCTGGACCTTACGGTGCCTTTCTCCACTACAGAAAAACACCGCCCCAGAAAATGCCAAATATTTCATGGAGAAGATCAACCACTTCTCTTCGTGATGAATTAATCCTACTCGAAAAATATCACTGGATATCCTCCCATGTCTTTTTAATGACTTTCCCCTTCTCTGTCTTTATCAGTTGTACTTTCCCCAAGTGTGATCAAGCAGTTGCCCCACTGAGAATAGCGGGACTGTGTGATTACACTTGCTAATGAATAGTGCTCAGCTGACACCTGAGCTAATGCATTTCACAACGCCTCATCTTCAGGAATAAAAGTCAGAATGGATTTGTGCTTCTACAGAACACATCAGACAGAAAGCAGCACATCAGTAATAAATTGGCGCTGATGTGGACGGCGAGGGTGGGGTGGCGACGGGAACAAATGCCAGAGGGTTTTAGCATCGGAGCCACCTCTTTGCGTGGATATTGATCTGGTCTGCAGAACCTTCTGTTCTCCCAGGTAATAAAGCAGCGTATCGATCTATTGGCGGACGGCGGTTGCCTTCTGCCTTTTCTTCTTGTGTTCTCTGTTTCGGTCCCCTGCTATGTCCCTGGGATGGATGAGACTGATCTGCCAGGAATTCGCTGGTCCCTTCCCTCATGTCCTCCCTCCTCGTCCATTGCCCCCTCATGTTCTCCCTCTCTCATCCCTACTTCCTCATTCGATCCTCTCTCATCCCTACTTCCTCATTCGATCCTCTCTCATCCCTACTTCCTCATTCGATCCTCTCTCATCCCTACTTCCTCATTCGATCCTCTCTCATCCCTACTTCCTCATTCGATCCTCTCTCATCCCTACTTCCTCATTCGATCCTCTCTCATCCCTACTTCCTCATTCGATCCTCTCTCATCCCTACTTCCTCATTCGATCCTCTCTCATCCCTACTTCCTCATTCGATCCTCTCTCATCCCTACTTCCTCACTCGATCCTCTCTCATCCCTACTTCCTCATTCGATCCTCTCTCATCCCTACTTCCTCATTCGATCCTCTCTCATCCCTACTTCCTCATTCGATCCTCTCTCATCCCTACTTCCTCATTCGATCCTCTCTCATCCCTTCCCTCCTCATCCCCTCCCTCCCTTCTCACCCCTCTATCCTCATTCCCTCCCTCGTCATCCCATGTAATAACTAAGTCATCTGAAGGATTATTTACTCATCCAGACCTCCTCCACAATCCCAAGACAACAGTCCCAGTGCCCTCTCCACTAAGGCACCTGTTTGGTTCCTTATCTTGGTTTTATTTTTTGTGAATTCTCCTTCAGTCTTTGCGTCTACACTAAAACATAGATAACTGCCAAATCCCATAAGTCAATCACTGTGTTGGGTTAAATGATTAAACAATAATTACAAGTCAAACGTGAACCCAACACAATCATCTCTCCTGGAACAGAACAGAAAAACAGGCAAGTCAAACCGTCGCTGCTGATTGGCAGCTTGCGAAAGGTCAAGTGGTCTGTTATCGTAGCTGGCCTCTCTCCACCCACATAGAGTCTGTAGGGAGGGAAAAAAAAGCTCTTTGATTAACAATAATTCAGTAATGAGTTCTGGAGATAGGGCTACCTTTCTCTCCAGGATGTGAGCCCCTGTAATAGCGGAATAAACTGAACGTCAAACCTCCTAATTACAGGTGAGTACCTGGGGGTCCTTTTTATTTAGCCTGATTGTTTCCCGAGAAAGATTCCTGTTCTGTTCTCTCTTTTCTTTCAAATGACCAAATTGCCTTTCTACAATCTACAAGCTCTGGAAGGGGTTCATTCCTTTTTGGACTTAATGCGAGGTCATGCAGTATGGTGTCTCGCTGTCTACGGTGAAAAATGGCTGCAGGCACCTCAAAACAGGGTGGGCGCGTTTTCACGGCTGACGTTTTTGACATTCACGCTGACATTCACGTCGACTAGCGGAGCAGCCTACTCTCCGGCCTGCTCCGGCCGATCTCGAGGACGCACAAAAGAACGGTGTCCGGCGCTCCTCGGCAGAGCCGCGTGCGGGGAGGGGGGGTTTTTCACTGGCGGTTATTATTCCCCTCCTGAGTGACACCCACCTATTCTAAAAGGGCGTCCTGACCTTCAGCGAAGCGTCAAGCCCTCGCCGCCTCGCATCGCCCCGCCCGGCCCTCCTTTGGCATTGAACTCGTGGCACGGCTTGGATTTGATCAAAGGAGCAGGCGAATGGAGGCGGTCCCTGCTGACCTTCACGAGTGCTTGAACTGGGCCTTCTCCCCGCCCTGACAGGTTCCCAGGCGATACAGCCGGGGACCGTGTTAGTAAACGAGATGTGACACCTTTCCCCTGACATCAGCACGGCGGGGGATGAGCCCGAGGGCAGGGGACGTTGATCTGGTGTTGCCTCGCCGTGGGCCATAACGCGGGGAAGTTGATCCTGTCTGTCAGGGTCAAAGAGACTCGTTGTTTCAGCTGGAAACGAGACGGCGGCGCAGACAGCTTCCGTTTGGTGTCTGGAGTTTCGACGTGGACAGCTTCAGGTACACCTGTGGTATAGCTACGGCGTGTGCATGCGGCGAGGTATATCGTCGTTTGCGGTGTTGTTTTTGACACCGTTCGCACGTGTTTGTATGAAAACGCAAACTAAAGTATGACATACACTACACAGCCGGACACAAACTACAGGAATGTGTGTCCACAAATCTAATGAAGGTTCATGCTTATTTCAACCTAATTACGCAATGGTTAATTGAATTCACTGTGCCATTAAGGGATTTCAACTAATGCCTATTAGTGTTTAGACTCTTAGAAATTGAGTTGTGGGAGAGGTTAACAAATGTCCTCACATTTCATGTGTTATTACATGATATTTTAATAACAATTTATCTACAAAACTCACTGACACTGTATTCTGGTCATCATGGAAATAGCACTGTCACTGAAGCAAAAGAACATATAAAAATTACAAACAACCATATTTTACCATGTATCTTCAAAGTTCTCTTCATTTGTGTTCAGTGGATACTGTGTAAATGAGAAGGTCTGTGTTTGAACAAGATGGTCAAGTTAATACCAAGAGAATAACATGTTGGAAATTGTAGATGTGTTGTTAATGGTTGTCATTTGTTTGTCTTCCAGCCGACACTTCTCCTGTGGCTATCGAGTCCTTGCCACTCAACAAGAAGCAAACAACCCGGAACGTTCTCCATCTGTTCCCCGCTCCCCCCCACACAGTTAACTGCACTATTTGGTGGCACTGTATGCTAATCCAGTCAGTTGTTGTCATGACCGAAATCCACACTCAGGATGCGATCCAGGTGTAGCGGAGCCCTCCCCTTTCTCCTGGAAGCCCCCACCTCCTCAGAGTTCCTCAGACAGCTGTTAGCTACACAGTTTGGTGGTCTCGTAATCCAAAGAGTTGGGCAAGCGTGCCCCGAAGGCCTGCAGGGAGGCGTGGATACGGACCACCTCGCTGGCAGTTAATTTGAGCCTGTGCCGCAGGAGGCATGAGAACAGGTCCAGCCTCTGGGGCCCCGGAGGGGACAGCCGGTTGACTCGGTCCCTGATCTCCAGCAGCTGCAGCAGGGCCGAGTCCTGGGAGCCCTGGGTGTACGGGTAGTCCAGCTGCAGGATCAGGTCGCGGATGGCTTCCGGGTCAAAGTGCATGCTGTAGCCAAACACCTGGATGCTGTTGATCTTCATGTAGCCCAGGTTCCGCGAGGCGTCCACCATCTCCAGAGGCTCGTAGTAAACGGTGTCGTTCCCGGGCGCCGCCCCGCCCTCCCCCTGCGTCTTGATCCGGCTCCTCAGGTAAATGTGGATGGTCTCGAAGAAGGTCTTCCACCTGTTCCCCAGGGTGAGCGTCCAGTTGAAGCACTCGAGCGGGAGGTCCAGCTTCGTGGCCTGCCAGTCCGGGAAACTGTTCTCATTCACGGGGATGTACCAGCTCTCTGAGTGGCTGCCCCCAAACGGGTTGATGTAGAGGGTGAGCACGGGCTCCAGGGTGCTGTTCTTGGTGAGGCACACCTGCATGGACACGCCCAGGAGCATGTGGACGTGGCTGGACTTGTACTTGTTGCTCTTGAGGGTCAGCAGCATCCTCTTCCGCCACGACGGGTCGAACCAGCTGTTGAGGCGCATGTCGTTGCTGATGAAGATGGCGTGCACCTGTGGGAAGACACACACACGCGCGCGGAGGTGAAGCCGTCGCCTTTTTGGATCCGACCATCTTGTGTATGCTGGCAAAAAAAACGATACACTTCTGATCTGATTTTTCAGTGGCTCCCAATCATTCCGTATCATAACAGAACTCAGTTGCAGTGACAAGAAAGGTGTAAAAGTGTCCGCCAAACCGCGTCGTTTACCTCCAGTCTGCGGTCGGCTCTCTGGAGAAGGTAGCGCAGCTCCAGGTCCTGAAGGTCCGTCTCGAAGCCCAGGTAGTTCTCCGTGGAGTCGGCCACCGTCGGCCTGCAGAGCCCCTGCACCAGGGCGTAGCCTGGGTTGCAGCTCCCGCAGCGGGTGTGGTTGTCCGGGGCGCAGGCGGCGCAGGCGTGGCCGTCCCCGGTGGAGCAGGGCCGAGGGGCCTGGCAGGGGCTGTGCTCGTGGCTGCAGGAGCATCTGCGGAGCTCCTCGGAGAAGGAGCCCAGCTGGTTGTTCTCGGAGCAGTAGAGGAGAGACTGGAGGTGGTTCAGCCAGTAGGACTGGGGCCTGGGAAAGATGCAGGCAATCCCGCACACACACACACACACAAACACACAGAGGGACACTCAAACACATGTACAAGCACAAATTTTCGCTTTTGTCTAATTTGACAGGAGTTTGACATAGACCACTCACATTCTTGTGTCAATTCACTAGTTGCTGATATGTTACGTATCTTATTATAGCTTACAGAACATTTGGTTGTCATGCAGTATAAAGTTACAAATAAGAGATGATAGTGTTATCATAGAAATGGAGCAACTTGAAGCATTAACGTCTACTTAAATGTAAAATCTCAGCTCTTGTGCTTGAAACAACGTCTCTGAAATATCTAAACGGCCATTAAACAAGAGATAAATGATTGACGGAGGTGTACGGCACTTGCACTACGCCGGGAACGACCAGATAGCCCTGCTGCATCATTAGGTTTAATGGTGAAAGTTTGAGCGCCAACTGTACTTTTTAACAAACTCTCTTCGAAATCTTATCATTATTCGACTTGGAAAACTGAGTTGTATTCTCCCAGTGGATGATTCCTTCATAATTGTCAGCACAGTGGAGCTGGCCCCGGGAAATGGAATCAATCACGTATCTCTCATCTGTCTGAAGTGCAGGGCGCGGGGCGTAGCGGAGCCTTTCAAGTGCTGCGCTCCACTCCCAGGCAAACTGACAAACATTCCGCTCGCTCACTCGGCAGCCTATGGAGATTTATCTCTTTAAAAACAAAAAACAAAAAAGATACAAGAATGTGACGCCAGCTTTTTCGTTGGGGGCACCGGCCCAAAACGTAGCCAAACGTAGAGCAAACATGCCGCCTTCCCCCCTCTCAGAAGAGGCGGGATTTTCAGCTTCCTGGGTCGGTGGTTCAAGTGTCGTTTGACTCGCACTGACAGGTGTGGGGGTGGGGCTGTGGTTGGCGTGGGCGGGGCGTCTCACCGTCCAATGGGGAGACGGACGCTGGGCTGCCGATGGCACCTCTTGCTGAGGCTGAAGAGCTTGAAGACGACCCGCTGGGCTCTCCTGAAGAGAAGGCGCATGTTGTTCTCCAGCTGCTCGTAGCGCCACTGGAACACGCCGTCCAGGGACCACAGGTGCTGGATCGTCGTCGAGTTCAGGAAGAAGTTCTGGGGAAGCCTCGTCAGAAAGGTTTTGAACTCGTCTGTCGAAAACATGGTTGAGGGGTCGTTACAACAGAGGGCTTGTGTGAGACAAGTCAGAATGGCGATGAAATGTGTAAACGATGCTCAAGACAGTCTGTTCTGCCACAAAGCGACAAGGGCCGGGTTTCCCAGATTTGTTAAGAAGCTCTTAACGCTAAGAGCTTCTTATGAAACGTTCCAAGAGCATTCTAGAGCGCTCTTAGAACGCTCCTAAGAAGATCTTAGCGATCTTAACGAATCTGGGAAACCCGGCCAAGGATGTTTTCAGAACCATTAATACATTAGTAGTCTAATCCTAACCTGTCACAAATGTTAGTAGGCACTACATTTCTGAAGCCTAAAGGACAACAGGGATAACGGGATCGCTTCAACACCAGCGTCTCCACAGAGACGCTCCTCCCCGCTGGCATGTTTTGCTGCTGAGCGAAGCAGAAAGTTGAGCGTCTTTGACATCGCTCAGTGAAGGGCGAGTTTATGACACGGGAGACATTCAGCAGTCCTGGCAGTCTGTCTCCCTCTGCTCTTAAAACATAAACTTTTGAAAGTAATTGCACTTAGAGATGTTTTCGGCCAAATTTAAGAGGAAAAAAGGCATCCATTTGAGTTTCACCCCTGCATTAATAATCCCGGTGAGATGACCCACCACCGCAGCAATACACAAACATTGTGCTAAGTGCTCTCATTCATAAGGTCCTACTCTGGTGATAGCAAAATGCCGGAGTGGCAATAAATGAGGTTTACAGCTGATTAATCTCCTTCACACATATTGTAAACTCCCCATTTTTTTCCCCCAACCCTGCCACGCAGTTGATTTGTGGAGTGCAGATTGCATGCCAAGTTTCACAATTTGGACGGTTCAGCCCCGTAAAGTGCAGCGTCTGGAGCCGTTCATCCTCCACGCGTCTCTCAGCGTGTCACGCGCGGGATGACACCCTTCCCCCTTATCCCTTACCGCACCCACCCGTCATCCCTTTCTTCTCAAAGCTCACGACGGGCCTCCGCGTCGACGCCCCGGCGGTTTGCTCGGAAAAAGCGTCATTTCTAACGGGCGCCGAGCGGCAACGTCACAGACAAGGGCAGGGTTTCCCAGATTCGTCGAGAAGCTCTTAACGCTCAGAGCTTCTTAGGAGCGTTCTAAGAACGCTTTCGAAACGCTCTTAGAATGCTCCTAAGAAGCTCTTAGCGTTCAGAACTTCTTAACGAATCGGGGAAACCCTGCCTAGGTCCTTCCTGCTGTTTTCATCCCCTCACCTGAATCCTCAAACTCTCTGTAGAGCGTCCCCCATGTCTCCGTGACGCGCCTGAGGCTCTCCTCCATGGCCTGGATGTCCGTGTAGGGGCAGTTGCATTCTGGGAACTTCGGGTCGCACCTGCACCAGCAGTCGTTGTCTTTGCAGACGAAGGCGCCCTCGCCATTGCAGGCGATGTAGCTGAGCGCCGCTCGGACGAAGCCGTCCCGCAGGTAGTCGGGCAGAATCACCTGCAAGCCTGTTGAAACCAAACGGCCGCGTTTTTAAGGACATCGTCAAATTGCGCCGTTTTGCTCTGGGAACCTGCTTTGCGAATGCTGCCAGGCATGAAGATAAAAACAACCCAAACCTTGAAGATGAACCTTGTTTTCTGGACTCTGAACCAATACAGAACTCACAGAATCAAGGTTGTCATAGTTACTGCAGCCAAGAGGGCCTGTCCGGGTCTCTGTTACCTGGGCAACAACAAACAGGACACGTTTTTCAAGAATGCATTTAAAAAATCAACATAGCCAGTGAGAGTGTTATATAAGTGTATTCCATGCAGCATCCATTTAGGTTCCAACAGTTTGCATGCATTGGTATTCCTCTAAATGGTTGTGCGCGTGTATTTCTTTCAAATGAAGTGTTGTTTTTTCAACACCTCCTCTCACTGCCTGAGGCAATGCCATTGTGGCAGATGATTCCCCAAAGCACTCCGAAGATCTCAACAAGAGTGAGAAAAAACAGTTGTCCTGGAAAGACTGAGATTGGGATGAATGGGTGGGGAAAAAACAAGCGTGTTCCCTGGTGAGCGGTATTAATCCTCAGCCAGCTTCCTACTCTTTGTGATTCACCGCCGAGGCCTGCGGTACATGAACACGCCGAGTGATCGTCACCGGAGTGAGAACGTGCCTGCTTAGTCTCGCGGTGCGGGGCACGGGAAAAGCGTCCTTTGCTCTCCAAAGTGCCGCGTCTACAGGCAGATCGCTCTCGTGAGGAACAACAGTTCAACAACATCTCGGGTGACTCGAGGAGCTGTTGATTGGTTTTTACACGTCCACGATCACCGACTGGGACAGCCAATGGCACTGCTAGAGTTGGCCAACATCTCCGCAGTGATATTTATCTCCTGTCTTCGGACTGAGGGATCCGAACTGACCTTAGCCACGGCCGTCTTTGACGGAACCTCTCCTCATTGGCAAAGAGAGGAACTGATTATGATCCATCTAGTGTTGCCAGGGCAGTCAGCGACAGACGATGAGAGAGAGACACCAATTGATTCCCATATTTCTTCCTTTGTGAGAGTGGGCCACCATCGTTAGCCCAGAGAAGCGCCCCGTGACCAGCCCGTCGCAGAGCAGTTGGTGGGTGGTGACTGATGGATGAGGCGGATCGATGGTCGTCAATTCCATCAGCAGCACAATCAAGAAGAACCCAGAGGAGGCAGAACGCCAACACCGCAAAAGAGAAATATCGTCGAGCGGTTCCGTCAAACCCTGAGAATGGCAGCCTGAGGGGAGGGACTGGAGGGGGTGTGTGGGTGGTGACTGGGGTGAGGGTCTGGAGGAGGGTGACTGGGGTGAGGGTCTGGAGGAGGGTGACTGGGGTGAGGGTCTGGAGGAGGGTGACTGGGGTGAGGGTCTGGAGGAGGGTGACTGGGGGGAGGGTCTGGAGGAGGGTGACTGGGGGGAGGGTCTGGAGGAGGGTGACTGGGGGGAGGGTCTGGAGGAGGGTGACTGGGGGGAGGGTCTGGAGGAGGGTGACTGGGGTGAGGGTCTGGAGGAGGGTGACTGGGGTGAGGGTCTGGAGGAGGGTGACTGGGGGGAGGGTCTGGAGGAGGGTGACTGGGGGGAGGGTCTGGAGGAGGGTGACTGGGGGGAGGGTCTGGAGGAGGGTGACTGGGGTGAGGGTCTGGAGGAGGGTGACTGGGGGGAGGGTCTGGAGGAGGGTGACTGGGGGGAGGGTCTGGGGGAGGGGGGGGGGGGTAACTGAGGAGGGTCTGGAGGGGGGGGGGGGGGTGGTGACCGAAGGGGGGGAAGGACTAGACAAGGAGCGATCAAGAGGCATCTGAGCGCGATGTCTCGATATAATATCTTCAGCTCTTTACTGTGAATCCCACCCTTCCTTGGTGGGGGATTCCAACAGGAGCAAATAATCAACCGCCAACTTTTCGGGACCCTCGAATATTGAATCTGTACCGACCGTTATTTGATCAACCACAGGATATTCCATATGGCAGAACATTGACTGATGAGCGGGGCATTCAATTTCCTCCTCTGAAAGCAGCTGCCATTCGGTGCAGATACATTCTGTCATACTACAGAACGCCTAATGGCACATTATTAGCCACCTGTATCCCAGCAGAACGGCTGTTTGGTGAGGGAGAGGCTTCTGTAAAGGACTTCGACTCAGTTTTCTTTTTTTTTCTGTCTTTGTGGCCTTCGGGGCTTGAGGGAGCGAAACCAACATCCACGGTGTTGACAAGAACAAGCCGTTCCTGTCCGATGCAGATTAGTGGTAGTGAAATGAAGGAAATGAGGAACAGACAAGGCTGTTTAAGGCGGCCACAAAGCTAGCCCTTAACGAGACAATCCACAAACGGCGGCTCCCCAACAGGAGACGGGAGGCGCAGGGCGTCAACAGAGAAAACGTGTCATCGCGGCCCCGTAACCATCTTCAAAGTCTTTCCTCAGAGACGTTAATACGAAACCGACACATTGTTGCGATAGTCCCCGCCGCTTTTTAAGTTGGTCTCATTCTTCATCGTTCCCGGAGACACCCCTGCGACAGTTGCTCAGGTCAGGGGGGGATATCGGCATCAATTTATTCCGGAAAATTGTCAAATCATAACAAAAATGATCCCTGCCGCTTTAGAACAGCTTGAGTCGTTACTCATTATACCAACAGCCCGCTTTGAACAGAGGACACACACCACACCGTGACTCCTTAAAGGGCCACCAGATTTCCACAACCACTACCCAGCACAACAGAACTCTAACAGGCTTTTCCTCTGAAATGAGCTCCGAAATTTCCCTTCCACAGACCAGCAGCAGGGGACATAAGTTCTTCCCCCCTCCCCCCCCCCCCCCTCAATTTTCCAGAACCCGCTCCGTTTCTCTCCCCGTACAGCGAAGCGCTTAGCGGTGCCTGTCCCGGCCGCGCGGGGGTCCGCGCCCTGCAGGAAGTGATGCGTGAGCGGTGCAGTGTGACGGGGCTGCGATTCACTCCCCTCCGGCGAGGGTTCTCCACCTCCCCGGCGCTTTCGCCTGTCAGTCACGCCAGCGCGCCCGAAAAGCAGGCTCCATGCCTCCACGCAGGGAGGAGGCGCCGCCACCTCGTAGGCAGGGGAAGCAGCAAAGCACGTCCGGCCGCCACCGCCGCGGTGAAACCGCACCGACCTTCGAGCTTTGTCGCAGGAGGGGGGGGGATTTCAGAGACTCACGATGTGCTCTGTGAAGTTGACACACACTGTTCTCTGTAACTGTGCCCTCGTATCATTATCCATGCTGGAAGTCGAACGCGTCTGCAGACTTTCCTTTTCCCTCCTATCCGGTAGTGCCAGCCTCCTACTGAGCGATCGTACACAGTGATTCAGCGTTTTCGGCTTTCGACGTTGGTCTGTGCGCTCAGTCTCCTGTCTGTCCGCGGGGGCCCATCCGACTCCCCTGCCTGTCTCTCTGTGCGTGCGTGTGCTAGTGTGTGTATGCCTGTGTGTGTGTGTGTGTGTGTGTATGTATGTATACATCCACCATGCTTGCCTATTGCGTCCGACAGTCCATAGATGAGGGGCGTGCAGTTTACCTTGATGGCGGTGGAGGCAATCTGGATGTGGTGCAGCTTGCGCAGGGTGCTTTCCCTGTCGATGAAGTAGGAGGCAGCCAGCTGGTGGAGAGCCTCCAGACTCACTGAGGAAGAGTTCACGGAGCCGGAGAAATCGCTCACGTCCGCCTTCTTGCTCAATTTACGCTTGTCCACGAATATCGTCAAGGCCTCTTCTCCTGCAAACACAATGGGGTAGAGGTTTCTCACATCGCGGTACTGTTTAGACATGGTGCACATTGTTTGTCTCACAAAGTAACAGCGATGCATCAATAAATATACAACGCTTCATTAGCTAAATCAATTGTCTGATGCAAAGATTGATATGGGTGCTTGGAAACGTTTGTTTTAGCACAAGTAGTGGCTTTGAGGAAAAAAAACAGGCTTTTCTTTCTCTACAAGAGAAGGGTCTCTCTATTTTTGGTATTTCATGAAGTCCGTGTGTTTGCAAGCCCCGAGAGTTAGTCCGTTTACAACCCACACAACCCCTGTCTGGCTCGGTCCCAGAGTCCCAGATCCTCATTTTCATCTTTTCATACCACTCTGAATTGGTTGTGTGCCAGAACTTGGGAGTTGCAATGCTTGTATAATATCTTTCTTTCTCTTTTTTTTTCTTTCTCTTTTTCCGCATCACACGGACTCAATCATAACCAAGACCTTTCCAGGGTCCAGGCAACTGGGGCCTCAGTAATCGACAAGTGTTGCTCTCTAAAAGGAAAGCCATTCTGTCCGCATTCGAGACATGCACAGGGATTCAGGAACTGAAATGAGATCCTCTCCCGTAAAGAGCACCAACTGCCCTCCCTCCCTCACCCCTCTCCCTCACCCCCCTCCCTCACCCCCTTCCCTCACCCCCTTCCCTCAAGCCCCATCCCTCATCCCCCTCCCACCTTGTCCCCTCAAACATCCAGCTATCAACTGAACCCCAGTCCACGTGGTCTGTGGCACTGCAGATTTACTAAAATAGCTTTTTAGAATTTTCTTTGACCCTATCAAGTAATCGCGCCGCAGCGTTTTGAATCAGCACTCTGCTGGTGAAGCTGGCTCATCTCACATCTTCTCCCCAGACCTGGGTTGCTGCCCTACCCGTTCAACTTCCTGCATCATGTTCACGGGGTTACAAAGACAGGTCAGCTTACCTCCGAGCGTGGCCGACAACAGGAAGTGGGTTCCGTACTTCCTGATTAGGTTGTCGGTGATCATCTGGGTGGTGGGCCGACGGCCGAGGAGACGGATGTTGCGGACAAACTCTGGAGTCAGAGGCAACGGCGACTCCAGGAAGTCTCTCCTCTCCACGGCCAAGTTGTTCACCTTCCACCTCCCAAACTCCCTGGAACACAAGCAGACCACAGGGGGGGGGAAATATGTGAAACTGCCATAGGAGGCGGGTGACAGGTAAACAAGACCATCGTTAATGATGTGTTTTCATATGAAAGTGCGTCTGGCAGGGACGAGGAGAGGTGAGTCTTCAGGGGCAGCTGCCACATCGCATATCCACATCATTAGCTTAAAGTTCTGACAGAGAGAGAGAGAGAGAGAGAGAGAGAGCGACAGAGAACGACAGCTAAAGAGAAGGAGAGTGAGAAAGAAAAAAAGCGGAGAGATGGGGGAGAAGGAGAGGGATAACTAAGGAGAGAGAGAATGAGAGAAAAAGAGTGAAACGATAGGGAGAGAGAGAGGTATGGGAGAGAGGTATAGTTAAAGAAAGAGAGAGGTTATAAAAGAGAGAGTGGAGTGATGGTGAGCAAGAGTAGCCTACAGGAGGCTAAGATCCTAAGCAGGTATCGTTCGGAGGAGGAATGTGGCTGGGGAGGAAACAGCCCTCAAAGCCTGCAGCTGTCAGGTGCACTCCTTAATAGTCACATCATGATTCTTCACATCCTGTCAAAAATAGCCCCTGAAGAAAAGACCGATAGAAATGGCCCAATCCCTGAAATGCACCTATTAGTAAAGGAAAAAGTGTGAACAATTTGTTCGGAAAATGCTAACTGGCGTGTGAAAGTTATGAATGCTTAACAGCTAATCAAAACATTTCAATAATCCTGAATCTGACTTTGTTTTGTTTCCATTTGCTATTTTGTGAAGCCAGTTGTTGCAAACTTGAGTGTGAGACCATCACTGTTTGTGTTAATTTGTTGTTCTTTAATAATTACAGTACCAAAGAGCTTGTTCTTTTTAATTGCCTCTGACAGATTGAGATGATATTTCAGTGAATCAGGTCAAACAGAGCATGCTTTTGCCTGCCACTGTTGGCTTCAGGCGACTGTACTACACAGCCATAAATTGGCAATTTGCGCGGTCTTGTAAAATGAAACAAGTACAAGCTCCACTGCCAGCTTTCCACCTAGTTTCGTTCTTGTCTTTCATTTTTCTCTCTGACTTGAGTGTACGTCTCGACAGAAGCAAATGTACATAGGCACTCACGCATTGTACGCACATATATTATTCACAACCTCACATCGCACAACAACACGGAGCTGCAATTGCACTTACAGCGCTATTAAGCACTTTGGATAAAAGCATCAACGAACTGGCATTTATGGTATTGTATAATGTTGATCATGAAGGAAATATTATGCACACTGAACTGTTCAATCCCCGTTCTAAATGACGCATCGTATTGGAAGGTAAAAGCTTGACTGTTCTAATAAGAGAAGGCCGGGCAACCTTGGCTGTTCATGATGGATGGAGAGAGAGGGGTCTTTTGAAAGGGTATATATCACATTAAACCAGGAGTAATGACGGAACCGCTCCCGCCCCCCCGCCCCGACATGTTTGATTGATTCATCCGAGGTGAGCCCCTAAATTCACTCCGCCTCTGACGGAGCTTTTGAGCATTAGGAAGATGCTTGAAACGCACTCCTTGTCAGGGTTCTCATCAGAATAGAGTCGTTCGCTTCTGACAGGCGCTGTGTAAATAAATAAAGCGCAAGTCAAAGCCATTCGCGCATTCTTGTGGTACGGCCTGGCGAAATTCCTGTACTGTGTGAACACGTCCCGCTCACTGTTTTGCTGTGTCAACGGCTCAGACGCCTACTTTTGACATTGTGCTTTTAAGATGCGGATCGTGACTAATTCTTTGGACAAATATGTGTAGTGTAGCCATTCGTCTTCAGCTCATTACGCCCCCGTACAATTAACTGCCCTCCACAGTTGGGCTTCTACACAGCTCCACTTTGCTTTCCTGTGGCATGAGGGCTCACTAGTTGAAAGACATAGCACGTTGAAAGTAAGCGCGCAGGGGAGCAGAAACGGATGCAGAAAGAGAATCCTGAAATTCCCTCTGTTGTTGGGTTCTCCAGTTATCGTTGACTATGATAAGCTAGCCCTGTCTTATCTTAAACCCCCCGTTAGGTCAAATGGTTCATCCTACAGGGAACGAAGGAAATGAAATGGATTTCACCATGATGCTGAAACCGGGGGGGAGGGGTCTAAAGACTTGCTTGGTACTGGAGTAGTCATTATTGATATCTAGGCCATCTTGGCAAACTGTATACAAAAAAACTATCTAAAAGTTGACATGGCAAATTAGTTTTCCTACTGACATCATCAGGTTATTTCACAGAGCTTAAAGTTAAAAAAAAATGCACTCTCCAGCTTGCTCGTTGCTTCTTTTGACCAGTTTATTAGGAGGACCGACGCGTTTCGGCCTAAGCCATCGTCAGTGTGTTTCACATAGCTGAAACTGAACGGAGAATAAACTTAGTGGGATGGTTCTCACATCTTCTACAGGATTTCAACTTGGATTGACGTGCCTCCTGTCAGGTATCAGGGAATTGTCAGCTACATCTTTCATAAACCAATATCTAGGTGATGTGTTTGATTCAAAAAAGTATCTCACAAGCATATGAGAGAATTTGATATTTTCAAACATAAAAGCATTCTTCAAGTGTTTGTATATGGCTTATCCCAACAAACAAATCCAACTAAATCAATTATTTTCATATATAACCTTGACAAGCATCACATCTATGCACAGCACGCCACAAGCAGTGTGGCTAAAACACGGTAGACACACGTGATACATATGTTCATGCGTGTCGGCACCCTAGTGCATGGCAACGCTCCCATGGCAACGGCTTTTATCGACAGGTGGCCGAACGGTACCCCCTCCTCCTCTTGGTGTTCGCTGGAGAAGTCATACAGTTCCCTTGCCAAAGCACTCTCTGCTGTGATGAACCACAGAAGAAGAAAAAAACCTACGACTGCTTCCTAGGACTCATTAAAAAACTTTCAAATTCAATCAGTAACACTGGTGGAAATGTGAAAGAAGGATGAGATGGTGAGATTTCATTATCCCAAAGTTGTTGTCCTAACACACCACTGTGACTAGAGGCACCACTTTTAGTCATTCATCTTCTCTCTGTCATTGAGGATTATTGGAATTTAGCAGAATTTCAAACTGCAGAGGAGGAGATGCAGGTTTTGAAAAGAATACTGTCACTTTTAATCTGCTCAGGTCTGTTTCTTCCAGAAATTATTAAATATTGGCCAGGGAATAGATTGTCAGGAAAGTAAAATAATTGGAAGCAAATAAACCAAGCTAGATAGAAGTGTTTGGCTATACTACTATCACTGTGAATTAGTAGTGGACATATTGACATTTTTCATATTAACCAGGACACATCCAGCAGAGCAATTACCATCTCATCTGTTTAAACCCACAAATGTCCACAACATCATAGGTGAAAGCTCAGCTAAAAAGCGAAACATCAGATTTAATCCCACTTCCCAGAAAGCCTGTTAGGACTACAGCCCATCATTGATATGTGGAAGGCCAGGAACCATCCTTGACGTATGGAAATCTCTGAGGGAAGATTAAGAGAGGAGAACAGACTGAAAACATCAGTAACAATGTTCTACAACTCGGTACTAAGGGGCCACTGGGGGAAGGGCGGGGGGTGCGTGACCTCACCCCTGTTTCCATGTGAACACCTGCTCTGTCCCTGTGGTTCTAAACAGGCCCCGCTCTGCATTCTGAACAGATACATCCTGCTCTAATTGGACGCAGGCAATCTCGATCCAGGTCAAACGTATAGCGGTTTCTAACAGCCGTGAGAGGGCCAACCAGGCGAGGAAAGCCATCATAGGTAGGTAGTTACCCGTGACACCTGACATCGTCATGGTCCTGACTCGAAAACAGAGACGCAGCACAACAAAAAACGTCAACTAATGATCTTTCAACTACCCAGCATGATGTGATGGGACTTCTAAATGGAAATGCTACAGCAATGCCTTAATGGTTATACACATTAGCAGCTGCTGTCGTCAAAACAAATGTGGTCTCGTTTAATAACCTACGATGCTGGTCTGGGATTCGATACAGAAAGCACACATCTGACGGTAGAGATGATCAGCCTATCCAGAGAGGGGTTTCATAATATCACGGCTGGCTGTAACCTCGGAGGTCTCAAACTCAACCTTGTAGCAGACAGTACCCTCTCAGCGGAATCGGTGATAATGCAGAGTAATAAGTATTAAGAGCTCACTAATCACTCGGCCCCGCGATAAGACTATTAATCTTACCACCCGCGTGGCCGAGCTGGGATGGGCCAGGTTTGAGCCAGAGGAGAAAATATGAAAAAGCTTTGACGCGCACGCCAAGCCGCCCGAGCCGTAAAGCACCCCAGCGCCGATCCATAGATGTCAGATCGCCGTCTGCTATTTCCTCTCGCCTGCTCAATATCCTGCCAAGCGATGATGGGTTTGATTTATGACGCAATTTACACCCTTCATTCCATCGCAAACCAATACCTGTAAATGTGTTAACATCATGACAAATCTTTCTTTTTTTTTTGCGCCAATCAACATAATCTACTTACCAGAGCATTTGGGAAGCCTAATAAATGTTAGCAAGATAACATCCTGATGCAAAATAACAAGGTGCCTCTGGCGTTTGGCGTATCAGCAGCGAATGAGGGGATTTTTCAACTTCAATTTTTTTTTAAGTATCCTTTTCCAGCACCTCGGCCAGGGGAGAATGAAGCGCTGAAAGCATGTTACTGTTCATGCCCACCGCAGCTATCAATCACAACCAGTAAGTCATGTGGCTGTTTTATGTGACGAGAGCACCTGTGCTGATTGACTGCCCTACATCTTTTGTTCTGTTACATTTCACCGGGATCCGCGTCGTTTTATGAACCTTGGTCTTGTATGTCAAATCTGCGACATGCTTTAGAGAGCAGCCCTGCTCGAAACTAGCAGGCAACACTTTCTCAAAGCGCCAGAAATAATCAACTGATTAGGAAAACAAACTATCAAAGCAGATCCTCCTCTAATCTTGCGGGGCCATAGTTGTATGGATCACTCAAGGGAATTGAACGACAGACAACACGACCCTTCTGGGTCTTTGAACCCTGCCTTGATCATTATCATCTTCCCTTATAGTTTCCTCCTTCCGCCTGACGAGGTTCCGAGCATTTCGCCTCCTTCCCTTCGAGACAGACTCACCTGTAGATCTTGTATCGGGTGGAGAAGCCCTGGCGGTTCCTCTCCACAAAGTCGGTGTACTCCTGGGAGTGGTGGAAGGGGCCCTTGTCCGACAGGAGCCAGTCCAGGGGCCCGGCCGGCTGCTCGTTGGGGAGGCTGTCCACGACTGCGGCCAGAAGCCACATCCAGGCCCAGCAATGCAGGCGGGGGCTGGGGAGCCCCCATGGAGCCATCAGAGGAGGGGGGGGTGGAGGCGAGGGGGGAGGAGGGGGGAGCGAGGGAGGAGGAGGAGGAGGAGGAGGAGGAGGAGGAGGAGGAGAAGGAGGAGAAGGAGGGGGAGGCGATCAGTAGCCACAGTCACACATCAGTTCTCTCCTCCACTGGGAACACCTGGGGAGCTGCATACCCTCACGTTCCCCTGAGCACCTGTAGGAGAGAGGACACACACACACACACACAGACACACACACAGACACACAGATAGACACACGCAGACAGGCAGGCAACACACACGGACGTTGAGTCAGACAAGCCGAGACGGTACGGATCCAAAGATATTCGGTGGCGCCGTGACTCACACAGGCGGGGGGAGCTGTAAAACGAAACAAGTGTCTCTGCTGTTCATTGCTGATGTGTACACGTTGGGTGCCATTCGCGGTGTGTTATTTGACTCGTATGCATCTGTGCCTCGACAGGCTTCATCCGTGATGGATGATGAGGCGGACGTTTGGGAGAGACGAAAAGCCAACCTTCGAAAGCCAATTGGTATTAAAAAACGAATCTCTCTTTTGCCCTCAATGAGAGACGGAAAAGCGTGACACTGCCATAGCACATCACCAACGTCTTGTTGTCAGAGAACCTGCTGGTGTAGCCCTCGTCCAGGGCTTCAACTATTCTTCAGTTCCCTCCTAAGGGTTGTCAATCATCACAAGCAGCTGTGACCGAGCCAGATGCTTTGAGGAAAGAAAAAAAAAAAGTCCCATTACACTATTCTGATGACAATCTATCAAGTGAAGTCAGCCATGTGACCACATGCATGGGAGGGTTTCAAAAATCCTTCTTTTTTTCCAAACAGTGCCAGTGCAGACTGTGTGTGGGTGTGTAAGCGCGTGTGTGTGTGTGTCGGGAGCCCCTGGTGTGTGCGTTGGGGTGGGTGTGTTGAAAGGGAGCAGAAGGTTTAAGAATTCCAGAGACGGAGAGAAAGAGATATAACGAGACAAAAAGAGAGATGGAGCGAGGGGGAGAGAGAAAGCAAGATGGAGGTTAATTACCGATATTTGACCTCACAGGAAGATGTGGACTTGGTCGTTTTATGAGCTGAGATGAGTCACATTGGCATTCACTCCAAAATTGATTTCAGTCTATGTTTCCGGGCATCACTCCGCTGTCTCGCCCTGTCTGACCCGGTGTGTGTGTGTGTGTGTGCGTGTGTGGGGGTGTGTATGTGCGTGTGCGAGAACGTCATACAAGACTGGGTGTAATTCACAGATAAGTGGATCTGAACACAGACCCCCCCCCCCATCTCAATCTACAATGCTTTTTCGCTGTGATTACACCGGCTGTAAAAGCTCGGGTGTTTTGCTGCATGACATCCAATTCGTCAGTGCAGACAGTAGTGCGTGGCCATGCATATTGATTAGGGGGAGTTAGGGTGAGGGGGTGGAGGGGGGGATCTGTGGTGTTACTCAGCAAGAAGACACCATCCGGGCAGTGTGAGATTCTCAATGCCGGGATAAGGGGGGGGGGGTGGGTGGAGGTGTTGCTGGGGGGGGGTGGAGGGGGGGCTGTGATGCCAATGGAGAGCGTGTGCGTTTCTCCACGATGACTCTTTCAACATCAACTTTTGCCTGTTTGTTTGTTAAACGGAGAGAGGGTGTTTTAGTCGGCCCCCCTGCTCTGATTTGAAGGGGTCGGAGGCATGTTTGCATAATGCATGATGCCACAGAGGCCCCCCTTGTCTCCACGCTCGTATCAGAGGCTTTGGTGTACAGTGCTTTCTTGTTTGGCAACCATTGTGAAAAAGTGACCTTGCACAAAGGGGACTGTCCGCCCTGTTAATATCAGTGCAGGCTGGAGGGGTCATGTTTAAAGACTGTTTAATCCCATCATCCCACAGGCAAGACGCCAAGAGCCGACACAGGAAGAGAAGCTTGCTCTGCTCTTTCTCTTCCTCTGTGGTGCTCTCCTTTCTGTCTCTTCCCCTCCCTTTATCTCTCTTTATCTCTCTTTATCTCTCTTTATCTCTCTCTCTCTCTCTCTCTCTCTCTCTCTCTCTCTCTCTCTCTCTCTCTCTCTCTCTCTCTCTCTCTGTCTCTCTCTCTGTCTCTCTCTCTGGCTCTCTATCTTTGTCTTTTACGCTTTCTTTTTCCTCACTCTCTCCTCCTCGCTATGTTTCTCTCTCTCTCTTCTCTCTGTCTGCTTCTCCCTCTTCTCCCCCCCCCCCCTCAGTTGATCCTCCTCCTCAATCTCTCTGGCTCTCTCTCTCTCTCTCCGTTGCTCCCGCTCTCTCCAGTTCTCCCCTCTGGCCGTGTGAACCTGCTCAATATGAGAGTCCTGCATGTAAACATGAATCTGTTTGCAACCACATAATCTCATTATCAGACAGAACCCAGACACACAGCAGGCTGATTGTGGTTATTATCTGTGGCGATGATGGCACATACATGTCATTCCCACTTTACAAGGGTATTACTCGATAACACTTGTACGCAAACACAACCATGTCATCAAACACGGTCGAAAACGTTCACGTTTGAGCCGCGAGCAGCGTGCATAATCTTTGCGCGGCAAATAGAATGTCTGTCGAGTAAAAAGGCTTTTTCATGATCAGGAATGGGAGAGAACAAGCATTCCACATGCTACACTGAGATGTGATTGTACACAACCGGGTCCTGCTTTAACCTCGGGCACTACGCCCCAACCGAGTACAAGCTGTGCGTGTGTGCTTGTGTGCGTGTGTGCTCATCCGAAGCCTTCAGATCCACCTTTTGACGAGAGCCAACTGAAACGGTTGTCCTTTACAGGATGCCAAGACCGTCTGCATCCAGAGAAGCCTGAGTCACTCAGGTGATCCTGATGTGCCGACGGGCTGATCAGACCAACAGCCTGTGCGGCGAACTGCCACGTGACAAAAGTTGTCGACAAAGTCCACAAAAAACACGTTAACTCTTTCGTCACGGATCGTTCTTTCTCAAAGTGAAACAAATGCCTTCCCGAGACCGAATGACTGTTGGGAGAAGGGACAGATTCCTCTGACTCCCTGAGCAGAACGCTCGCGTTTGGAGGCCATCCCAGGGGTTAGATTTACAGTCCGCAAACGTCGGAAGGCACAATCACCTCAGCCTTGTCACACGACACACCATTTTTCACTCAAGCTTTTCCGTTCAGCATTGTTTGTGCAGGAAATATACCAGGTTTCCATTAGTGGGAAAACACACAGAATCCAATGTGTCATTTAAATGGCGCTTGTGACAAGGTCATGTTTATTTCTCTAGGGTTTGTGGCAAAGGGGTTATTTCCTTTTTGAACTACTGATATTCTGGCACTAAAACAGAAAAGCATTTTAGACAAATGGCCATTCAGATGACTTAATGCCCATCTGCTAAGAAACTCTACAGAGCTTTTATGACCACCGTCCAGCATAATGACGAGGTATATTCATTAGCAGCAACTGACTATTAGCCATCCTCGATTAAGGTGATACTTACTAACACTCAGGACAAGGTACCGGTTGAGATACGTTTTAATGCCTTTATGAATATGGCATTCCTTCAGGTAGTTCCAGAAAGTCTAGAATAACTGTTTCACCTCTCTCCTTCGATCCAGTTCACTCGCTGCAATAACAAGACTGCACCAAAAGATAGCCTGCCAAACCCAGACAAATGTACAACCTGACTTCTCCAGCTAACCATGAAATGCCAAATGAAGACACCCGACATGTAAAAGCTGTGCAGGGTTGGGGATTTAGAGGGAAATGCCAGGGTCTCATTTGAACACCGCGGCTAACACCAACCAGGGCTTCTCTAATCCTGGCTCAGCTGTCTCACGTCACCTCAGCCTCACTGTTCTGTGACTGCCTTGTGGGAGATATCTGTCATCGCCTTTTCTCATATCCTCCTTGTACGACCGAGCAAGAGATTGACATGGACAAATCAATGTCTTCATAATCAATCGGATTATTTCGATGGATTTGGGGAAATCTCCTGGGTGTGATATTGAAATAGGTCCTCGGTCATTAGCTGTTGCTGGCCTCCCCTTCAAAGCACATACTGTACGCCCAGAGAAAACAAAGACAACGGTGTCTGTTCCTAGTGGCTAACTGTACTGACTCTGTCCCCACTGCCGGGATGAAATCTTAGACAACACCTTGGGGTTTACCCGAAAGAGTTTGGACAAAGTCCTATAAAAGCGCAGACGTGACCAGAATATTCAGTGGTGTTGTTAAATCAGCCGCCTTGTTGACCGGCACCTAATGTTCTCTACAGGAATGTATCTGTTCCTCCAGAGTCTGGCTAACCACAATGTACAACATTCAGTCCAGCTCTGGCTTCTGGAAGATACTGTATGGTTGATGAGATTTGGGAACTCCCCAACCTAATCTGTCTAACGCATTTCTGCAGACAGAGTCACAGGATGCGGCTAGATACCGAGCATTCAGACCTCCGAACATCTGTTCAGGCACTATCCGTTAGGACACCGGCGACATGTTGACACTGGGCTCTGTGTGTGTGTGTGTGTGTGTGTGTGTGTATTCTCCTTCAGGAATCCAGCATTGCGATTCCTTGGCTTCTGCAACTATGCAAATTGGTCCGACTTTCTTTTTGTCGTTTCTCCAGTTTGAATGCATTTCAATGGAGAGAGAGAGGGAGGAGAGGGAGGGAGGAGGAGGGGCGGAGAGGAGGGGTGAATGGTTGGCGGGGATTTGATTAAAAGGTTTCATTAGAATTGCTTCAACAGGATCCAATTTGTAACTCCTGTACTTTCAAACTTGTCTTCCAGCCACCCCCAAAACCGCCTTCAAAGTGTTGAAACAGGAACTGATAAACCATACATCCTCCCATCAGTGCTGACTAACGAGATTTCTTGGCCCTAATTAACCTAGTTATCTTCCCTCCCACGACTGTCAACAATACCTCTCTCGCTAGCGCCGGGGGGGGGGGGGGCCTCACTTCTGTGTGAAATTACAATCTGCATGTCTGCAGGTCACACTTGTTCTCCGCTTACGAATCAACACAAAAGGCAGAGTTGTCCCGATGGACGCCCTGACATAGATATGGTAACCTGAATGCAGCACAACTCAGATGCAGTGGCTGAGACGTGGCTTCCAATCTCATCGTCATAGTGACAAATGGACTTTTGCAGACGGCAAGCAGCGTCTCTGCAATCAGGACACTGCGGAAGAACCCAGAGGGTGTCACGTGACAGCGAGAATCATCTGCCAGTATTGTTGGATTCCTTTTTTGATTGACCGCTCATCAAGTTTAGCTACTATCTATATATATAGTCAGTGTATATATTCTTATATAAGTATCATTCCTGTGGTATTTTATGACAAAATTGAAAATTGTCGACCAATGCCGAGCGCCCATCAGTGCAACACAAACAACCTACCGTGGACTTCTGCAAGACCATACGGCCTCACGGCTGAGATGAGGGCCAGCTTTCAACATATACACTGGAAACATAGTTTCAGCGGACACAATATATGTGTGTGGTGAGTACAAAGGGTACTCAGCATTCAAACTGGATTTAATCAATCGGTATCTGAGTGTGGGTGTGTGTAAATTAATGGGAGTAAACTGTGAGTTATATTGGAATTTGAGTTTTTTTTTTAAGTGGAATAAAAAATCCACCCCAAATCGATTAAAACAACATAAAAAGCCTTCTTGTGAAGTCTGTGCTGGGAATGCAATGCGGGAAAAGCTACCTTAATTATGGCTTTTTGGCTCGTAAAGTTCTCACTTGTACATTTTTATTTGGCTGCATATCACAGTGGGGCTGGAAACAGAAAGGAGAAAAGTGTCTATAAATTGCAGTAAAACACATATAGAGCTCTCTTAAAAACCTCCAGTCAGTGGCCTGGCACTGAGTGGTCTAAGGGTTCCTCCTAAATAAGAACCAGTAAGAAAAACAATCAAAGTTTAAACGGAATGAACAGAATTGCTAGTGAATTATTTGTTGGATATTGAGAGAGACAGAGAGAGAGAGAGAGAGAGAGAGAGAGAGAGAGAGAGAGAGAGAGAGAGAGAGAGAGGGGGGAGATAGAGAGCTAGTGGGAGATGGAATGAAACAGAGAGAGAGGGGGCCAGAGAGAGGGAGCTTTCATAACCTTTAATAATTGAACAAATGAATATGCATGTATTCTGTCTTGCAAAACTTTGTTGAAATAAGCCGGTTCCGCCCTTGGCATCTCTGTTTTGATCTCATGAAGATGGAGAAGGAGAGGAGCTGACAGGGATAAGATCTATTCTTTTGTCCCCCCTTTACCTATCAGCCTGCCTCAGACTCCTCCTCCCTCTTTCTCTCCTCTGTCACTTCAGATCTGAGTCAGGGCCGTCGCACTACTGCTCCACCAGTTTTTCTCATTGTCATAAAATGATGGGCCGTAGGTATTCAACAGGCCCCCTTAATCCTGCCAAAGCTGCACTACTTAACGCCTATCCCTTCCCATTCCTTCTGCCTACGACTTGCCTTCCTCTCCTATCTCTCTGTATGCCTCTATTTTTCGATTCCCTTCCTCCTCATTCTCTCGTTCCCCTCGCAATTTGGGATTCGCCCGTCCATCTCCATTCTCCAGTGAGCAGTTGTTGTGATCAAATTGCTGCAGTGGTATTTCATGCATGACTTGTTCATTAATGGGAGTGCTTGTTAGCTTGTCTTGACTTAACTTGAGGACAGAGATTCTCGGGGAACCCTACTGAGACGACACACTCTGGACTGAAGGAAATGCTACACACGTTACACAAACTCTTGACGCCTCTGAAATATGGTCACATCTTACAGAGGAAGCACGTCAATAGATCGCATTCGATTTTTAGTTTTTCATTGAACCTTATCCTAAACAACGTTCAGTAGATACGTATGTAGGACATACGTGTAATACTCCTCAAAACGGATGTTTTGGTGGGGCTTGAATGGAATTGAGGTTGGCATGTGTGTACAAAACCCATGCCGACACAACAACACACACGACTAGAGTTGGATTCCACTGCCTCAATCAATCAATGCAGGTTTCCACCTTCTACAACGCTCTCTTAGCTGATTCTACAAAACACTCACTCTCCTGACGGGATTTTAAAACCACGCTCTCTTCCCCTAACGGGATTCTAGAACCCGCCGAATCGATTCTGCTTCCACAAACAGGTGACAACGTTTAGAAAACTCTCTCTTCATCTAGACAGACAGTGTTTCTTTCAGGCCCTGGCTGAATTCTCTCTGCCTGGTCGGGATGGGCATGAGCAAGGCTCATGAAGAGCTGCTGAACACTGGGTCTCTTGTATCTCATGAACAGAGATTTCAGCTCCTCGTGTCTACAATCCTCCCCTGGCTTCCTGAGCAAGGGAACAGCAGCTGGGAGACCCTTATGGATGCATATACAACCCGGATAACAAGCTCAACAGAGCAACTGCAATACCATAGCCTGAATAATACTAATAACAAAAAGGAATCCGAATACGCGTCCTAAATGAAATGAGCAGAATAGCAATCCTATTTCACGGCCGATTAACTGGTTAGGAAGCTAGGCCTTCTAATAGACAAGTTTGGCCAATTCAATCTTGATGCTAGGCCTGTTGGCTTTCATGCTGTCACCAGATTAACAAACAAACACAAGCGCTCAAATGTTCATGCCACCCAAAAGCCTCCGTGCAAAATACCGACTTATTCAATCAGAGGGAAAAATGTTTTTGGCTGGGCTGGAGCTGGTTGTTCTGCTTCACTGGCAATTGGCGAACCTGCACCAGAGCACATCACTGTTAGAGATCTAAACCACTGCAGGCAAGCACGCCAACAGTCCCTGAGGATCAAGGATGGACGCTGGAGTGATTAAAACATTGGAATGGAGGAGAAAGAGGAGAGATGGGAGAGTTAGATAGTGACAGGAAGGATGACTCCGCTACCCTTGTCATATATGTAAATGTACTGCCATGTGTGGCTGCTTCTCGTTTGAAAAAGAGACAGATGGTGTGTGCGCGCGCGTGAGGGTGTGTGTGTGTGCGTGGGGGCGCGCACGCGGATCAGAATTGAGGTATATGCAGACAATTCAACATGCATTATTTGCAAGACAATTATATTGGGACTCAAATGACAATTTTTACATTTACGTCGTTGGCTTAGAAGAAGATTGTGAATGTATTAAAATACCGTCCCTAGATGAACACCACAACTCACCGTGCTTCAGAACAGCAGAGAAAGTTTAACTCCGCATCTCCCATTCTCCTCTAGAATCGTATGATGTGCTTGTTCCTCAAGTTCCCAAAATTGTGGACAATCTCATTACATGCAGTCAATATCGGGGTGAACGAGTTACAGGCTGAACCGTGGATACAAAACTCGTAACATCCGAAAAGAATCCAAAAAGGCAATAGCAGGTTACCATTTAATTCTGCGCAACCGAGCAATTCTTCTACCGCTCTTGCCCACTGGAAAACTTCTGGAACGAAATGCTTTTCATTATGGAACGATTGGCAAAGTCAGGTTATCCGAATATAATTTTACGTTCCTGGAAGCAGAGACTTTGACCTTTCAGGGGATAATGACTTTACAAAATGAAATTACCCACCGAGAGATAGCGAAAGGGAGAGAGGAGTGAGAGGGGGAGAGAGAGCGAGAGTGAGAGAGCGAGCAACAACGCTACTCGATTGGGAATGCGTGCGCGCTACTCGTACTAAACACCGGTGGGCTCTTCATGCAGGGCAGATGCGAACGAATGCGGTTTGGTAATGCTTCACGGAATGTCTAAGTGCCTCTGGATGGTGGTTAAATATTCCTTTATAAAGTCCGCGGCAGCCCGCGCGCTCTGCTTGACCCGCCTACTCCGCATCGCTGTCTGGGAGAGAAGAGGAGACAATTTAGGTGGGCGCCGGCAGCAGATACAGCATTTTCCCCGTTTGCCCCCTCTCTCTCACTTAGTCACATGTTTAAAACACATGTAGCCATTTGTAGCCTAATATCTGCTAAAGGAGCATGCGTTATACACTCCTGACGTGGAAGGAACATTAAGAAGAATTTAGCAGCCTGCAAGTAGTGTACAAAAAATTTGTGTGTGTGTGTATATATATATATATATATATATATATATATATATATATATATATATACACACACACACACACACATATATATATATATATATATATATATATATATATATAAATATATGAATCGTCACTGTTGCCAAACTGTTTTTGGTATTTGGTAACTGCAATCTTGCAAGAATAAGTTTGGGATGCTGTTGCTGTTGGGAGAAGAAAACGTGTGGAAGGCCAATACTGTGTTATATCAGGTGGAAGCAGACAATACAGCCATCAAGTTTGGCCGTCACAAGCCTTGGCTGTATTGGGGGAAAGATTAAACACACAATCCCTTTCGCCTTAAAGTTTCTATCTGAGCGATGAGTCATAGCAGAGCAAACATGAAATTGAATTCTCAGAACCCCAGGACAGTCACTGAATAAATGTTGGCACTCCGCAATGACTATGGCAGTTCACATTAAACAAATAAGCATCAACATAAATTGTCTTCCACCAAGCACAACAAGCAACAGGATTGGGCATGCATCTATGTTGCACATTGAGTTTTTTCACACCCACGGAATCGACTCAGATTCAGTCAAATGGATTTTGAGCTGTCCTTGGTGCTGAAAGGACGCACCTTCGCCAGCACGACTTTCATTGTTTGTCGTGTCAAGTTCGCTGCGATCCACAGGCTACACGTAGTGTTTACCGTTATTGCCCGTCTTTCCACTTTACGTGACAAGGTCTATGCTTGCTATTTTACTTTTCAAATACAGCATAAAAGCAACTCCGGGCCAGGGACTGAAGAGGAAGGAGGAGAGTCTACCTGTGAGAGCTGCCCATGCACCTGAACAGGCCCATGGTTTCAAGCTGAAGTGTCAAGTATAGGCACAGGTAGGCCACAGCACATAGGCATATTCTGGTCCTGCTCATTGACAAATCCTGGTGGCCTTTCTAAACCTACAATGAGTAATCTGAACATATTGTGAATAAGTCCCAACCATATGCGATGATATAGGGATTATATAGGGATTTAATGCAGTAAGGGCTTTAACTCTAAGACACAGACAAGATTGTGTGTCTAACCGACCTCTAAACTGACTATTCTGCCCATTCACTCAACCCTTATCTGCTACATAATGAAATAACATCCGACATAGCCTCAACAAAACACAGCCACAAGACCAAACAGTGAGATGTTGATGTGTTTTGGGATAACATAGCCATTGATTCTGTCATCCCTCCACCTAATTGCAAACAGTAACTAAATGATGTTGGTCAAATAAATGAAAGTGCTTTCTGCCTGAAATGATATCCCACACACTCCAGCCCCCCCACCCCCCACCCCCCTTCCCTGACCCAGTAAGTACTGTAATTCCATTAATTTCAGCATCAAGCCGAAATGAGTGTCATTAGCATATTAATGAGCGATGTTCTGGAAACGGATATCCACTGAGGGTCTGGTGGCACTGAAACGGCCCAGTGGATTTTTAGCTCGTAAGACTGTGATGAGCAAGGCTATGTGACAAATTCATACCTTAAGCACAGTCTCAATCACACACCATTGTCAGGGGGGGGGTGGAGGGGGTGGGGGGGTGGAGGGCGAAGAGGAGCTGACATTGAATAACTAGACTTCTGGCTCAGTAGATGAAGGACAGAGAGTCAGTGTGAGGACAGAGTGTTCAGGACAGCCACGCAGGAAGGCTGGACGAAGGGTTCGGCCACAGGCCTCGCATCAAAGGCTCGAAAAAGAACATGTATTATGCACGACTTTAGCATTGTAGCAATGATACGGCACATGATTCTGGATCCTTCCTCGTCCTCTGCCCCTGTTCCAGTCACCGTCAAGCTTTTCTGTACTCTGAAGATAATAAAGATGATCTCTGCTTAGTTTGGGCTCTCACTCTTCCACAGCCGCTACAAATAACCACTCTCACCAATAGCTGGTGGCCTGTGGAAGCCAAGTGTAATATGATCTCAGCCTTCTTCAATATCCCTCAGTATAGTGTGGAGAACATCCTGTTCAGATAACTCAGTTCCATGGGCCGGTGGAATGGATTTTGCTCTTTGCAACTAAGAGCTTCTTGCTTTGAGCTCAATCTCTCTGGTTATCCCATCGCAGAGCGCTCCAGTATCAGGCCAGGCAGTTATCGTTTCTACTTTTGAAACGGGCGCTGTAGTTGAGCTCCCCACGGGCTTGGAAGCAATAGCCAGGCGCCCTCATTGAGATTATTCTCACCTCATCTCACTTCTCATCTTCAGTAGAGGTCCAGACTGCGTATTAAATGTATAAAGGTGCAGGTTGTACCATACCTTTTGGATGATGGCTTTCCTTATCTGTATAAATGGGTAGCTGCACTGAAAACTTGGCTCCAGGGTTAGAGTCAACAACACGTTTGTATGCACAGAATTTAGCATCCAACAAACAACGTGTCCTTGGTTCTTTAATTCCGCCGAACATCACTTCAGACTGTTCAATGAGATCATTGAGGTGCGATAACAACATATATAGCATGCCATCCGTCAGCCCCGCCACAAAATGAACGAGTGCAGCGGAAGTCTGCCGACATCCTGGCTGGGTGGCTCAATAACGTTCTCTGGAATGACGACAACGGGATGGTAATCATAGATTTCATCTGAACCATCCCGGTACAGGAGCCTCAGTGCTTAACAGTGTGGCTGCTAATTCAGTGGGATTTCCAGGCTGATAAGCTTCTGCGTAGAGGATGAGGAAGGTAAGCTGCTTTGTCTACCCCTCCGCAAGCATGGATCAAATCCCCCAGTCCTGCAGAGATAATGTCCTTTTCATCGTTTTCCACAGGCATGTAAGGCTTAAGAAAGTTTTGAATTCGACAACTTTATCAGAATAAACACGGTGAACGCCATAAAAGCCTTTTAGGTATAAATGATGGTCCAAACTGTGATATGCATACCGTATATTGTATATTGATAGGTGGAGCTCTGGCAGTCAAAGAGCTTTTGACGGCAGATCAAGGAAGCAGTTTCCAATTCCCTAAAAGCCTGTGCTGAATGAACACGTTATTAAGTTGAGCTATTGAAAGGCAGTCGCTGGGGCTGAGACCCGCTATGTCGGACCACTGTAAGTAATGAACAATGCTGTCATGTGACCCTGAAGGATGCACGCTGCTCCGTGAGAGCCTGTGTGGTGGGGAGGGCCACCTCGGGCCAGGGCTGGGCAGGTAGGCTGTCACCAGAGGAGCAGCGGGGTTGTAGGTTTGTCAGAAGTGACACAGGGTTGTTAGAGGGAAAGGGGGGGGGGGGTCTCTCCATGACACGTCTATCCATTCATCCAGTGATGTATTAAACCATAGCGCTGAAAAGATGGCCTCGATGTTAGCGTAAACATCTTTGTGACCTGCCCGGCACGCACAACCCCGTCCCACATGCTGCTGTGGCTTCGGATGGTCTTACAGCCAGAAAAGACTGTTGTTTGTATTGTATGTGTGTTCATGACAGGCAGAAACAGCGCCACGTTGTCATGGTTTTCTCACCAGCGACACTGAGGAAGCACTTCATTCCTGCGATGATAGAGAACTTCCCAGAGTTCCAGATGGGTGCCGGGGGAACTTTCCCTCACCGGCGCTAGCACAGGCTTCAAACAATGTCGAAAACAAATTGACAAGACATGGAAGGTGAGCTTGTACACGGTAGCCCTGTCACTAACCGTATTTCACGGCCGAGTGTGACAAATCCAGGATCCCCAAACTGACATGGACGACTCAGGGGACAGGAAGACGGCACGTCGGCACGGTGACAGCGCCGGGGAAAGTACGCCTAGTGGGAGAAGTGCACGAGTCAGCAAAAGGTATTGCTCCCATTAAAATATAATTTACTGCCGGTCTCAGACACATCTTTAGCACTGTAAGCTGCAGCAGGAGGAACCCGTGATTGGGCATGTGGAGGACATTACAAATGGGGGCAGCTTCTCGGCATCGTTGAGTCATTTATTAAACCCACCACTACTTATATTGTCTCTGTAATGATAAGTCGCAGTGATAGGTTCTGTGCCTTGTGTTCAGATCATTTTTCAACAGTACAGCGCCTGATTCCCAACCGAATATTATGGATCATTTTCTTGTAATCCTTCAGAGAAAAGTCCAAATAAAAATAACATTCTGAGGCCAAACCAAACCACATGGTAGATCTCTTTAAAGAAATCATGTTTTCTGATATTGAAACTGTTCATGATTAATTGCTGTAACTTTAACATGTGCCCCTCAGACATGACAGAACTTTAGTTTATTTAGTTGTTTGACACATGTTTTATAAGCCGTAGAAATCATAAAAAAGAGAGACCCATTGACAATAGAACCCTTGGCAATCCAGCCGTCATATTACTCCACTTACAAAAAAAAAATGAAAGGAGACCTTTTTCAACGATGATTGACAGCCATGTTGAATTACGCCGCCGCTCCAGGAGAGGCTGGTTCTCGCGAGGTTCGACCGTCTGAAATTCTGCCCGGAGAGCTGACGTGCGCGTTCCCAAGTACCCCGGCTCTAATTTAACAGTTCCAAAACTCTCCCATGAGTTGGGCTCCCAAAAAAACCCTGAAAAAAAACGAACGTTGCTAATGCCAAGTTAATTAACAGAACCCCAGATGCTCAGCCCCCAGAACGCCGGAGTGAGAATATTCCGTCGCAGATCTGTTTATTTAGCCACTAATGCCTCTGTGTCAGAGGGACAGTTTCTGCAACACCCGATCAGCTGCTTTGTTAAAGTCGTTTAGGAAGCTGTCCCCTTCCCAAAAAATTGATTAATTTCACTGTAATGGCTTTTGACGCCACTGTTTGTGGTTGGCTCTCAATGGAAGTCGGCATCCGTTTTCAGGTTAGCTATCCAAGTTCTCGGAACAAGTCTAAAATAACAAATGTCATTATCATCAAACATCATTTAAACTGTCCTTTAAGACCTTCTAAGAAAATGCAAGTCACTGAATTGTTTTGGTAAGGCTGTCTTTACCACAAATAGTCATGCAAAATGTTAATATAGTATAATACAAAAATAGTATGTTCTGGATGTAAAATTATGAGACACATTCAGTATAAAATGATCCCATACTTAACAGGCAGTCCTATTGATTACTAGAAACAAACAGATCACATCAGAAGAAAAATTATTCAATGACTGCACTATTGAGAGGGGAAAAATTACTGTCATTACAGTGACCTCAGACTATCTCTCTTGGGATACAAAAGCTTGAAATTGTCTCCATCCTTCCGGAGAAACTGGAAATTCTTATTAAAAAGCCACATTGTGCATCATAGACTTCATTTCAGTCAAAAATAGGTAACCTTACCACAAAAGCAGAAGGCAGGGTTTCAAGGGTAATATTACGATGTAACAGAAGAAATCTTTTTGGAAAACGTTGGGTTTTCACCGAACAGCATTTGAACTGCAGAGTGAGTTTCCAACCTTTTCCCTTGTACAGGAAGTGAAAGTTCTCCTTCATCAAATGATTGGGATAATTGAAAGGATATCAGCGTGTTCTCATTGGCTCGGGGGGCTTTATCTCGAAAAGTTTAGAAGAAAGATAATTAAAGGTCAAATGAATGACCACGGCAGCGGTCTGACTGTGAAGTCCCAGGTTCTGATAACAGACAGTGTCACCCAATCATTTAATTGACTTTGCTTTGCATGTGGTATCTCAGGAATTCCGACTGAAGGAAGCCCCGCACTGGTAGGCGGCAAGGTCATCAATCATCAACCAGGCTGTAAACACAATCAGATAGACGGATACAAAAGATAGCGAAGATCTAACAGCCCGTGTTAACAAATCCCCCGCCACCTCTATTAAAACAGAGTGGCATGTTGGAACCCTCACCTCCATCATCCCTCCGGAGATCTCAGGTAGCGAAGGCGCCCCGCTGCCACTTCATCCCTCGTCGGGGCGCGGCATGGCCACCGCCCATGTTGGAGAACACGGGGGCATCACTCTGGGCATGCTCCGTTGTCACCCGCCTATGTCAAGCCGGCTGACAACGCTGAGATATGTAGGCATTCCCCCTCTCTGAGGCGCGCGTGCTATCGATTCTTCGGGGGGGATCGCCATCCATCACCGTGGTAACCCCTCGCATCTCAGAACTTATGGAGAGCCATCGTTCATTTGCGAGGCAGCTGGGGTAGCAGGGGGAGGGAAGGAGGAGGAGGGGGGAGGAGGAGGAGGAGGAGGGGGAAAAGGAGGGGGAGGAGGAGGGGGGTGGAGGAGGGGGAGGGGGAGGGGGGGAGGAGGAGGAGGGGGGAGGAGGAGGAGGAGGAGGGGGGAGGAGGGGGAGGAGGGGGGGAGGAATCTATGACCTCTCTACTCTCCGGCTAGTGTGTCTCCCCAGGCTTCAGGTTGATGGGAGTACTCTGTAATGTCGTTAAGACCTCGGCATTGTCTGACATTAGCCACATTAGCGCTCAGTCGGTAATTGTTTTAGGGAAACTGTCCCCCGACTCCTTAGACACCCAGCAAACATCTAATAAGGCTCAAGTACAGCGTGCATGCTAATGATCCGCCTGTCTGACAATCAGCTCCTGGGTTCACTTTACCTTAAGGTTATTTACCATACATGAATGCCCCAAAGTGACAACATTGTAGTCGTACACAGTAGGAACCGCCTTGTAGTGTGTAGTAAGTAATCATACAAGTGAAAGGGTTAAAACGACGTTCACAATTATCTTGTTTCGATAACACAACCTTTAACTGCCCCCTTGCAACTTCCACCACCCCCCCTCCCCCTGTACTGAGCCTTCTCACAATTCCCTGTGCGTACATCAACCGCGCTTATCACCATAAATCTTGTTTTCTTTTGCATTGTTTTTATGCTTTTAATGTGAAGCACTTTGAATTGCCTTGTTGTTGAAATGTGTTATACAAATAAACCTGCCTTGCCATTGAATTACATATTCCCATGCACCTGCAATATATTGTTATGTAATGAATGTAACCTCGATGCAACGTGCTCCCCGGTTTTTTTTGACACAGAGGTCACTCCAGTGAGGTTTAGCGCTCGAGAGTTCACTCTGAGTCTCTCTGAGCGCCTGAAACATAACCACAAACATATGTTTAGTTGGTTTCAATGATGACAAAGCTGCTATGTTTACAGCTATGGCAATAGGATGCATAATCTGTCACCTCTTCAACATTGGTGTAGAGTAAGGGTGGGTAGGAAAAATGCATGGTATCTACTGTTTTCAATGGTATATCACAAGAGCACAAGCTCTCGTTCTGACGGACGACCATGTGCGAAGGGACTTCTGTTATCTGACTTCATTCCTATATGTATCAGTGCAATCTGCTTTTTCCCTATCCGGGAAATAAATGAAATATTCATAGGCGATATGTGTTGAACGGCACCTGAAATCAAATGAAATGTGAGTGAGTGGAGTGTGTTTGGTGTCAGTGTTTGCTGGGCATTGTAATCTGGTTTAAAAACGATAAACGACGATCTGACTGTAACCCTGTGTTTGTTCCGGTCCGCTTCATATGAGAGCACACTCAGATGTCGTCCATTTAAATGTCGGTCATTGGCATCGCCCACTGAAAACACTTTAGAGGTCACCATGTGGCCGTCTGTGGATCATTTCTAAGCTTTTAAAAAGTTAATTGTTTCTGTCCGGTCGTCTAGAGTCAAAGCCTACGCGTTTTCTGTCGACGCTGAAATATAAATTGGTGAAATGTTCTGGTTCAGTTCTTCGACAACTAGTCTAAAAGGTTTAGTGTTTTTTTTTACCTTTTATGACTCAGTAGGGAGAATTTAACTGCTGCGGTGCAATCCTAACACAACTGGCATGATGCACGTTTCAGACATCCTCCATGTTCTAGTTTTGTATGACCCTGTCAGTTGAAAAAAATAAATAAATAACATACTGTCATCCCTTCAAGCAGTCAGGCTTGCATCGATTCATGTAGATGTCCAGTGAAAACAATGATCAGACGCAGGTTTAGATCTGACAGGCAGCTTTTTGTCACCAGGTTTCATCATTTGAACTTTCCTTGCAGGTAAAAGCTATCTCACCAGCCGACCCTGGAGGAAGGCTAGTAATTGTGGAGAGACGGCGCTGAAAGGCTAAAGTTAATCTTAAACGATGACAGTTACTCCTTGATTACGTTTCCTTTTATCAGGAACTCTTATTTGATAGGTCCTGTGTGTAGGATCATTTACATTGATTATATAACAATCATTGTTATGGAGACTCAATTTCAGGAATTACCTTCAGTTCCGGATCTCTAATCATTTTAACCATCCTACAATAATGAAGACAAAGGTGATCGATATGACTTTGACAGAATAATTTTTCTTTTTTTCCGTTGCCCGCTTTTTCTTATCTTACCCTCCAAAGGCATTGACAGCTGAATTTAACCAAGGAGCCTCTTATCTGCCAAGCCAAGAATAGATGATTTGAGCTAGCTGTGGCTTTGCATGGACAACAAGGAACATACAGTATCATTTACTGTGTTCCGTCAATAAGAAACGCGCCTCTCTCCTTGCAACTTTTAATCACATATTGGAGCACGCTTGGATGAAAGCTCTCACTGTGGATCCAGAAGGCATGAGTAAAAGATAACCGCCTGGAACAGGTCTTTCCCTTTAATTAGAAGACTGTGTCCTCATTAAAAAGGTGCAGTTGGTGATCTCCATTCTGGAATGCTGACAGGCTCTGAACTACAGCACTGAATTGACACCTCAACTCAAGGACCATCTTTGCAAAAAAGAAACTGTATACAAATAATTGCACTGGCTAATGAATATAGTTGTGAACTATAATATCCATCAACGCATTTTGAACCTCAGCCCGCCACTTAATTTGAGCAATATGATCTTTAGCTTTGCAACCTAGGCTGAAAGTCACAGACATTCGTGTATCCATCTCTATGATTTTGCAGTGAAATGCAGTCATGAAAAGCACATGGGCATCCACAGTGACGCTGGAACACCTTATCCAAATTGATGTAATTTCTACCTCATGTGAGCCAACTGATATTGGACGTGTCTAAATTGTCAGCCATGTTCAAGAACGTCAAGTCTTCAATTGTTTATGACTGCTTGCCAATCACTATTAAGCTTTGTAAAATGGGTTTCAAATGTTAAATTATACATATGCACCTATAGTCCCAGTTCACTGAAATAGTTAGCAATTTTCAGAAAAGCAAGTGTTTCTTTAATTCTATAGAACGCAAAACAAGCCTAGAAATTGGGAGTTGGAATTAGCAGAACTAGGGACTCAAGCACAATTTCCAATGACAAGGATGAAATTGACTTATACCAATAGGAACAATTCCTTTTCACAAGTCTTAACATTTAGTGTACAGTTTCAGCTAATGTGCTCAATCAACCAAGCCATGTTGGGGGAGGAAGGTCAGATATATTTTATAAAGGCATTGTGATAAAGGCAGTTGAAAACCAATTACAAAATATTCCATACATGTGAAATTGACAGTTTTTGTGCAATGCGTCCGTCTTTTTTGCAAACAATGTTGCAATACAAATAGGATCCCTTACAACTGTATATTGCACTCTGCCGCACATGCAGCGAGAGGGTAGACACTTGAAACATTTAGTCATCCTCCTCACTGATCTTGTCGGTCAACTTCTCATCCTCCACAGTAGACGTAAATGTTGAATGCAGAGGACTCCAGAGTCCTTGGATGAGACTGTCACGCTGGACGTCGTCTTCTGCCTTGCAAGTATAGCCTAATTGCAAGCGTGTCAGAGGGCTTCAAATATACCCATGGACTACACCTAAACTCAAGGAAGATGAAGAAAAATGTCCAAGGAAACTTGGTAGGAGAGTTTAGTGGGTGACGACCCCTCCTACAGATGACACTAAAGGAGTTCAGGACACCTACCCCTTGTCACTGGTAAGTGGCCTTTGTTCCCTTTGCCAGTGCTCTTGTCAACAGCAGACACGTTTATGATGCCGTTGGCATCAATGTCGAAGGTGACCTCCACCTGAGGAATACCAAGAGGAACTGGGAGGATGCCAGTCAGCTGAAACTTGCCTAGCAGGTTGATGTCCTTGGTCATGGCTCTCACCCTCGTGAACCTGTTGGTCAAAGTAAGTATGAGCAATGTGTGCATGGCTCTTCGGAAAAGCAACAATCAACTATATCTCGCTCAGACATCCAAGGAAGGAGTTGGGCCATCTTTGGTTTTGACACCTCTGGTGGAAACTACGAATGGCAGGAATGAACTTCATCACAGCGAAGGAAGGATTTCTGATACGTTTTATCCAGTCCGTTTACCTGAATAAGCACACCAGGCTGGTTGGCAGAGTAGGTGGTGAAGGTATGGGTCCGTTTGGTTGGAATGGTGGTGTTATGCTTGATCAGGACGGTCATGACCCCTCCAGCAGTCTCAATACCCAGGGACAGGGGAAGCAGAAGCAAGTCTTGGCCATTCTCAGACAGGATGGCAGCCTGGACAGCTGAAAACAATTACATTAAAGTCTAAACCCTCACTAGCTACAGGATCAACATTACAAACTTGGTTACTGTCGCTCAGACATCCAAGGAAGGTGTTGGGCCATCTTTGGTCTTTCAACCTCTGGTGGAAGCTACGAATGGCTGGAATAAACTTCATCACAGCGAAAAAAATACAAGCGATGGGTCTCTGAAGCAGCTCACCTTCTTGTCTAATCCGTAGGCCAAGGCCGCAGCGGTCAGCTCATTGATGATGCGCAGAACATTCAGGCCAGAGATGGTTCCAGCATCCTTGGTTGCTTGGCGCTGAGGGGTTGTTGAAGTAGGCTGGCACAGTAACTACAGCCTTGTTTAACAGGCTGAGGATGAAATAACAGACCCAAGGTCAATTTGAACGTCAAGACAGGCCATTTAAAATGTTGCTTAACAGGAGTCCTAAGAGGTAAAAAATTGCTTTAGTCAATTTATAAAATCTTACCTTGCCCAGGTAGGCTTCTGTAATCTCCATCTTGACCAGAACCATGGAAGATATCCTCTGGAAAGAAGCTCTTGGTCTCGCCCGTGTACTCAACCTGCACCTTGGGGCGGGTGTCGTCATTGATGAGATACACTTTGCTCATGTTGACAACTGCAGTTCAGTCAAGACACTCGCATATTACATTTCAGCACCAATTGATAACCATAGACATGGAAATAGGTTTGACTTTGGCAGAGGGATGCATCTAGGTAAAGCACTCCTTCCCTCTAGCATTAGCAAGCAAAACACAAAGAATGAGGCAGGGAGCAAATAGAGAAAGAATCCTACCTGATGGCCAGTAACACACAGACACATGGGGATGGTGGGGGATGGCTGCAGCACAATAATACAACAACCGAGAATGAGTATAGGAGTATCCGTGCGGCCTTATAATGTCGCCTTATCGGACTTGAGCCAATGGGCTTGAAGCAGGCTCACACAGGTGTAGTTAATGAGTGTAATGAAGTGCGCTGCCGAGTGCCATGCCTGAACTAGGATTCACTCATATGCTGCTTCAGAATGGGATGTGGGTAAGATCTCAAAGAAGGTCTTATGACGAATTATGTTACCACTCCCCAATTGGAAAAAAACCCTTTGTTACATCTGAGAGAATGTAAGGGTTCCCAGAATAATAACAGCAAAACAATATTCAATATGAGAGACAAAAGTGTATTTTCATGTCACCCTTTTCTCAAACAGTCGCCCCCATGGCAAGCAGGTATTTAATTCCACGACGTGAAGAGGATTAAGTGAGGACAAAAGTCTTAGTAATATGATTGTGATTTATGACCCTTCCCATCAGTCATCATATTTCACACCTCCTAAGGGCTACACACGCTATTTATTCCACATGTGGCTGAATGCCAAAAAAAAGAAGCTTTAGAACACTCAAGTAAGACCGGCGGGGGGAGATTGATGGTTTTTGCGTGTTTTTTCTCTTGATGGGAGACATACGCCCATAAGTCTAAAAAAAATATCTTGTTCGCAGGAACACTGGACAATCTGCTTAACAATTTATGCATGGCTTTCATGGTGATAAACAGAGTTTTCTTTGAATGTGTTTCCCTGAAGCTTGCCTTTGAACACAGTTGAATCCAAACATCTTGTATGGGAGTTTCAGTCAGATGAATGTGGGTCTGTATTGACCCTCATACCATAAGACAGTGTTAGAGTGGTGCTAAGTCTATTGATTCAACAGATGCCTTCTTCTGAAATCTGCACACCACTAACACCTCTTATGACAACCAATAACATTGCGCCAATGTCTTTGTCCGTGTGAAGCACCAGTTTTCGATTCTCTCCGTGCACAGGAGCTCCGTTGTGACACGATGCTGGATGGCGGCAACATTTGTTTTGCTCAAGGCTTGATTAAGTGGGGAGCAGAGGTTAACAAGATCCCACTGGGGAAAATAATGAAGGACATTTATTAATATCGCAGCATGGGCAGGCCTATGGAAGCAGGGTGCTCTGTGGGGTTTTTCCGAGTGGGCTGCCATCCAGAGCCCACTCGGGAAAGGGGAGCTCTTTGAAGCCGTATTCACAACTTCTCCTCCTGCTGGTCCTGCTGGCATTTCATTATTAATTTAACCGCCCTCTTCTCGCTCCCCCCTCCCTCTCTCTCTCTCTCTCTCTCTCTCTGTCTCTCTCTCTCTCTCTCTCTGACTCTTTCCTCTCTTCTCTCTTTGGCTCTTGTTCTACCTCTCTCACTCTCCCCCTCCCTCTCTTTCTCTCCCTCTGTCTACCCTCCTCTCTCTCTCTCTCCCTCTCTCTCTCTCTCTCTCTCTCTCTCTCTCTCTCTCTCTCTCTCTCTCTCTCTCTCTCTCTCTCTCTCTCTCGAGTCTGCGATAGCAGCACGAGGAGAATAGCCGTGCTCTTGACAGCAAACACTGTGGTTCTGATTGAATTCTGTGCTCTTGGATGAAGGAGGTAAAATTAACATAGTGTAGGCTTGGCATAATGGATTGGGCTGGTGGATTTTGCTGTGGGCTTCTGGTACACTGAACCGCCGGGTCGACTGAGAAGCATTTCTATTCTCTGTTATCTCTGGAATGACAGTCTTTATTTCGTGAAGTGAAGACCAGAAGTCCTCACAGCAGTTGTTGGTGTAAAAAAAAAAGAAGAAAAAAGAAAAAAAAAAAGTTACTTCTCAAGCTTAGTAACTCAACATGGCCCCACCTTTTCTATGCAGTGTTCACTGCACCTTTGTGAGTGTAAGGTCCAGCTATGCTTCTACTAAGTCTGTTTTCCCCCTGTGTTACTCATGCTTTGCTATTGATGATTAGGTTTGTGACAATCTAATTATAAATTCTGTCAGAGGCTTTCCCTCTGGACATCAGGTTGCTATTTTGTTAATTGGCCGTGTAGATGAAATTTGGTGTCATTTTATTTTAGGAGAAGACATAATTAGGATAATGAGGAACGAAGCCATTGAACGGTATCGGGCAAAATACCACGTAGAAACAGACTGCAGAGTGTGGATATAAATTGTGTTGATGGATGAATTATGAATCTTGGACTGGTAAACTTCGCTGAGAGAGAATTAAGGGAAAGCGGTATGCGAGGGAGAGAGGAAGAGAGAGAGAGAGGGAGGGAGGGAGGGAGGGAGGGAGGGAGGGAGGGAGGGAGGGAGGGAGGGAGGGAGGGAGGGAGGGAGGGAGGGAGGGAGGGAGGGAGGGAGGGAGGGAGGGAGGGAGGGAGGGAGGGAGGGAGGGAGGGAGGGAGGGAGGGAGGGAATGAGAGAAATAATCATTGGGAGAGGAACGTGAGATCCGTAGGGGCTGCTGCTAATTGCCTTGCTCATGAGTTTGAGCGACGTGTTAGCCTTCCTCTGGATCTGGCGTTGCGCCTTGGGGGTGTTGGCAGCCCTGCTCACCAGACGACAGTTCACTTCGGCGTGGACTCCTTTCCAGCCGCTGCAGCCTGCCTCCCCCGGAGGCTGCCGCGGAGCGCGAGAGGCCTGGCTGTGATGGATTGGCAGCCTGTATGTGTCAAACTGCTTTATAGCTCTTTAATGAGGCGGCCGAGGGCAGAGCGAGTCTGCGCCCACCATCACCTCCGGCGGCGGGCTCCACGGTGGTGGACGCTCTCGTTTCAGCGAGAACTTGCATCGAGAGTAGGCGGCACGGGCTTTATAGAATACGTAGTGTGGGACTATGTCAATCTGGACGCACACCGTGGCTCTCCTCGCTGGTGACTCTCATACATACAGAAGTAGGCCTACCTCACAAGGCTGGGATCTAAGTGAGTGTGTGTATGCGTGTGAGCATGTGTGTCGACTGTCCAGGTGTAGAGTAAGGAGACCAAAGGTGCCATTAGCAGACCGCGGGCAAAATGACCCGTGTCTGGTTCCTGAGGGTCAATTCACTATGCTTTGATGGTTTCGCCAAGGGCCGGTGTGAATTAAATATTGCTTCACTTTAAAGTGAATTACAAATGAATGTAATATGTGTTCTTAACACCCCTTTTCAGTATAAAAATGTGTTTTACATTCATGAATTTGATAAGATCTAAGACGGCGGAGTTGCGCCATATTAGGTTTATCAGCAAAGCTTTCAGTGGAAATGAAACCCTAATTGGACTCAATGTGTTCAAATGCTTCATGGACATCGGAGACAGAACAGATAAGGACCGGCCTTGAAGACTGAGGAAGGCTTGAAGGCTTCAGAGTGATTTCTGGTGGATCACAATTATCCTCAGAATGGGTCATTCTCTCGATTAACACCATACAGCTTCATGTGAATTTATTTCAATCATTATGAAATGCATGGCTCAGCACTCTCATGCACAGACACTATTAGTGAAATTCTATACTGTATGTTCATTAAATAAATCAAATGTTTAATGTGTTTGCATACGCATTGATGAAAATTAGATGGTAATACATCAAAATCAGTTCAAAATCAGTGTTATGATTCGGTACTGTAGCAGTTAGTGACATGGTGTCTATGGCTTTCGGGTGTAAAGTTTCATGTTGTTTCATTTGGCACTTATCAACCCCTTTTCTGAGTGTGTATTGAGTAATCCATCGTCATGGTAACACGTCTGGGCCGTTGATAGGAATTACTGTGCCACAAAACAAATGTTGTTACTTAGGGACTGTCAGGATCCGTATAATAGTTCTGTAATCTAGCTGCCTCGATGCTCCGTCGCCATTACTGTAACTTTCGCTCCCAGACGGTGTGGGAGAGGTGATTTCTCCTTGAAGAGTTGAAGTGAACATCTTTGTGTGTCGCGAGTTTCTGCGATTTGATCTAATTGAAATCATTCCCTTCCCTGCTCTTCTGTGGACTGATTTGGACAGTGACTATAGGGCGCTCTCAGGAATCGTTGGCAAACTGTCATGCTGCTTTGACACTCAGGAAATAATTTTACTGTAGTACACAAGCACAAAGCCAATGCAGAACAGCTCACAGTTCAACGCCATCAGAAACTGAAAATTACATTTCCAACGCTACAAAAGATTTACCTGTGTTTTGGGGGGGATTCTATGTGGGACACATTGATAGAGGACGAAAGTTTTTGTCGACGTGGCATACTATTTTAGGCCCTTAAATGGAGTGTGCAAATAGATCCTTTTAATATTCTGTATGTTCATACATGTCTATACAAAAGGTTTTCCTGGAAGGAACATGAACATTCCAGAATGTATAACAGAAACATTCCAGAATCGATATCTTTCAACCATCAGCCACCACCCGGAACCATTGTATGATAGGACATGCTTATGAAACGAATGATCTGCTCCAATACATGTGTTTGTCAATTTGACTCGATGAATTTGACTGTCCAAGACCGCATGAGATGATCTCCTTGCTGGTTCTTCTGAAGACAGGGTTCTGCGTTCTATTATTTCTGTTCCGTCACCACAGCAAGACTCTCTGTCCCCTTCTTATCTCCATCCAAGTGTCAGAGATGATTAATGACCTCACAGGTCCCACCATCTCCCCCCCCATCCACAACCTAGAACACCAAACATACCAGGACAGGCCTGGTGCTTATTAATGTAACATAAGGATGAATCGAAACTAGCCGTTTAAATGAGAAATAAACTCTACAGTAAGGGGACAATGGTTGACTATCACATTGTTCAGGACAAAGTTTTCAAGTTTTCAAGCCAGAATTGAATCCTTCATTATCAGTTTTCTCTGGCATGATTGGCATTTTGGAATTTCACTGAAAATGGCGCCATGTCCCAATAAATGTTTATCAGTTTTTAATCAAAATACAAATTGAAAATCAAATGTTATCTCTCGGCAATTTCTGACTCCTCAGATCATATTAAGTTGATTGATGACGTCTTGACATCTGAACGCAAATCCATCTAAATGAAGTCATTATATTTCATAGATTTAATTTTAACGTGAGATTGCATCCCAAATTTTAATAAGAAACATAAATGGTGAGCAATATCCCATGCAGTATCTTTAATATGCCTGGTAAGATAAACACCATAAGTGAATTAAAGAGAGAAATTCAATTTATTAACTGATTTGTTTTGAACTGACTTGCTATTATTGAAGTTAATGCATTTCATTTTGAGCCATTATATATTTGTTCATCCTTATATGACGTGACATGCATGGTCGATAAAATGGCCTTTTTCATCAATTCATCTTCATGCTGGTTTGTGTGCTTTATTTCAATAGAAATGGTACCATTACTGTAACAGACAAACAGACCCATAATATAATTGTGGTGAATGTCACCGGTGAGACAGCCTGCCGGGTGGAACTGTGTCCTCCCCTGAATCTTTCATTGCAGTTAGAGACTTGCAGTTCTCCAGGAACTTGGAAGAAGAACCCTGGCTAGGCAATACACATCTGCAATATGTATGTGCATGTGTGTCTGTCTGTGTGTGTGTTTGTGTCTGTGTGTGCGTGTGGGTTTGTGTCTGTCTGTTGGTTTGTGCTCTTGTCAATGTGGGTGTATGTTTGTGTCTGCCTGGGTGTGTGTGTGTGTCTGTGTGCGTGTGTTGGTGGTGTGTGAGTGGGTTTGTGTCTCTATGTGGGTGCGTGGATTGTTTTGTGCTGTAAAAGGAGCAGTTCTCGCGAAGGTGATACTGCTGTCGTGCATCTTGTTTTCTGGACTTTGCTCTTTTTCCAGGTCGTGCTTCATTCCACGTCCAGACTTCTGTAGAGCACGCCTTTTCCTGGGACTGAAATAATCACTAGCCTCATTTTCTGCTTCATCACGTAGCATTATCCTGTTCAAGTTGCAGCCGCTCAGCGGCTTCCCTGCCTTCCTTCCGACACCAGGGCAGAGGTGAGGAGTGAATGGAACAGGACGCTGTTATGCAAAACAATGATTTCCACTGCTAATAGAAAAGTTTGGTGGAATGGTGGCGTTGACACCTCAGCTGTCAGAAGGCTTGCGCGTGCGGACGCCAGCTGGAAGTGGAGATAAATGGAAAAGGCTTTGATGCATTCGTCTTTGTTTTGTGTCCCCCTTTGAAACGTGTCCTTGAACACCAAAAGCAACTCTCAAGTCATCGGAGGACGGATGGCGATGGATACTTTCAGACCTCTTTTATGTGACTCAGCAGGAAGGATGGGGGTTGTTGTGTGCTCGTACGGCCTGCTTGTCTGTAGCTTTGTCTCTGCTTCCTGCATCTTTGCAGCAAAGCACTGACCCCTAGAATGCAGATCTTACTTTCGAAATGACCTGCCGCGCTTGCAAAGCTCTTGCTCTCATCCCGGGGAGGAGTCGATGAAGACCCAGAGCATCTGTTATGGCTTGTGCGCCTGTCACTGTCGGTTCTTTGCAGGATGTCCAAATATTTCTGCGTGCCACAGAAATCAATCGAGTCTTTAAAACGTCCTTAACGGTTGATGTACAGTAGTGGCACGCTCCAATCAAGCTTGCTCGGTACTATGGGTGACACTTGAGAATCTGGGCATGTCGCGTAACTTTTCAATTTGGCTCTAATTAAGTCTGCTCTAAAGACTCTCCATTTAAATTGAAGCTTGGCAAACAAGCAGGCCAATCAAAAGCATTCCAGTCTGCCAAGGCGTCCTTCGAGATCCGTTAAATGGTTCTAGATCCCCTCTGCACGGCGACATTACGCTGAGTCATCTCTCATTTCTCTGCGCGTGTAGTTCGCCAGTCTTTCATGTGGCCTGTGGAACAAACACAGCACGCCTTGCACACTTTTCGAAGAAGAACCACATGCTCCAGAAAGTACGAACCGCACTCTCAGTCATGGGGCGAAGCAGTTGGACAGCTAGACCCACCTCGATGAAACGTGAAAAAAGATCCACTTTGTCCGCTAAACGTTTCGATGTGAACGTTTCGGTTGGTTTTGACTAAGCCAATGAAACAGTAGACCCTCCGCACACATATGCCTTACCGCGGTCTACTCTGCGTGGTAAACAAAAGGAAGGGTTTGTACAGTATGGAGATGCAGCCCCATGAATGAGGTGTCCTGACTCCTGGGCGATACAACCACGTGATGCAATCATCCGCGCCGACAGGGTAAGCACCCAACTGCAGCTAGGACACCAATATGCACAGGCGAGGATAACTGTGTCTTAAGTGAAATGTCAAAATGTTATAGAAAGATATATTAGGGCTCACGGCTGAGTCCTGGCCTCTTTCCTCTCTGGGTAGAATGCATGTATTGTACTGTGGTATGTGTTTTGACCCTCATAAATCATTCCCTACCATATTCTGTCATATTCTTTGTCAGTGGGTGATACACACACGTGCGCACACACACACACACACAGCCCTTAAATAGATAAGATAGTTGGAGACAGTTGATTTTTTAGCAGAGATACAGTGCAGGGCTGCACAAAGCACCTGTACTGGGAGTGTGGTCTTTGGCAAAGATGGTCAAAGTCACGAACTGCATGTGAGAAGAACTACCAAACAAAACGGACAGCGTCGTCGTAGGAACCATTCATCGTCAGACACTTTACTATGGAGAGACTGCCCCCCTCAATGGGATTTTTAATTGTGGTACTACATTAAAGCCTCGATGTGTCATTACATATTTTATTTTAAGGTAAAGTGCTACCCCATCGCTTAAATGGCATGAATTACCATCATATGTACATATATACAGGCACTTCATCTTACTGTGTTCCTGTCTGGGACTGCATTTCCATAAACCCAGGTGAGCAGGACAGAGAGAAACAGCCCTGGCTCCTGGTTCTGGTCCAGGTGAACGACTGCTGCTGGGGGAAGAAGACAAAGGGATGTGGCTGGGAGCGGTTTATTCTCCCCTGGTGGTGTTTTCACTCCCCCCCCCCTCTCTCCCCCCCCCCTCCCTCTGGAGAGGACTGGGGGACGAGGCCCGCAGGGGGAGCTCACAACGTCGTGTGCACCGCCCGTGGTAGAAGCTGCCGCTTCCGACGGAAGGATCCTGGATCCTGACTGTGGCGTAAACACATCTTCCATCGAGTTGGTGGGTGGTGGCAGAGATAGCAAGGGGCTGGGAGAGGGAAGTGAGGACATTGGCAGGTTTTTCTTGGTGGGGGGGAGGGGAGAGGGGGGGGGGGTGACACTCCAAGCATTTCGACATTGTGTTTGAGCCGAAAAACAATAATGCTTTGTGTCAGTTTGACACGTGAGGGCCAAATAGCCATCGGTCTACTGACAAAAGATCCAGCAGGTGACTTTGACAACACGAGGGAAGTAGCCCCTGCTCTCTCTCAGACGACACAATCAGCAGTGGATTTGTTACGTGAACAAATGAATTGCGCACACTTATGTCCTTGTTGATTGTTACCTTTCTCCTAAAACAATACCCTATTCCTCCGGATGAATGTTCCACAGAGAAGCAGGAGCATCGCCCTCCCAGGTGCCTCCCTTCCCGCGGGCCCCAGACCGCCTTTTCGAAGCGTCTCTGCACACGACTCCCACACACGACAGGAGCCGGGCCGCCTGCCGGTGAAGACAGGTGCTGCGCGGACGGCCGATAGCCAATCGGGAGAGCGCGTCGGAGAGGTTCATCTCCAGTGTTTGTTGCATGTGAGAGGTGGGGGGGGGGGGGGGGGGGGTCGTGGCAGGAGTGGCGGGACGGAGGGGGGAGGGGCTACTCTCGTTCCGCTAATAGATCCCCCCTCCCAACAGGCGGAAAACCGCCCTTCAGAGCATGTGTTCACATAGCCCTGTGGTGGGACATTGTTTGCTGCGGCCGAGTCACAATCTGTGTGATAACCTCACTTCAACCGGCGGTTTAATTGCTTGCCCCCGTGAGGGAGGGAGGAGAGAGGAGACTGAAGGACCAGACGGTCTCCTATTAGATGTGTAGCGGTGCTATCGTAAAGCTTACTGCTAGAAAACTGATACTAAAGCTAAGTGGAAAAATAATTAGATTCCCTGGGAGCACACACTTCAGTGAATATCACCCGAATAATAATAATAAAGATGCTCTTGCGCTGGAACCTAAGATTGTTTTAATGTATCCACAATCAGCGAAAATGCACCTTTTTTTTTTTTTTACAGGAGGAGGGACAAAAACACCTCGTGGGTTTGCGGTTTAACTTTTCCTTTTGTGGCTTTGTAATGTGTGCTGTCTTCTCTTTTAGTTGGTCAGAGTTGGTACTTTTGTTTTCGCGGATTAATGCGTAAGCAGTGAAGGCGCTCTGTAAGACTTGTGGGACGTAATTTGTTTCATGGAATTTACTTTGTAAATTTTAATGAAACTCATTAATCATACAAATTATGTTAAATGTGTTATTTCTAAGCAAAGACATCTTCCTAGTTTACAAGTGGCATTGTTAGATGAGTAATGTGTAAGGCAGAGAATTCTGTTCATACACAGAGAAATGTCTGGATATCAAGTTTAATTGATTAAACATCATAAAGCTTAAAACTCATCAAGGATTTCGAACATCATTGTGTGGCCTAGATAGCTATAATTACCTTTTGAGAAACAATAACAATAATTAATATTATAAAGATCTGAAGACTAATTAAACTCATCTTGTAAGTGAACAGTTTGCATCCTATGGGAATTTCTATAGAGCTCTTCTATTTAGCGTTCATGTCTGAAATTTCTCTTTTTGAGTCACAGTTAATGAATTGCATTCACTTTCATCATTTCATTGACTTGTGTTCAGTTCAATTTCATCAGCTACGGAAGTATAGCGTCATTTCCATTTTCAGGAAATATTTACAATAAAGAATGTTCCAAAGAGTTCTCCTCTGGGCCCATCTGAAGTTTACAACTATTTACAAAATCATCAAAAAAAACTACCTGGTAAATCAAACAACCAGTAACAACACACTACTAATGACCACTTTACTGCATGGTCTACTAAAGTACATCCAAATATATTCACATCCCTTCAACATGGACTTTAGATGCAATACATCAAATAGGGATGGATGTTGCACTTGATGAGGATTTATTCTACACCATGCTAATGCACAACTGCAATTGAGATGTCACACTGTGTATAAGTCATTGAGATGTTATTGTTGCATTGTAGAATTCCGCTTGTGTCAGGTTGAGAAGCGGGTGCTATGCAATGTGGCTAATAAGCACAGAGTGTTCCTTAACTCTGACCACCAGAATCTTGTCAGAGCTATGCCCTTTCGGATCCTCGATCTTTCCCTCTTCTTTCAGAAAAGCCTGAATGAATAAAATGTAACTGTATTGTAGTTGGACCATTTAAGAAACGAAAGTAAGAGCCGTGTAGCTCTCCAGAATGTTTTCCCGAACTCAGAGAGAGCAGAGGAGGAAAGACATGGCCCACACAAACAGGAGCGCAGACAGAGACTTCATGATACTGATGATCATGAGCCTTGCATTTCCTTTATTATCCAGTATTATCTGGGGGGGGGGGGCAGAGTGGAGGGGGGCAGAGTGGAGCGGGGGGTGGTGTGTGGGGGGGAGGTGGAGTGGGGGGAGGGGGTGTAGTGAAGTGGGGGGGAGGGGGGTGACTGTGGAGGACCACCTAAATAATCTAAAATGATTTTTAATGAGAAAGTGCCAACTTTCCATCAGATCAGACAAAGTACATGTGAAAGGCAGCTAATCAGATTTGCTATGCCAGCATCCAAGTGTGACTTGTCAGCTGCACCATGCAGGACACAAATCTGGAGGCCTTAATTTTGTCTGTATTCAGTTCTTGGAGAGTTTGATCAAACCGTGCAATTAAACGATGCATATTTTCATACACAATGCCAGCATTATTGATCAATCCAATGTTGCAGCAAAGTGCTCTGTAGCAGTTGTTCCTCTGCAGCCCTGCACTGTAGTTATTATTAGATTATTGTTCACCGTGCTTGGTAGCTGAGATGTGGTTACTCTACACTTTGCACTGTGAAGTACTGATCGTTCTCGACTCTGACCACCGAAACACTTTAGAACCATGCACTTCTGATCTTTGGCTGTACTCGCTGTATGTACGTTTGTTTGGACAAAACCATCTGCCAAAAGGGTAAAATGTCAAATGGAAAGCTGTTTCCTTGTTTTTTTGTATATTGAACTATGCAACTCAATTATTCAGATTTTCACAAACTGTACAATACCGACAGAATTTTGGAACCTAATGCGCGTCAAGACAACGTCAATGCATCCCCGTGATCAATCTTCGTCAGAATCTGACAAGACTCCGAACAAAGTGACTCATCCTTGGAAAACCTCTTCACCCCGAGCTTCACACCACGATTCCTTCTCTCGGCCGCGCGGAGATGCCCCGCGGCGTCTGGTAGGCGTGTGTGTTCTGCTCTGCCCGGTGCGACGAGCTGCCCTCACCCCCCCACCCGGTATATCAGAGGCCCCGCGTCCTCTCTGTTTGAGTTAGCAGACTCATCCTTAAGGGGGCCGACTATTGATCTGTTGTCTGATCTTTCATGGAGTGCACTCAATTCCAGGCTGATAGACTACAATAGCGAGCCCGGCATAGAGCGCAGAGAGCCTGCAGAGAGAATGTGGGGCTTTATCGGGGAAATATCTCTGAATGCCAGAGAGCCTAGTGACTTTAGCCTCAAGGGTCAGAGTTGTTACCGTTAGCCCTCATCCCAACATTGATACTAAGCCTTGAACAGTCCAACATGCCATCACTGAGAAACATACTATTGAACAAAGCATTTAATTGTGTTGTTGTGCACACCAGTGGGGAAACATGTCAAGGACATTTTTGCTATGGATTGGTTGTTATTGATTGACATGTGTGCACACCATGGCGACACACGACGCCAGAACCTTCTAGAAGAACACTCCAATCCCAATGTAGCATGGATGTGGTTTCAGTTTCAGTTTTACTGGTCCGAAGCTCCCTGGTGAAACCATATGGACCCGGTGTCCAGCCTATTGATGCTATAACTGAAAGCATTTCACGGACTGTTGATATTCTTATTGATGCAGTCTCCATGCTGGACTGGGGAATTGAATCCTTCTATAAAACCTCCATCTCTCATGCGTGCCTATCCTGCAGCTCTTTAACAAAGGCTGGTTCTGTTTGTCCATGCTGAGGAGGACCAGGGTAGGCAGTAACTCCTAGCCTACTGTAGGTCATGTCTACCACACTGTTGGCAGGAGCAGACTGGTTCTGGACTGAATTTGATGTCCTGCAGTTTTGTTCATTTAGAGTGTCTGTAAGCTAGTTAGGCAGAAGGAAACCATATATCACCAACACATGTTTATTTAGCCAGACAAAGCTTTTATCCAAAGCGACATAACGACCTTGAATAGTGCACACACTATTTTTATAGTGCAGTGGAAAATAAAAGATCAACGTGCATAGTTCTAACTGTGTGTTGGTGGTCAGAGTCTGTATTTATAAGCAGCATTGCAAAGTAGCCGCATCACTGATAACAGATGAAGTGAAAAAAAAAAAATTACAGTATATTGTTCTACTACAACAATGCTACAGTACAACGACACTGCAATAATAACATGATTGCTTAAGTTGAATATATGGAGAATAAACAAGAATGATTTCTTGTACGTGACCTTGTCTTTGACAAGATGATATGAAGAGGCCTAATGAGTCTTAAATACAAAAAAAGAAGCAATATTTCTGCTTTTCACTCACATGATTAGCTGTAGGGCTGTGATTAGCAGGCAGTGCGTAATGTTATACAAAGGGACTGTATTTTTATTATAAAAAAATGCTTCGTCCATAATCAAGGTCAGCTTCGAAAGGAGTTTAATCTGTTACTGTCAGACACATGACAGATACTGGCGCGTCAGTTAATTGCTTCTTCAGAAATCGGGAAAAGAGGTTCTTGAAATGACTCACCTGGGAGGATGAATATTATAAATTGTGCTAAAGTCTATGAATACAACAGTAAGATCCTATGTGCTCTTTGTGTACATGGCTAATATCTCAGGTTACTTGCGAATGTTGTAACATGATTGTGCATATCAGACAAGCTGCCACTATGAGTCCAAGTATTGACGGAGAGAGACTCCTTACATAAACCTGGGGCTTAGGTCTACTTTCATGCAAATAAATAATCTCCGAAATCCTAGACACTCGACCAGATCTTGATACTATAACCCAAACATATAAACTCAGTGCTCCCTTTATTTTCTCAGTATTCTCAATAAAAGGTGTGGAAGTGGACGCAAACAGCCTCCTGCGTCGACTGTGCTAGCCGTGGTTGTTATAAAACAAACAACAATTCACCTCTTTACCAAGAGGCATACAGTATAAATGCATCACATATGTAATGAAAACACATTTGTTACTAAATTCAATGTTTCAGCATACTGTTACAAACAATCTCTGCAAATGTCACTTTCAAAGGGACCTGTTCCTTCTGTGAAAATACAAACGTGTTGGAGCTGACTGCTAGCTCTTTTAATCAAGCTCTCAGTGTTGTGTTGTGTTTAGTTACAGGCTTGACATGTATTCATGTTTGCAAAGTCATCTTTTAAACATTGAATATCAGCAGGCCTTTACTCGTGTCACCAGGAGTAAGGAGTCATGCACTTTCAGCAGAGGAAAATCATTCACGGTTCTGTCAATATACTGTTGCAGGCTGTGGTTGATCTGAAAAAAGCCATTGTGTGTATGTACAATCGCTGGCTGCAGTGTGCCTCATACAAGGTGTTTGACAGAAAGTGGAAAGTAAACCAGTCTGTCTGTTCCTCACCTGTCTCAGAGATTGTCTTCTCTCTCTTTCTAACGAGGGGGCAAATTGCTTTGCAATAGCCGGACAATTCTCACACCTACTATATCGTGCCTGCTTACTCCTCTGTCAAAGTATTGTGTATCATTATATGGGGCACAAGTGTGGACTGTTAGTCAGAGAAGTCACTGAGCAACCTTTTTTATTCTTCTTTTGATAGACAAGAATGTTTATTGAAATGCCCTTCAGCTCTGGAAGAGGAGTCATGATGAAAACTTTCAACCCGACTAAAAGTAATATAGCAGGGTTTGGATAAACAAGGTTTGGATCAATAGAATGAATCAATTAATGTTCCTGTCGAGTCGCTAAAGGCACAAGAAGGAGGTCCTCCTACAGGGTAGGAGGACATGGCAGACGAAGGGTAATAAGCAGGGAGGTTAAAGGTCAGCTCCAGGGAGGTTAGAGGTCAGCTTCAGGTCATTAGTGAGTCTGTCTGGGACTGGGAATGAAGCGGCGGTTGTTGTTGTCCGATATAGTTCAGGAGAAGGTTTTATAACTCACCTGTAATATATGTCAGTGGAGAAAAGTTTTGAAAACAGCTGCAATATTGTAGTTCAGTATGGGCAAGGTTCTATACATACCTGTAATGTTTACAGTTGCATTTTTATTCATTTAGCAAACGCTATTGTCCGTAATGAACAACAAATGGTGCATGTAGAAAGAATGGCAGAAAATCGACAATCAGAGGTGTGTGGTTCAAACTTTATTTTATTGGTCAGACTCCAGGAACAGTCAGTCTTGGCACAACGCAAAATAATCTCAGGTGCCAACCAAGGTGAATACAGTGAACTACAGTGAAACAATAACATCTTAGATAAGTTCAGGTTCTGTAGCACAGCTGGAATATACTTTAGATATATTCCAGATGACGGCCCCGCCCTTGAATGGAGGGTCTCACGGTCTAACAAAAGCCAACACCACAGACTTTAGCTTGTCAAACTAGTTAATTACAACATTATTTAGGAAGACAGAGTTTGTTACAGGTACCTGGGATCCAGTGAAAATGAAGGGAAAAATGTATGATCTTCCAGATTTTACAGTTGACATTTTCTTAATTTATAGAAGCTTTTATCCAAAGCAGCGTAGACATAGTGCATAGAGAAAATACAGAGGAAAATGAAGGATCAGAAGTGCATATCTCTACAGTGGTCAGAGTCAAAGAACTGTCTGCATTGATTGGACACATCAGAAAGAAATCACATCTGGGCTAACAGGGGCAGTGGGGGGAGAAGAAAGCCTGCTGCACTTTCCAAATGCACTTTTTGTACTTCCCTTTGGATAAAAACGTCTGCTCAATGAATACAATGTAAAATGGAAGTGGTCCATGTAGTCTTGGCTGTTTGAAGGTATAAAGGGATGTCTGGGCTAGGCCTGTGAGGTGGTGTCCTACTGGCACAGTGGTCCTGTGGGAACTGGAGAGGAAGGCAGAAGAGTGAAATAGCTGGAGCCGAGCCACACAGGAGTTAGAGCGAAAGCTTTTCCACACATCTCACACTCGTCCTGTTTCGAGTGTGAGTCAGGCCGGCGCTCCGCCGAGACATAATTGGCAAACAAAAGCAGGCAGGATCCAACGAGCCGACAGCGTGTGGATGAAGCAGAGGGAGAGATGACACCCGCGCACACACACACACACACTCACACGCCACACCTCACACGTCAGGTGAAAAGTGAAAGAAGTGTCTTCTAATGACTGTATCTATCTCGGAAACAAGCACACCGTCATTTCTCTGGGTTTAGACAGATTAAAGGGAGCGCTTTTGATTAATTGGTCTCCCTGACGCTTCTTTTAATGAACAGAGAGCTCGGACCACTGGGGCAAATTAGCTTGATCCTCTTTTTCCAGAACAAAATTAATGAAAGCCCAAAGGATAAGCTGAAGTGTGCCACAGATTCATACCCATGTGTGGTTAGCATAAGGCCCTGTTAGCCACTATTTAAATATTTGAACTAAAGTAAGGGGAGAAAGCAGCAGCCTTTAGCTTCGCTGTACAATAACCCACTCATTTGTTGTGCTCAACCGGCCAGCGAGGCCTCAGTCAGAAACGTTGTATTTGATTAGCTGAGGAAAGCTCAATAGTCATTTGCACTGGCATATCTAGAATTAGCTGCTGGCTGTGACAGCTGGCTTTACAGTCTGATATGTCTGAGTCAAAATGGTCTACATGGTTTGTCACGGCTGTCGTGTCACAAACACCATAGCTATTATAACCTCCAGATTTTCCTCACCAGGATGCTATCCACAAACATTGGAGTCAGTCCCTGGCCATAAAGAGTTTTTGTCAAACCCCATGAGGCTGTGAATAGAGAGAGTGTGGGTTTAGAGCATGTGTGTGTGTGTGTGTGTGTGTGTTTGTGTGTGATAGATTGTGAATGCAGGGATTGAACAGGGGAACTGTCGACTGACTCAGTACACAGCCTTCCAGGCAAATGAGCAAATCCTCTTTTGTCTGGGATTGGATGAGATCTATCATTAACTTGTGTTTTATTATGCATAAACAGGAATTCAAGCTACAGAGAGCTACAGTACTGTCCAAATGTCCCTGGCTGAGCTCTGTGAAAGCTTCAGCCAAGTTTGATATGGTGTGGAGCCTTTAGCTACACAACTTGGAATCACAGTAAACTGCTTGATTGTTGCATGGTTTACTGGACTGGCAGAAGTCACAGAGATGCAGATAAAGGAAAGTGAATATGCCAATTAGCTGAGCTTGTACCCTCGCTTTACCTTTCTGTCTCTCTGTTTCTATCTTGTGTGGATCTACACATCGACAGTTATTCTCCACCCTCTCTCTCTCTCTCTCTTACTATCTTCTTTTTCTCTCTCTCCCCCAGCCTTCTCTCCTGCGATCTCCCTCTCCCGCCTCTCTCTCCCCGATCCCTGGCCCCTTTTCTCGAATCTCTTTCTCTCAAACAACCTCGATTTCCCTTCAATCCATCCCATGCTGTTTCGACAGATCGCTGGAGGAAGCCATCTGTCCGGCCCCTTTCCTGCAGGGCCCAACACGGAGGTGCTAATCCCTCGCCTCCCCCAGGGGCCACATGGGCCCCCGAGCGGGCCTCAGTCAAAGTCAAGGACACCGGTGAAACGCCAGCATCTCCACCTCTCCACCTCCCCCACCGGCCTGCTGAGAACTCTCTGCGTCGCGACGCGATTGTACTGGATCCAGCCGGAGAAGAGGAAGCGGTGTGCGGACACGATCGGTTAATGCCCATGCTCTCCAAACCTGATTGGCCAAGAGCCTGCATCCTGCAATCTGGAGGTGTGTCAATCAGTGTGAGTGCAGAGATAAGTGGCACCACATGAGCCGAGCCCTTGTCGCATTGGCCTGAGTTGGTAATCTGGCCCGGGGCCTTTTGCTGCTTGTCATTCCCTCTCCGTGTCATTTCCTGTCAAATTACAAGAACAAATTATAACATTAAAAAGTTAAGGATATATGTATAAAAGGCAGAAATCCCCCCCCAAAATATACCTTAAAAAAAAAGTGGTCCATTTAGCTCTATACTGGGATATTGGAAAGTGATTTAGATGTTGAGTTTTATAAGACGTCCATGAAAAGCATTCCGGTGTTTTGACATTGTGGGCTGGAGTGGGAATGAGGAGGTTGTTTTGAGATGGTGGTGCAGGTGTCAACATGTGTTTCCCGCATGCAAAACAGCAACCTCTAGCATTACCCATTCAGGAAGAACACTTGGAGCTCTCGACTGCAAGGTTAGCAGCGAGTTTGGATGTGGGGAAGCAGTATCCAGTGCGGATGAAAGACCATGAAATGAATCGGAGAGACAAAAAACGCTTCACAAACAGAGTGGGAGCCCAAAAAGAAAGCGAAACTCCATTCCAAACACTTGACCAAAGTCTTAGACATCAACTAAGCAAGCATGAAAGGCAAGAGAACAGAAAGGAGTACACTGGATGCCTCTTAAATCACACTTTAGAGTTGCAGGTCAAAAATAGCTTGAGAATATAATGGGAATGGCCACTTCTATAGTACTGGTGATGAAATGGCAACCTTATGTCGTGGCTATTCCAGGTGAGACCTGTTTCTAAATAACTAGACCCATGTTGCACTGTGGACCTAGCTCAGCCTACTCTGGTGTGAAATTACATACGCAACCTTGAAATGATTCTCACAATAACAGATGGTCTTAACACTGTAGAGAGATGGGATTTGCCCCCTTGAAGGAGAAATAAGGTAAAAATAAATGAAACTTTGATTAGAAAATGACACCTGGAGGTTAGTGACAGGTGACAGGCGACAGAGGTCTTTCACAATCTCCAAAACGGTTGGAAATGGATTTCATCATAGGCCGATGAAGATTAAAAACTGTCTTCCTGCCTGTCTTCTGTTTTAATTATGCTAGTTGTATTTGGACTTAAAGCAAATCCGGAAAAAAAATGGATTCATGTTTAACATGAATATGGCATGAAACTGAATAGATGACGAATAAAAACAGTTGCATTATTTAAACAAAGCACAGAGCTGGGCTAGCTTGAGCTAAAGGAGCTTTAACTTATATTTAGCAGGGCGTTGATTTATGGCGCTTCATCACACGGAACTGTATTCTTATTAAAATCTGAGCCTAAGTTCTGCCTCCTGTTTTATATCTGGGTGAACTATTGTTCAGTGACTGATAATTCTGCTCATACGGCACAGTGCAGCTCTGAATATGAAATGCTAATGGCGTTGACATGGCGCTCGAGCTTTCCTGGGCTGTTTCGACCAAACACAGCACATCACAATGAGACTGACGACTTCCGACGGCTGAAATCTGTCCTCGTTGGTCTTTTCACAGAGCGTACTCGTTGCATCCCTCCAACCTCTAAACGGACACGCACCTTTCCTTTCCCTCACAGGAACGGGTTCCTGAACCAGCCCACTGCTGAGCGCTAGCAGGCAGGCAGGCACGTGTGGACAGGCCAAGCCTAATGATCATTAGGGGAAGAGCAAGGTAACAGACATCAGCTTCCACAAAGGCTCTATTTATAGAAGATCCAGAGGCTCTCCTCGCTCGGCCTCCAGGGAGAAAAAACAAAGTCATAGATCAGCCTTGGGGAAGTAATTAGGACAGAGATTTAACGTGAATAATGCAGAACTCCTGAAGTATTGAAGTCACCTAAGGTTTATTAATTAAGTGATAATCTGGTGAATAGGTTGCTGCATGTATCTCTTAGTCGCCAGATACATTATTCAAGGAGAACAGAGGCACACGGCGCGATAGCTCTCTGCTCCGCATGTCATCAGTAGGCTCGTTACGAGATGATTAAACGTGTTCGGCCCTTCAGTAGCGGCGTGTCAGCACCGCGGCCTCACGGCGGACATGTTTTTGGTCCACAAAAGTGCAGGAAGGCGTTTTACTTTCTTTAAACCAGTTTCACTTGTGAGAGCATTGGGCACACATGGACGCAGGCGTAGTCGTGTGCAGAGAAATACAAACTAGCTCTCTCCTGTCTCTCTCTCTCACCCACACACATAGAGAGGTACACACACAGAGAAGTACACACACACACACACACACACAAACTGTGTAAGGCCTACAAACAAATGCAGCATACAATATTTGAGTTCACTGGTGTTGGCTTGATAAGGCAATGTTTTTGTACTTTAAGTCAAGAGTTACTAGTCTGAGTGCGCGTGTGTGTGGGTGTGTGATGTTTGTGTGTGTTTCAAAGAGTATTTTTTGTTTGCTGCTACAGTTCAGAAGCAGATGGAATGACTTGAGGCGATTGAGGTTATGCAAAATTCTGTGCAAACCAATGCAGGGTGCCCACAGACTGCAACAATAGACAGAAAGGCAAGCAAACATGATCCACGTGCACACAAACACGTTTTATGAGATAGTTTAGGTCTTTCTGCTATATAGGATTTATCCAATCTATGTTCTTGACAGACAAGCGCTTTCTTCATGTAATCATTAAGTCCCAGATGGAGATAAGAGGGGTATGGTTAAACCCAGCTATGTTTTTTTGGAAAGGATATGAAATTAAGAGTGGAATCAAAATGCACAGCTATTAGATATTTATTCATACTCTTTCTTTCTTTCTTTCTTTCTTTCTTTCTTTCTTTCTTTCTTTCTTTCTTTCTTTCTTTCTTTCTTTCTTTCTTTCTCTCTCTCTCTCTCTCTCTCTCTCTCTCTCTCTCTCTCTCTCTCTCTCTCTCTCTCTCTCTCTCTCTCTCATTTTGTCTCTCTCTTTGTCTCTCATGATTGCTGTTTTTCTCTCTCAAACACATGCTGTACAAGTGTGCACTTCCAACTGTCGTATACTCCTAGTCATTAACAGCCACCTTTTCAATGGGAACTATCTAGTCAGCTTTAGTTCAGTCAGCGTTTCCACCACTTGGAATAATCGCAGACAGCCGCCCTGGCTAAACGGCTTGATTTGAATATTGTCTACTCAGAAATGTCTGTCTCTTTATTGTCAAGATTTTACGTTGCAAAATGGGTTCGGTCTTGATGACTCTCCAGCCATTAACATTATACCAGAGGCGCAGGGTCAATCAATACAGTTGGATCTGTCCTTTTAGAAAATGCAGAAATGTTCAGCATCGATTGTTCCATGTCATTGCTTTTCATTTACATCCGGAGGGCTAAGGTATGAAGTGACAAGGCCCCCCAGCTGAAGGGCCCCTCTGGGAGCCATCTCTAAAGCCTGGAGGGATTTGTGTATCCAGGTGACTTGGATGAACTTGGCTGCTGGAGACAGCTTCACAGCTCTGGGCTCCAGTTCATCTCCAACCCATAGACTCCCATTTTTGGATTCCTCTTTACTTTACGCCACAAGGAGATTAGGCCGGCGAGTTACGCTGAGGAACCCAGAAAAACGACCCTGTTGTGTTTCTGTCAAACAGAAGAGACACGGTGTGACGTCTCGTGTCATGATTCGGCTCCCCTCTGAGTTTCTCCAAGTGATTTATTTGAGCTGAGTGAACGTCGAACAAGGTCAGGACCTCTACTACCCTCATCACACATTGCTGTTTTGACCTACAAGACGCTTCGAAAGCGCAGATCTCTCAAGACGCTCAGTTTGATTGCCTGCGTCCGTGAGTGCAAGTCGTAAAATGTGAATCTTTTAAGCTTTTATATTTTTTTGTGTCTGATGAGCGTATTTGCAGAAACTCATCAATTGTATCTGATTTCAAATATAGTAAAGGCCAGCGATTTGTCCATAATCGAGACCATATTTCATCAAGATCCAACCAAAATGAAAACATTCTACATTCTCTGCTCTGAAGCAGACCTGTGAAAGATTTTAAACGTATGCCAATTGAATTCATAGGTCAAGGTCCTACTGAAAAACAAGCCTGAGGTAACTAATCTGATTAAAATAGTGAATTCAACCACACACGCTTGTAAACAGACCCTAATTAGCTCGACTGCCTTTGCAGTAGATAATGTCGTGCTGAGAGGCTAACCTAAGGTAGTTACTCTAAAATTATCTGCTCAGATTTCCACTCAGATCACACCTGTATCTCTACAGTCTTTCCCATCCTGTCTTTAACAGGGCCTGTCATCAACCTCCAGGAAGTTTGTGTCAACAAATATTACCCAGTGTACCCAAACTATTTTATGCATCTATTTAATCCAGTTCTAAACTCTGAACCTAAATGTCTGCATTGGTATATAAAAAAAAAACGAATGACCACATGCTGTCTAGGTAGCAAGGCCATGAGTGAATTGATGATTGAGAACAGTACAGAGAGGGTAGGGTATATCACAAGGTTCTAGAAGAGAACCTAGGACCCTTCTGAAGGTGGATAGGATGGTGGATGGTCTTTTGGGGCTGACCACTAAGGGTGGTTTCTAAACCAAGTAACATGGCCTTTGGTATAAAGCTAAGATCTTCCCATGGCATGCTTTGTTGACAGTATCTAAGCTGCTTTGGCCACACCATGGGGAAATTACAATTTTATGAGGGATGTTTTTTTTTTTTTTTGTGATATTGAATCGCAAACATAATTTGCTCTTCGAACTGGCCAAACACAACCACCATAACTGGAATCTGTCTCATTTTGTTGTTATTGTTCAAATAATGACCGTGGGTCTTGGAGAGCTTGGTGTTGCAGATTGTTGTTTGTCATTTAACAAATATGAGGCCTTCTTTTTGAGGGTCAGATATTGATTGCTTGTCATACTCCCAGAGTTTCTAAAATGTCTGCATTTTTTTTCTTCTTTCTGTTATGTTGTGAAAATCCTTAGGCCGTTGAGAGATCGATCGGTTTGATCAAATGCAGACCAGCCAAAAGGAGAAATCTGTCATCGGGTGTCTCACAAAGAGGGCTGTAAGTCTCACTTATCATTCCAGACCACGTCTTATGTGACAAAACATTTAGAGGCGGAATGAACAAAAGGCCAGTTATTGCAGACAATGATACAATATGTTTGCTTTAAGCTTTCAAATACAAATACCATTCTTTTCATTTTAGACAACATTAACTGACTCTTAAACTAATTGTGTTTTTCTCCTGGACTTATATTTGCACTCAACATTTCTGACAATGCAAGACAGAGATCCAATACTGATTTTAACGTCTAGCTTCTCTGTGAAAAGGGTGAATCATTGTGTTCTGTTGATGATCCAATATCTCATAAATTCATCTAGTTAATATTGGAAAATGAACAAATATTTGGCTGGAGACCTAATGTGAATCGTATTTTCTGAGCAAACATTCTGAGGAGTAATTAGATTGAAGTGTTGGCTTGGAGGAGGCAGTTTGAGCGATGACTTCACAATAACAAAACCCTCACTGAGTGCTTGCAATTACTAGCCAGCATGTGTTTTCTTGAATATCTGTTTAAGTTACAGAATGCACTTGAATGAGTTTGGTTCAGTTTTTTAACTTGATATATTTCAGATTGTGTGAATGTTAATATCGTTACAAATAACTATACTAGTAGTACTTGTTATTATGCTTTCTGTGTGAAGAAATACAGTGAAGACATCTTATCAAGCAAACTTTACTGTGTGTGTCATGATCTGGCCATCTAAGAAGGCTAAGCTCTATTTCCTACTCGAAGGTAATAGCATCATAACGGAGCCGAAAAACAAAAACGACCCAATAATATTCCTTTATTGAATTTACCGTGATGGAAGCTGATTAAACTTTTATTATTCTCATGTCCGTTATGGACAGAGAGGGGGAGAGAGAGAGAGAGAGAGAGAGAGAGAGAGAGAGAGAGAGAGAGAGAGAGAGAGAGAGAGAGAGAGAGAGAGAGAGAGAGAGAGAGAGAGAGAGAGAGAAGATCAGCACTGCAGTTATGATTTTGAAAGAGAAAATAAAATAGGCTCTCATTCAAGACGAAGCAGATTTATGAGCTAATGGGTTTTGGGGACGTGAGCTCCTTAGCACCCCTCCCCTCCAGCCCCCTTCACCACAGCACTCACACACCCACACACACACACCCCACACACCACGCTCACCCACCCTGCCTACGCTGACCCCACAGGGCCTTCAGCCACGCCAATGCCATGGAATCAATGTGTTATCTCTGTGTAAATACTCATAAAAACCTGGTCTCATTTACCTGAATTTATGGATTCGACAACACACCCAAGGATTTATGTTCAATATTGTCGCGTATGTATTGATCGTCTCATCAGTGTGGGTCCATGGTAATAATTAAGGGATATTTCTGTGCCTGTTTTAAATCCTGCTAGCAGCTGCATGTGAAATGAGAGAACAGGTTATACTATCTGTCATCGCTTGCAGTAAACAGCATCACACAGCCAATGAGGACTAAATAAGATTATTTGTTGACAGCAAGGACCGGGATGAATCGAAATATGTTTACAAAATGATGTTAAATCAAGATCCTGATTTGTTTGTTTGTGATCTCATTTGTATATTTTCAATGCTAATGTTTGGTTAGCTGCAAAGCTATCTATTTGTTATGTGTTACACTTCCCAAACACACGATTATATGGTCCATTGCGAAATAGAATGATCAACTAAAGTTTAATTGTCACCTATCAGTTGCCACAAAAATTATGCTAAAAGCTGGTAAAGATAAATATAAACTGGATTTTTGGGCCAAATTAACACAAAAGCCTACAAAATAATCCCAGTGCCTAAACCAGACACATTTTCTAATTAATCTATTGGACCCCGCTCAGACAACTAACTTTGTTCTTTGACAGTTGGAATTCACATAGATGTTTGCAATGTCTGGTGGGTGCCAAGATCAGCCTCACAAACTAAACTCATTTATAGTCAGCCTGGCATGAAAATGGCTTGCCAATATAAGAAAATGAAACGAATATGATTTTTTTTTTCTTATGAATATTTACCATCAGACAGCCATTGAATCTTTTGAGGTACATCATCTTTATTATTCTCCGCAACGTTTTTTATGAGGTTTCAGCGTGTTTGAGACATTTACAGATTCACCGAAAAACAATTGCAGCGGGAATGAATAAATAATTGTTGGGATCCATGAAAAACAAACAAGAAATAAATGCAAATGTAACGGAGGAGGAAAACATATTTATTCTGCTGACTGCACAAAACACTGAAACATCTTTCTTTACAAAGTTAACACATTGATTGGATTCTCAGTTCATCCCATTAGGTTACTCCAGAGACAAAGGTTGGCAGTCTGATAGACGATGTCCCTGACCGACTGTAAACCATGTTGTGGCACGAAACAGGTTTCTTTACATATTAATTGTCTCAACCAGCTGGCACAAGGAGTAATGTTCCAGACACAGCAGTGAGTGCAGTCCATGCAGCGTCATTAGTATCACCTACAGTTCTCCTACACCACTTATTCAGCCTGTCAATGACACGCACTCCCTTTGCTCCACACGAGTCCCTATCCTGAAGGAAGGCAGCCGAGCTGCGGTTGTTCCGTATAATGTTTTGGTGTTTGCTAAGAAACTCATCAAGCCCAATGTACTGTGTCCTTTCATCTGTCTTGAAACGGAGCTCATCCTTCTTAAAAAGTGTAACATTTACATTAAGTGAAAACCATAAAAATGCAAATGCAAAAGCGGCACAGACCAAACTCATCAGGGATTTGCAAGATTGACAAGTCGGAGATCTAGTCACTCAAACGAGTTTTTGTGTTGAAAGAGGATGCGGTTCTTCAGCTTCATGTTGTGCAGGAGGCAGCAGGCATATGCCAAGTACAGCTGCTGCCTCTCTGGAGACTTCAACTCAGCTGTGCGGTCTGAAATCTCTCCTCACTACAAATGAGACAGCTGCAAAACATGGTTGGTTCGCGACGATGCTCTTGACAAAGGCTGGGTAGCAATGTGAAGAGATTACAGGCACGAGGGGGTTTTCTTCCCTATTCCCAAATAGTTACCACGGCCGTCAAATCTATATTCAGACGTGTGAACACTCACGATAAGAGAGGAAAAGGAGAGATTAGTTTTTTTTTAAATCTGAATCGTTCAAGAATCGATTGCTCTCCGTCTTGCTGAAGGGCGTTCTGAGATCCTGAAGATGGGTTTGACGTGTGCTCGGGATATTTACACTCAGTAGGGATCTCATTTGGGGTCTGACACAAAGCCGCCCTCCTAAATACACGCCCACGTGCGCGCACACACACACACGCCTGCTCTTGTCCACAGTAGAAGGGAACCTAACATTTGCCTTGGATCTATCCATTTAAAGATGTCACCTCGCGGATTACCTATCGTCTCATGAAGCGAGGGTAAATATTGAAAAGACATCTCGCAGTATTAGCTGGTGAGTCGTAATCAGTTATAATCAGTTTGCCAAAGCAGGGTGAAGGTGGTTGCAGTAATTTTGAGGAGAAGTCCCCCTGTGTGCGGTACAATTTCCAAGCCTTTCTCCCAACAATCACCAAAAGAGCAATGTGCAGTGGATTTTCACAACCCCCCCCACCCCCCCCCAGCTCACACACTCACGCACACAAACGAACCCATCTGAGAGCCGTTATTTACCATGCTACTAGCATTTGCTAAAGCGATGTTTGCCACCCATCTAATACCTACCACTGCTACTTTTGATGAAAAACGTGGTTCGACTTGAATCAAATGCGAATGACGGCTCACTCCACTCCGAGACAGTGTGCGAACATGAAAGCATCCGCTCAGAAATTAACATCCCTGCTCTACGCAGGCCCCCCCGGGTCAGCCTGCAAGTCTTCTCATCAGTGACCAGTCAGGGTCTAATCGTCTGAAAAGCACTCCTCAGACTTTGAAACAGAAATGAATAGACTGGTCTCTTCCACCCTGTTCTCAAAGCTGGATTCATACTTTTTTTTTTTTTTTTGTTTCAATCAAATTAAATATTACGTTAAATAACCCCCCTGAAAAAAAGTATTCAATAAGACTTGGATTAAACTGTCAATTAAAAGGGAGAAAGAGCAGATAAATGGGATAATTGGGTGAAGGGAACTTTTGGACAAGTGCCTGTGTTCCCCCAGGATCAATAATGCACAGTTTAAATTGAAACGCGCTCATCCTGAACTGTGGAATGGTTTCGTAATCTAATGTCAGCTGGGTGCAAATCTGCTTCCCGTTGGTGAGGACGGAGAGTGTAGGAAGCATTCAGAAAGCGTTATGATGACTTCTACGGTGTGTGAAAGTGAAATTGAACAAGAATGTCTTGTTGCGTGGGCTGGGTGAACTTTTTAATGAGAGGAGGGCGTTCGAGGAGGACCACCACAGGACAAATGATGATTACTTCCTGTGGGCGGGGCTGATAATAATCACTTCCTGTGGGTGAAGGTCACAGCTTTACCTGGGGGTTGCTGTCGAGGCGCCTGTCAAACTGCAGGATCAGTGTGTTTTGCTGTTTCCAGGTGGATCAGAGACCCGGCCAAGTGCTCAGCCTGGATACAGTGACCGTTCCAAAGCACTGACAGTCCTATTAGCTAGCATTAAGTCCACTCCTGATGTTAGCAAATGATCTCTCACAGCACTCTCGACAGCTGCCGTAGCTTCCGAAGGCAGCTTGCAGGTGAGAACCTAACCCGTCTCCGTTTATGTCGAGCAATCCGAGCCCCAGAACCTTTCAGATAAATGGGCAACATGAGTCTGAGGTAAGATTCTCAGCGTTAAGAAGGACAAAAGGAAGCCATACAAAATGAGAGCGAAGACGACTGACAGAATGGCGCTGAAAAGCGCACAAAGGCAATTTAGCCATTTTCTATTCAAACTCCCCCTCTGGATACCTAAGGCACTATTCTGCCTTCCTGCTTTTTTGTCGGGACACCATGTAAAATTGATCAATACCAACATGTCACAGGAGGCAGACAGATATGGAGAGACGGAGTGGCAGGTAAACTGCTGTCTCAGTGCACCAATCATTACACCCCGTGGAGACAAGGTCACACTTTCTGTTCGTACCATTTTTTTTCTCAAAGGTACGCAGGCCTCAAAATTGTTGTCGACTTGTGCTTGATAATTGGTTTGTGAATCATCAGCCTGACGTGGCTTAAGTGCAGTGTTTCCGATTGGAAAGTAGAAAGACGTGAAGGTTTTATGACCAATCAGGAACGAAGACATGTTTTGCAACCCTACAGATTCACGCGCGCGATGACGAAGGCTCGAATGTCAAATGGTCATATGCTGTAGACGTACAGCACGCGAAAACATCACCTCGCTGCGCGAAAGCAATGATGAAACCCGATGTCATGAGCGCTAAGCACCTTCCACAGATGGAGATCCAAACCTTGTCGCCATTTCCTGCTTCAGGCGTTAAACAAATAAATTATCAATACTCCGCTGGGAGGCAAAAACAAACCCGCCAAACAAAGCAGAGAAGAATTGTTCTGGAAGAATCCGTAGGTAGATTCCCCTTACCCCTCCCCTCGCCAGCCCCTGGAGTGAGACCAGCGGAGACAGAAATCAGTCAGATGTAACTGATGTGGACATCAGGTTGAGGATCCACTTACAGCTCGTCTCAGTTGAGTTCCTCTTGACTGCTGGAGCAGGCCTCCTCGCTGTCATGCTTCTGCGAGACAGTTCTATTCCTCCGGCCTCCGAAGGTGTGCTCAGCAGTGACTTAACACTCCCAAATGACCTTATCAATTGTTTTATTATTTCTCTGGTGCTAGACAAGGTGGCAGAGACACATTTTTATTGTGTAGCTTAAGTCTGAATCCCTTTTTTTTTATACCGGAAGATTCCTCCTAGCTGATTATTAAACCCATGAGAATGTCAAAAGATGCTCTAAGAGCAAATTTGAATGCTGATTTATGTTTCTGGTGTGATTTTGCTGTCTTTTATAACCTTGATGCATATTTTTGTTCTTCATAACTTTTCATTATTTCATGCACTCGGTGATAGGCCAAGGTCCTCTGCTGATTCAGTACTGCCTGGGCCTATTTCCAGTTAATGACATCACATAAACACATGAATGCACATCATTAGTGTAGGCTTACTTTACTCTCTGCAAACACTCAATATAGGCCCTTCATATCGGGCAGACGGGTGAAATTCAAAGAAAACGCACACAGCTTTCCCTGTTAGGTTTGACAGACAGTCCATGAGAGTGATGACACGTTCGTGGCCCCTTTCAATCATCGGGCGGTAATTGGGGCACTAACCACAGGGGGTTGGGGGAGAGGTTAGGGACAGACCACCTCTTTTAAAAAGACTCTTTCAAATATTCATCAAGAGAATAAGAAGATTTAGAAGGTGGTGTATTATTAATGCTGACGTGGCGACATCAGGAGATTGACTGATGGACAGAGGGAGGGAGGGTGGAGATCCTCCGTTACTCCCTCCCTCCCTCGTCCCCTCACCCACCCCTCCCTCTCTTATCCCTCCTGCCCCTCCCTCGCATTCACCTTCCACCGCTCCTGAACCCCTACCTCTCATCCACCATTTCCTCCCCCCCTTTTCCTCCCTCAATCCCTCCCTCCCTCACCCCCAAACATTACTAACCCCCCCCCTCACCCTCTTTCATCCCCCCTCCCTCACCCCTCATCCACCCACCCTCCCTCCCTCAACCCCCCCCCCCCCCCCCCCCACCACCACCACCACCGTTCCTGACCTCCCTCACCAGCCTACTGCAGTCACGATACAGTTGTCCATCTCTCTTGTCCTCTGCCATCAAAGCCATGATATTGTTATCAATGTAATTCCTGTCATCTACATGAGCGGAGGTGATATCCCTGTGACCAGCCTCGCAGTCTCCCCACCCTCAGGTCTGTCTGTGGAGGAAACGGCTCAGGATGACTGTTTAGTTATTCAATCTCTTTGTCACTAATCCAATTACACAACATGAGGAGAGGGACGTTTAGGTGTGTCTGTTTTAAAAACCTATTTAATTATCTGCTAGAATAATGGATTAGGGGAAGAATCTACTTTATGCTAGTCTGAAGCAAAATAATTGGAGATTTACATTTATTCCAGTTATGTGGAGACATCCAATTGTGTTCTGGTATGTGATTGCTTCAACAGCAGAAATAGAGACTAAAGTCTGGTGATTTGTAAAATGATAGGAAATTGTGATCTCATAAGTTTAACACACATACCTTCTTTGAGTCTCAAAAGTGCCTTTTGACTTCAAACCTTTTCGCTTTCTAACCGAAGCCATGGCCCTTTAACTTTAAACAGTTTGTCTGTCTCTCTGTCTCTCTCTCCCTCTCGGTCTGTCTCTCTCTCCCTCTCGGTCTGTCTCTCTCTCCCTCTCGGTCTGTCTCTATGAATCCTATCACTGACTGGAAGGCCAAATCAAAGAATTTACATAACTGAGTTCCTGTAGTTCTGAAGTTACAATGCTTCACTTCAAAGCTCATACTATTATGTTTTTTTTTCTTTCTTATTTTCAGTAAAGTTCACCCAAAGGGTTACCTTTCTATGTTTGTTTATTGGGTCACACGTGCTCCCCCTGCTACTAAATCTAATGGTATTTCTCCCCATAGTCTTTCCAGTGGCCTGCCACAATTCAGATGCTTTTCATTTATCAAGGGCCCTCTACACAAACTGTACCAACTCTGCAATCAGTATTTCCCATTGCCCAAATCTTTTTATCATAAGACTGGGAATCCGCCCCACAGTAAGGACATGAAAAGGGTCCAGGAAAGCAAATGCAGACCACAGATGATTACGTCCGTGATAGGATTTGAGATTCTTCTTTAATGATACAAGGTCTCGTAAACACTTACTTGGTGCCAACCATTCTGCTGGTATTGGGCATGGTGGAACATCATTAGAGTGTTACTGACGAAGCTGAACAGATAAGGGCTTGAAGGAAAAAGCAATTTGTCATCCCCTTTGACCCAGACCCCAAATCAATTTTTTCCAATTTAGCTATTGATAAACATGGACAGTCTTAATATCAGGATGTGTTCCGTTCCTATTGGGATTACATTAAAAATGCAGGACATGGTGTCTTTAAAATTCCCTGACTGGATGCTGTCCAAATATAATATTGTATCCCTGCAGTAATCACAGGTTTTGCTTCTGGGGATACAGGAAGTGTGAAAACGAACCCAGGATCAATCTAAGCACTTAATAGGATGTTGGTGGGATGTTGGTGCAGCAAAAGTTCAAGGAGACTTCCGGAATGTCTTTTACCTGACGCAATGCAGCTAACCAACTCTCCTCTGTGGTATGTCTACAGCAATGCTTACAAGATCTGTTTCCATAGAAACTGTATGGGCCAAACGATATGGAACGGCAAAGTTCTGAGGCTAAATGCACTGTGATTGAACCATGTCATTGTTTTTATAAATACACTTGATATATAACACTCATGTTTAAAATGCAGATAATAAAGTCACTTCCCGATATGCTAGGCAGGTTGTATTGTTACATGTTACACCTGATGAAACACACATTAATTCAATAAAATGCCATCTATCTTGCAGTTTCCAGTGTATCATTGATGTCAACCAATAGTTATGTCCTATTGTCCAAAACGTGGTTGATGTGTGTGTGTGTGGCCGAATATTTTAGTCGATGAAAGTATCTGTTTAATACATCCTGCCTGTCTTTGACAAGTGGGGACATCCTCATAGGTGGAGAGCCACTTTCGAGCGCCCTCTTTAAAATCAATACTGTACATTCTGATGTAAATTGCCGCACAGGTTTTAAGTTTTCGGTTGAACGAATGAGAGTTCAGCCTGTTTGAGTTATGAGGTAAGTAGGCCCTTTCTAATGGTAGCTCATAATTTCACAGATCAATGAGCATTACCTACAGCTGTAAAAAGGTTGAATTTGTAATGGGGCCAAACTCAATATTCCCCTCCCATTGTTCAGCAAGGACACAGCCTTTTAAATCCTTGGCTTCTTATACGAGTTACTGCTTTTGATATACAGACCTTTTCTGTGTACATTGAACCAGATATGATCCAGCAAGGCATGTGGAGGGACCAGTGTTATTACATCTCATGACGTCGGATCATATACTTGTCGTTCGGGCCTAACTCTGGATGCTAACCATGCTGGTGATTGATGAAGCACCAACGCCACTATTCAACAAGGGGAGATAGATGTGAGTTACAAGGCTCTACCCGCAATCTGTAAACTCAGCATAACATTTTAACCAGCTGCAGAACTGGCTGGATCTATCCCAGAATGATAAATGGTCCGCACGGACACTCACAGATTTTCCCCATATACAGCTAAAGAGTAAGAAATTCAAACGCAGGTAATGGAACCCACCCAAGCAACATAATTATGCTTTGACTTCAGCTGGGAGGAATCGTCGTTTCAAGCCTAGCTTCGGGTCATTCCTGATCCAACCCGTAGCTTTTTAGACAGTGGCGCAAAAGGGCCCTGATACATAAATACAATTTACAGTGGGCAATTGCATCTTCAAACATTTCCCCAAAAGATATGAAAAGGACTGGGTATTATGAACTGCACTGGCAAGATAAACTAGGATCCAAAGCCGGGAGCAGAAGAATTTGAATGCATCCTCTTTCTTCCAAGAAATGTTTACTGGTCCAGCTGGGAAAGCATGCATGATGCGTGTGAAATTCAATTAACACATAGCCTCAAAATATCCCTAACAAATACTAGTTATTTATTAGCATAAATGGATGTTGTATATTAATTGATGCAGCTCAGTGGCTTGTAACACATGAACACATTTCAGATTCTAGCCCACAGGTGAGTAGCTCACAGAGAATACACGGTGAAATATGGAGGGACAGAATACAAGGAGAAAATGTCTATTGATTAAAGAGACGGCCATAAAAATCCAGATTTGTATGTATACTATATCTAATGCTGGGCCTGGGAACAGGAGAATCCATCACTATTGGCATATAGCGTTGATGAACCGAGAAAGTGCGGCAGCTATATGGAGGCATTATAAGCAGACTGTCTGGGCCTTTTTAAAGCCACATCACTCAGAGAGTCCCAGAAATTGGTTCGCACACGTCAGCGCTCAACAATGCTTTCCTCCGCTGGACGTTATGCTCCAAAACACCAGCAGGTTTACACCAAAAAAAGCACACAGACAGACAGGCATTCACACATCTAGACACACATACACAGACATACACACACACACGGTATATGTTCAGCATGTACGTACATACAGTAAACTCAATCCTAATCCTTAACAAAAGAGTCATTGATCAAAGATATGTTTTTATTATGTTAGAGCAAGCATTGAGTCTTGTGAGTTGGACCACTAACTCATAATTGCTTAACTAACCTCCTTGCAGACATGCTAGAGACACAGAGACTGCCCTGTGTCGCCCGGCAATTTAATCCTCAAACCGTGTCAAGCCAGACCGATTAATCCTGTCAGTTTCAAAGGCAAGGGGCACAATTGACCTAAAATTGAGTAAAACCATAATGTATTGAGAAATGAAATGGAAAAAAAGAGAAGGATGGATTGTTCGACCCAGACAGCAGATTTTGGCTTTGAAACTACACTTCCTCACACCCTCTAATGTTTATTTTCAACGTTGTTTTTCATCGTTACTGTAAAACAAAATGACCTTGCAAATTCTTCTTCGTATTCCAGGTAACAATTTCTCTCTGAACAGCTTTGTTCTCCTTAATGGCCAACGTAATCTAGCTAAACTCTTCGAGCTTTCAATCTCCACTGTGGTGTGAAGAGTCCATCCATTAACTCAGTACCTTGGCGCTTGAAGCCCCTGACCTAAAAAGAGGGAGGCCGAAAGAAATAGGAAGCTCAGCCTTCAGTTCTATGTACAGAACACACAAGCAATGGATATGAAGCAGGACATTCAGCAACATTTAGATGGGAACAGTGCTTTGGCTGTATGTGGTGAGTCATTATGGTAAGGACTCAGGTGGCTGAGCGGTTAGGGAATCAGGCTAGTAATTAGAAGGTTGTTGGTTCGATTTCTGGCGGTGAAAAATGATGTTGTGTCCTTGAGCAAGGCACTTCACCCTACTTGCCTCGGGGGAATGTCCCTGTACTTACAGGAAGTCGTTCTGGATAAGAGCGTCTGCTAAATGACTAAATGTAACTGTAACTCTGTCTGGTATGGTAACTCAATGCTTAGGATAATTCTGTATGGTATCTTGGATATTACTATTGATAACGCACAACTTCTAGTGAACATATTCCTGTTGTTAAAGAAGACCAGTTTCAATGGGGGGGGGGGAGATATCTTAAACAAATAATTGCACAAGCAAGTCAAAATGTTCATACTTCATAATGAACTCCTTAAGAGGTTTGTTCGTCCGTATAAAGATCTGGAATCCTTTATCAGGAGGCTTCAAGACACATTTGTCACTGAACATTAGCAGAGTATAGGGGAACTGTACTGAATGTCAGTACTTTGGGGTGCAATCAGGGTTTGGTATTTAAAAGATAAAGGTCAGACAAAAAAACGATTTGGTTCAGCTTTGTCACTGTCTACTCCAGAAAACGGTTGCCTTTAGGGTTAGTACTGTTTCTGCACGGGAAGTGCTCCTGTAGAGAGGACTGAAAGTGACACAGGTGTATTTAAGAGCATCCAATCTGTGTTTAAGTGCACTAAGGTGGAAGTAATGCTTTCAAAGGAAGACAGCAATGTTTCTCTTCCCTGTCTGACAGACTGTCTGACCAAACCTCCGCCTACGAGTGGACGGCCTGTTGGACAGTCCGTCATTAAATGGCCGACAGCTTAATTAGAGAAATCGGAATGAGATCTCTGGAATGCAGCTTGACATTTTTAAGACTCCCCCCCTCCCCCGCTGTGATTATGCCAAGATCCTAAGTTATTAGTGTGTCATTAGACAGGATTAAAAGATAGCTACGTTTAAAGACGCCATTCTGCTCACGTAGACCCCGAATATTTTTTATATATTCCACTTGGGTTTAAGGAGGGGTGTGGTGTGGTCAAAGTCACCGACATTCATTCCGCTGTCACGCGCGAGACATTTGAAGGCACCCAGCTGTACGCGGCACATCGTTCAGCCGCCTTCCCTCCCCGTTTGCATCCGTAAAAGGTTGTATCTCAGGTACACTTGTTCTCCACAGCAAGTTTAATCAGCGCCCGTCCCTTCTGCAGCACCACTGTGTGCAATGGCTTTACTTGTCAAGCCCGAGACTTTCGTTGGGAAACCAGGAAGTGTCGGGAACTCCCAGTCGGGGCTGACGAATGCCTCCGTTTGGCTAGGTATCAGAAGACCTGGGGGCGCTCAGACTTATCACTCTGCCGACTGAAACTATTACTTGAAAAGCTCCTGGGTTTGTCTGCAGGCCGTCTCGCTCTCTCCCCCTTCACCGATTTAAATTTCACATCAACACGGGTCTGGAATTCTTAAATGCAGCACAGCATAACCCAATAAAAAGCTCCCTTTGTGGCAAATCTTTTCACTGACTGCCAGATAGGCCTCCCATTCCAGTCAAGAGACACTAGAATACGTCAGGCCCATATGCAACCTAAATCCTTATTTAAATGCTAAAGGACTTACGGTAATCTTTGGAAATCATACGTTAGGTCATTATAAACAAATGAGGTGAAATCGCCATGCCTGCAAAGTCCCTTTGTGTTAACTTCACAGTTGTACTTGCAGCACTTCAAGGCAGTGTGTCTGTGTCCTCGTTAGGATGAAAAGGGTACAAAAGGAGAGCTCATGGACTCGAATCCAGTCAGTGGCACAGGCTTGTGTGAAGAGAATGTGGATCATCTGAATCACAGTTGGGACTGAGGAGACTGGATCCGCACCTGCGGTCAAGTCGGCCAGGGTTGTGCCGGCCTTTTATTTTTGCAGCACATCTCTCTAGTCCATAGAGGACGCCAAAAAAGCAGTGGTTCAACCCTTGAATGTGTCTTCGGGGGCGCTTCGAGCACGTTTTCCCAATTCTCTCGGCCTGCTTGAACCCCATATTTAATCTACATGTCAGCTGCGTCGCTGAAGTGGGTTTTCGATATCCATTAAGCTTTTAATGCTCGGAAAACAATCCTTTCTGTGGCTGCAGCGTTGCATTACCCCTGACCCCCCCCCCCCCCCCCTGTGTGTTTGATAGCTCTCCTGTTGTGATTCACACGGATAAAAAGCTGTGGACACAACAGGCTCTCAGGAGGGCACTAAAAGGGTCCAAAGGACGCTTTGGAGGTCACAAAGTAGAACGGCGTCCATATTTGTCATGCCAGTCATAGGGATACAGTAGAGGGGAACATTTTGTTTTCTTGGCTTCTTCTCAGAGCTCTTTGTGCTTAATGTCCCTCTTTTGTAAGGCGGTGATAAAGCAGATTGACGATTCGATTCAGGCTGTCGCCCTCAGCTGTCGGTTCCTTCATGGAGCCTTCAGAGAGGAACTGAAACTTTGGATAATTTCCTCTTCCGTATTTACAAATGGGAACCGCACTTGGAAAGGACAACTTGAATAAGTGTCTGAGGCCTGGGTGAAAATGTTCTCTGTGTTCACTCAATGTAACATGGAGGTGACATTTTTGCTTCTCCGCCAAACCAAATGTTGAGGAGATGTCGTGCCTGTAATTAATGCACGATTCATCATTCTTCATTTATTTCAATCCTCATTCTAGTTTCCTCTACATACACATCTGTTTAAATGATAAGTAATTATGGAGCACACAAGACTGAAAAACAATCAGGGGCCCACAAAGGGCTTGTTGTTGTGGGGGTGTGATTGGGAAGTCAACAGTTGTATCTGCCGTCTATGGAGAAGATATCTGTCACCGACTAAACTGCACTTGACTTTCTGCATTTCCTGTAGCAGCTGTGGCTCTAGTTGATTGTCAGCCAGGAGGACTATTTTGAGAGACAGATATTGTGATATTGAAAGAGAGAGAGAGAGAAAGAGAGAGAGAGAGAGAGATAGAGAGAGGGAGAGAGAGGGAGAGAGAGAGAGAGAGAGCAGATTGGCGTTTTGTCAACCCCAACATCCACATTGATTCACAAGTGTTGGCTTTGTTGAAAATCTGGAAAAAAGGAGGAAATGTAAAACGATGTGAGTGGTGCTCAAATGATGCAACACTGCATACTGTATAGATTTTTACTTCCTTCGGTATGGTTATGGTGGTCATAACCATCAGCTCCTAAAGGTTAGGGTTACAGTAGCATCTGAGTCAGCATTTGTAAAATCATATTTAATCCGTTCTACAGAATCTATCAATTAGGATAAACATCTCAACAACCATCTTAATATGGCTGGCTGTGTGGGCTGGCAATGGTCACACTGTTGGGTTTGACTATGGCTCAAATAGCAATAACAGGTTTGCTTTTATCATTATTTCAGTGCCCAATTTCAACATGAATTTACTTCTTATTTTACAAGTAATTTGTTATAAAGTGTGGAGTGTGTTTCTATGTGCAGAGATCAGGATCTAAGATGTATAACTGAGTAGTATGAATTATACTGCTATCAAAACACGATATTGTGTCAGAGCAGGGAAGATATGGCCTGTTAAACAGTGTATTGGAAACTGGCACTTTATATAAAAGTTTTTTTTTGCTTTTTTCTTTGCAGACGCTCTTTTCCAGAGCGACTTACAGTTAGTACAGGGACATTCCCCAGGGCAAGTAGGGTGAAGTGCCTTGCCCAAGGATACAACATAATTTTCATCAATCGAACCGGCAACCTTCTGATTAATAGCCTGATTCCCTAACCGCTCAGCCATCTGACGCCCCAGTTGGCTTGCCATCTCATGGGACCCGTCTTTGGCAAACTTTTATTTACAAAGTCACTCTGGGTCTTGTATCCTTTCATTTGGGGATTTGTATTAGCCAGAAATGTGATGTGTACCCTCCTCCTCGTTCACAGGATCATATCCTGTTAGCTGTTCCAAATTGCAGAACCAATACGCTTTCGTGTCCTCTGCTTCGTAAGCTCTGAACTTCTTACAAAAAAGAATGTAACTGAAGGATCTTGTCCAGATTGGTGTTGTCGTTTATTCTCATCATTAATTAAGGAATTTTAGGCTGATTTCCAGATCTACCAATGTTTTTAGAGTTGTTGTTTCATGGTTTTGGTTGTTAGATATTGTGTTTTTTATGTTGTATTGTCATTATGCGATGACCTGGTGCTGCCAATTTTAACAGGACTTTCTTGATTTTTATTTTTTATCTCAATGAGCCTTTTGTGGTTGACTGAAAGGTTAAATCAAAAATCCATTCATGGGATATTCTATACATGCCCATCAAAGAGACACTTGTGAGATATGGGCACACGTCAAAAATTATCTGTCACTGTGATTGCTTATCTACTGGGGCACAGTTCTATCCACTGCTCTTACAATGATTAAAAAGACATGGACTCAATTCCGATCAAATGATACAGTGCCACTGAACATACACGTTTTTTTTTCCTCCATTGACTATCCAAACAATGTTGTAGATAAGAAAACATTCCAACCAATGCTGTCTAGACCTTGAAACGAGAGAGGACAAACTTTCAACAATAAGAGAAAAACCACTCTCCTCTTCATTTTTATTCATGACTCTTGCCCTTGAGGAAAACCCAACCTGAACCTAAAAAGTCCTTTAAACCCATCCCAACACCACAGATCAGTCTACTGTCAGACAGATGGGCAACTAAAAAGCCTATATGCACAGTGCTGTTCAGTATATAGATTTGTGTTTGTGTTTTCACAAACACGTAACGCTGATGATTCCTAAAGTTCTTAGCCATCCAGTGCCTGGACGAGGAGGCTAAGTGATAACCCCTGGTGTGTAGCACAGCATGTCCCCTGTGGGACTCTGGGAGATTGGGGATCGGACCATGACTGTCACTGCTGGTTTGCCTCTAACCGATTGGTGAAAACACGGGGCATAGACTTCTTCCTGTCATAGCCATGAAGCTCACATTGGGTAAACAAAGACAAATATATTCAGGACAGTGACGCAATGGCTGAGGGAGAGGGGGGGAAGGGGGGGCAGGGGGGAGGCAGAGGGGGTGAAGGGGGGAGGCAGAGGGGAAAGGCGATGCTCTCAGACAGGAAAGCATATCTCTCCTAAGTGTTTCTTACAGCAGGTGTTATAATGTGAGATTTGTGTGAAATACACTCTGATACATTCCTCTGTGGATCGAAGATCACGCTGGGCTTATTTAATAATTTCACAGAGCTGATGACACAGGTAAATTGATTAAAGATATTTGAAGTCTGAGAAAGCACTCAAGACACAGTTTGCGGTACTAAAACTTGGTATTATTCTGCATTTATGAAGGAGAGAGAGTGAAAAAACCTGTCTAAATCTTCCCGCTGATGGAAAGTAATAAATTGTAATATTTCCTGGAGTGTAAGTCAGTAGTGTAATACAACGCTATACAACACAATACCACCAGGACAGTGGCAGGAAGTTAGTGCGTTATGGGTAACTGGGTGCATCATGGGTAACTGGGTGCATCTTGGGTAGCTGGGTGCATCATGGGTAGCTGGGTGCATCATGGGTAACTGGGTGCATCATGGGTAGCTGGGTGCAGGTGCATTATGGGTAGCTAGGTGCATCATGGGTAGCTGGGTGCAGATGCATTATGGGTAACCGGGAGCATCATGAGTAGCTGGGTGCAGGTGCATTATGGGTAGCTGAGGGTATTGATTTTTAGAGGATCCCCTCCATTCAAATTCCATCCACGAAAGTGAAATAACAAGCCGAAGATTCATCTCTGTCCTGCGTTAATGAGATGTCGCATACTCCATGTACATCATGCATATTGTGGTCACATTCTCTCTGCTCTGCATCCATTTATGTGGCCCAGTACTCAGGACCCAGACAACATATCCATCTTATTAGTTTACATGCAGTCCAGTGTAAAACTGAAGGAAACTGTTATTAAATCACTTCCTCAGGACACAGTAATTTAACACGGCCCACTGAGCTTAAAGAAAGGCTAATATGTTTATATTTCTTTTTTTTTTCTTTTTTTCTTTTTGTCGTCTGGTTGCACACCGCAGTGCACTACATTACAATGCAGTGAGCTGCGAGGCTTCTATAATTGGTACAGCGACCTATGGACCTTCACTAATTTTCCTAGACTGCAGGGATTGGGCGAGGCCCCTCTACCACACTGCTGCGGTGCGAGAGGGTTTGGTTGCGTGTGGCACTGTGGCTGCTGTCAAGGGCAGGGTAGTGGGACCATGTTGTACTTCCCTGCTCCCCCCCCCCCCCCCCATCCCCCATCCCCCCTCCCCCACAGCTGTGCTCCGCCAGCTCTGGAGACACCCTGGGGAGGGCAAAGGATTCTGGGAGTGCCAGAAAATGAAATATGATTTAAATGTTCCCTCTCAAACAGGCAATATCGTGTTCAAGGCATGTGCATTTCCATGCCCTTAAGATACAGGGGGTTCATTAAACCCGAGCAGTGATGTATTTCGGGGAATTTCGATGTTTATTGTTTGTATATTCTCTCCTGACGTGGGCATTAATATCTCACAGCCCGAGCGTTGTTCTCGCCAGTGAACTTAGCATGTGGAGGAGGTACCATGGACTCGTTTGTCTTTTTTTTTTCAGGTCAACAGGAAATAGCTGGTAATGCTTTCAGTGATAGATGAAGATTTTGGTCCGGTTGGTCCAGACGAGACGAGAATCTGAGGCTTCGTTTTTTTTTTTTTTGGGGGGGGGGGGGGGGGGGGGCTAAGAGAGCAGTGTCGGAGGGGGTCTGTGAAAAAGATTAGGATTATGAATCTCATCTCGCGTGTTGTGTGAGTCAGATGTGTCCAATCAGAGGGGATTAAGGGTCTTACACACTCCAACATCGCAGACGGTCCCAGAGAGAGGGAATGATTAAACAATCCCTCTGCTTGATGTTCAAATGTATTCTCCCCCTTCATTCCGAAACCATCGCTTCAGGTGGGAAGGGAAGCGATAAAAGCCGTGCCTCTTTCTCATGAGGACCGTGCAGCAGGCATGTCGACTTCAAATCTGATGGAAATCGGGTGTCGCGATAGCTCACCGGATTAGTACACGAGTTCCACATAGGCTGAGGTCTTAGCGCAGCAGCCTGGGTTCGAATCTGGCCTGGGCCCCTTGCTGCGTCTCTTGCCTGTCTTTCCTGTCGCGCTTCACAAAGACAAATACCAAACAATACATCTTAAATATGTTGTTTAATTGTAACTGTTGTTTAATTGTAACTTGTTTAACTACATGCTCTTATGTGTCTTCCCATTGGCACTTATTTGCTTTTCACAATGTATGCTTCATGTTTTGGCTACCCATAATGTTTTTGGGGCTATCTCATTGCTTATGATCATTGACCGATGTACTTTTGTAAATCTCTCTCTTGGAAGTGGCTTTGGATAAAAGTGTCTTCTAAATGAATACAAATATGATGGAAAAGCTATCAATTGTGTTGTCAATTGTGTTGTCAGTCTTCCTTTTAATTACCTCCCCAAATGAATGTGGTGTGTGTTTGATGTTTACAGAAGGCATATCTGCAGCGTTATCGGGCCCCTCTCGTATCAGTGAGTGATCTTCCCGCCATAACCAGATTACATGGGGGTGGCCCCAGAGGTTTCTCCTGTAATTACTTTGCTGATTGGAAAAATAAGAATCCTTATAAGGTCTGTCAATCAAGCATGTTGTGTTTTCAGACAGATTACAGGGGAAATGTCAACCATTCTTCCTGCATTCACACTCTGCGAATTCCTCTGAATACCTACAGGCTGGGTGATTTACTAATTTCACAAACAAACAATGGAAAGTGTATAGAGCTGAAACAAATGTGCAAGATGTCAGCTTGAGTGATTCCAGTCAGCCCTCATGTTAATGTGTCATTGAACCTATGCGCGCGTGTGTGTGTATGTGTGTGTGTGTGTGTGCATTCGTGTGTGTGTGCCTTCAATGTCTGTGTGCAGCCCATTTTCAGTGGTGGCAGTACAGTGGGTATTTCGCTCGGATGATGCAATCCCTCAAGCTTTGTGCCGTTCTCTGCACCAGCCTGGTCGAAATGGGACGCTGTCTGACCCCGTGGAAGAGAGACAAAAAGAGGTCACCCCACAGAAGAAGAATTCCTGATTGACCTCGCACCCGTGGGACACACAAACACCCGCGCGTGTGTGCCGGGAGTGTCAGAACAGACACACGCACACGGCAGGGCGTCCATCTTTGCTTTTGGCCCGTGCTGCTGTCCTTCCTCAGAGGACATCCAGGGGCAGTGAGCTGCTACGTCAGCCGCAGCCGGGGGACCAAGGCCAGGCTCTCGGAGTCGAACCCACGCTCTTCTTGGTGTGTGGCGACGGAGAGAGGACTTTGCGCCACGCGTTCACGTCGTTCACCCCGTGACTTGTTCCGCCTCTCTCTCTCTCTCTCTCTGTCTGTCTCTCTCTCTATCTATCTTCTTTTGTTGAGTGAACGATGCTCTCTGATATCCACGGTTGAGGGCTCATCTTCTTTTTATGGTCTTTCGTCAGGGCCACATGGCTTTTGGTGTGCGAAATCTAGCATCGCCCCCTTCACTCCCCCCCCCCTCGGTGTTTTTAATTATACATACGTGTAGATATGCAATATGTATATACATCATCGCAGAAGGGCTTTTTTCTCCCGGAGAAGTTGTACTTGTGGTAGAAGGAGAGCGTGACAACATCGTTAGAAGGGTCCGGAGTACTGGGACCCACTGAAGGAGACTGCGTGTTTCTCCAGACGCCTGCTTCAAAGACGTCACGCTCTCGCGAAAACAAATCGAGCCGGATTTCTTGACGGATGATGATGAAATTAAGCTGCAATGATGTGCGTTTTCAAAATACAGTACTGTGACATCCAATAGAACAAGAATGTCCCTTTGCTGCCTGGCTCACTGTGGTCTGAGAGACCCAGGCAGACTGGGGAAGGCCTTGAGAAGACCTGGATCTGGTCCATCTGAATGTTGCCCCTTAACCCTATCGACAGCAGAAAGGAAGACCTAACTGTACATACGATAGATGGGTTTGGCCACGTTGAAAATCTCCTTACTGGAATATCTAGACTGATAGAACAGGATCGTATTTTACATAGGAATGCAGGCCGTGTCAGTGACATATATTGAGTTGCTCTCAACATCTGATATGAGTGCAGTCCTTCAAAACTCAGAGGGGAGAAAATTGGAGTTGTGTGGTGTTGCTGTCGAGCTGGCCTACGGGCGGTTTCACTTGTCAGTGTTCGAGCCTGTGAAATAAATGGTCTTCTTTTTTTTCTTTTTAACAAAAAGAAATGTTAAAAACATGGACTTTCTGTGGAGATATAGCCAATACAATCTAGTATTTATCTTCACTTGTGGCCTCTGTATCTATGCAGGGCCACAGGAGGCTACTGCAACGTTTTCTGAGAATTATTGACAAGCACATCCAAGCCACTCATGAACTTTTTAAGAGCCCTGTCAAACCGGTCCCAGATGTTTTGTTCCTCTTACTTTTACCAACAACAAAATAAGTCCACTGTGGAATTTGGATTTGCTTTAAGCTGCATATTATTCACGTTGTAGATAAGGTGGAATGTGATTGAATTAATCTCCTTGATGCAGAGGATCTGCCTCGTTCCTCTCCTTTAAACATTCATCAACCAAGAGACTACCTTCAACTTGTCTTGGTGAGGAGGACAAATGGGCATTATCCATACATTCGCCAGCTAATATTTACACATGGTGCCATTAGATAAACACTATGCTAATTGCACTATTCTGCACCTCATAACAGCTCAGCGCGTCCATTAACGCAAGGTAATTAGTTGTAATTTGCATCATTAAATGGAAAACAATGGCATAATCATTTATGAATACTCAATCAGAGGATAATTATGCAGACCCGATCTCCATCTTCAGGGTGGAGAGGAGACGCACAGATTAAAAGAGAGCCTTTGTTATCTGACCGCGGGCCTCTCTGCGCATCGCTCAAACAAACAGTCTAATGGAGACGTTGGAAGTGCCTGTGTTCGTTAATGCCCGCATTGCTTTTTTTTGTGTGCGCGCATTTGTCAACAGCTCCTCCTTTGTGTCGCCCGCGTGAATACATCTGCGACAATGACGCCGGCGCCGTCTGTTTGTGTGGACTGAGAGAAGTCGATTACGGAGAACAAAGACGTGGAAGGAGGAACGAGGAATGTGTTGGAATGGGATACGGCAGCGCTGCATGTTGGCATTGTCGAGCAGAGAGCCTAGAGACCGCGTTCAATACTGATGGATACAGTCCCATAACACAGAGACACAGAGATAGCAAAACTTCAAACCAGACAAAAGGAGTCCAGACAGAACTAATACAGGGGCCTGGCTGTGCCCATTCGAACACAGAACGAGAGGAAATGGAATGAAAGGTCTAATATAGTTACAGTGTGCGTTTAGACAAAGATAGGAAGAGAAGACCTGGTAAAAGCCTTCTACCTTTGACCCCGATGGTGGGTGTAGTCTGACAGGCCAGTATTAAGGCCGGGGAGCACAGCTTCTGTGGACTCTCACTTCCCAGCTGAGCTTTTAACATGAGCAGTCCAGAGCGGCAGTCGGCTGTCCTCTGTGCCAGAGGCCCACAGGGAGGAGAAAGGGAGGGAGGGGGAGGCAGAGAGGGGAAGACAGAGAGGGAGACGGAGAAAGGAGGAAAAGGGGGGGGGGGAGGGAGAGGACGAGAGGAGGAGAGGGAAAGAGAGGGAGATCGGGAGGGGAAAGGAGAGAGGGAGGGAAAGGGAGAGGGAGGGAGAGGCAGAGAGAAGGAGAGGGAAAGAGAGGGAGAAGGAGAGCGAGAAGAAGAGGGGGTTGGGGAGGAAGGGAGTTAGGGAGGGAGAAGGAGAGAGAGGCAGAGACACGGCGGGGGAAAGAGAGGGAGATGGCGAGAGGGAGAGAGAGGGTGGGCCGCGTTCTGCAGAAGGAGACAGCTCCACATCTCCCCCTAGTGGAAGGCAGAGTGTGATCCTGCTCAGAGGACACTGGGGAGAAATGCATGTGGAGGCAGCCTCATAACATAGTCTGTCTCCTTGCAGACTCACGAAAATATCCACTGCTAGAACTGAGTCATTCATCCTACATTGGACATCACCGGTCTGCCCCTCACCTCACGTCATAACCGTGCGTGCGTTTGTGTAGGTGTGTGGGTTCGTGCGCGTACAACCCAAACCTAAAGACAGCTTTCTTTGTTGAGAGACACGTCAAGGCAGTCTTTTCTTGAGTGCCTTGTGAGCGCATGTGTGCGTCGATGAAGTGGGTGTGTTAGGTTGTTTAGGTGTGTCTGTGTGTGTGTGTGTGGGGGGCGGGGGTGAAAGAGGTCGGTGGTTATGTAGATATTAGTGTATCATTGGATAGACAGGGGATTTGTCTTTGTTTGTCTGGTCAAATGAAATGTAATTAGAGAGTAAGGGTGGCACAGAGCAAGCAGGAATGGAGGGCCGAGGCCAGCTAATCAACTCTTCAATCAGTCTATCCGTTAATCAGGGAGGTGATAGTGGGAGAATGCAAATGAGGTGAATTTGATATGCGGGGTCCCCGTTCGACTTCTGTCATAACAAAAGTTAATTAGGAAAAGCATCGCTCTGTCGAGGCCCTCGCGGTCTCCTGTCTCTCCTTCCCTCCTAGATCCTCTGTCTCTGTACATCCTATTTGCCTCTCTGCCCAATCCTCTTTCCCATGTTCTCCCTACAGAGAGAACCAATTTGAGAGGAAATCTGTGCGCCGTTTATTGATTAAGCATGCAACGCGAGCGGTTGTTTATACAAATTCGCCCAAGGAAACACTGCGCCGAGCCAAACGCTGGGGAATCTTCATATGCAAATATTTCGACGTTTACAGACTGTTTACCCACAGTGTCTGAGGTATGTCCTGGCATCATCTGTTTGCTTGAGAAGACGCACGGAAGCTCACCTGAAGCCGCTCCGCAGCTACCTCTGCTCACTTGTTTCCCCGCAACAATCGAAAGATCGTCTCAGTCGAGTTGCCACGAGTGGGCAAGCTGTGCGTCTGCCCCTGACTAAGTTAATAAAGCGATGAGTTATTGGTGTGTGGGGTGGGGGTTGGAGGGTGGGGGTGCCGGGGGAGGGGGGGTGCATGTTGTGCAGCTGTGCCATCCACGCTGGCCAGTGTGTGAAACGGCCATAAGCCACCACGGCTGACAAGCAATGGCCATAGTTCAAAGAGAATGACTGCATAATGGATGGGGGCTGAGGATCTCCAGGAGGGAGGGTGCGCCGTCATCCTGGCCTATCAGGAGAGGGCCTGAGGGCACCGTCGAGGTTTTACCCTGTCATCGACAGGCTCGCACCCAACACTCTGTGTTTGGGAATGTGTGTTTCCAGCTGCGTCGGTTCGCGCATTAGCCATGCAAATCCCAGTCTCTGTGGTGTTTTACTACACCTGCTCCTGTTTCTCCTGGCTGGCCGTCGACAGGCGCGGGGCCCACAAATCAAGTGGGGTAGCGGAGAGGGGAGGACAGGTAAGCCCGCTCTGCTGTCTCCGTGCGTCTGCCCCCCCCCTCCTCCTCCTCCTCCGCTGCTCATGGTTTTGCCATTTGTTCTGTCATCAGTCATTTTTATAACCCTCTATCTCTCCATCTCTATCTCTCCCCTCCCTCTCTCGCTATCTCCCTCTCTCTCTCTCTCTCTCCCTCTCTCTCTCTCTGTTGACGGCTCCCCGCACGCCCCCACTGACAGGGACGGCGGTGTCTACCCCTCAGCCTCTGTCTGTCACCTCAGAGGGATGTGCTCAGGGTTCAGTCTGAACTGGGTCAAACAGATCCACCGTTCTTTAAGGGCCCCAGATTTCTGCTCTGGGAATTGGTCTCAAAACACCCAGAGAGAGAGGGAGAGAGAGAGAGAGAGAGAGAGAGAGAGAGAGAGAGAGAGAGAGAGAGAGGAGGGGGGAGAGAGGGAAGGTGAAGAGAGGGGAAGGGGAGAGGCAAAGAGATGGAAGACAGACAGAGATAGATTGAAAGAGATAAAGGGAAAGAAACGAAGAGAGAGAGAGAGAGAGAGAGAGAGAGAGAGAGAGAGAGAGGAGGAGAGCAAGGGGGAGGAAGAAAAGAGAAAGCTGAACCCTTCCTGTCAACCCCAGGCCTGTTTCTGCCAAGTGACAACATGTAGGGACTTGTGTGCGAGGTATGGTAGAAGAGGGGAAGGGAATTCTGAGCAGAGAGAAACCGCTGGTGTTGTCGAGCACCTTGACGAACAGCGAGCTCAAAGTAGACTCTATTATTGCTCTTAATTGCAGTAATAATTGAACGCAGATGGTGTGAGTATTGTATGAGCTCTAATATGTCTCTTCACGACTGTAAATGTGTGATATGTGTTTGTGTCTATCTGTTGTCATACCCGCTGTGTCTCTCTGGGCTTGGTGAATGCCTCTGTTTCCAACTGTTTGCTTTTGGTTTCAGGCGTTTGTATTGCCATGCAGAACCGGTCTGTATGAAGCCGCACCAGTTAAACCCTTTTATAAATGACTTATTCTTGTTTCAGGACCCGTGTTGAAGAGGCACTGGCTTGGGCAGAGTCAGTTGATAAACTTCTGCAGTGTAAAAGTAAGCTCCCGTCTGTCCATCGCCGAGTTATTTACCGTGACCTCTCTGCTCTCGCCGCGGTCGTCCTGCTCTCCGCCACAGCTGGTTTCCAGAACCTCGCTCGGTCTCCACCAGGCAGAGCGAGGCGTCTCACAGAGTGTCAGAGAGGCAGGAGTGTGCTCCAGGGGTGGAGAGGAGCATGTGACTCATCGTTCTCATTCTCAGAGCCACAGAGCAGGAGTCGCGATGGGCTCAGTCTGACAAGAATCCAGACTCCGATTCTATTCCAAAATGCCTTGGGGGCAGACAGGGGCAGAGAGATGTTTTTCTGTCTCTCGCTCCATCTTCCCCTCTTCCCCTCCCTCCCCTCCCCTTCCTCCTCCTTTCTTTCGCTCTCACCTCCCAGTAATTACATTTTATGGAAATGAGCTTGGCAGTGTGCTTTCCATGCCCTTTGTCACTTGTTTTTTTTCTTCCCCTCCCCCCCCCCCCCCAAGTTTCAACTCGTCATGGTAAACGCGGAGGGTGATATCCGTGCTTCATTTCAATCAAACTATAGCCGAGAAATACAGTACCTGATGTCATCGCACAGGAGGAAGGAGTTGCCATGGACACATTTTGTCGATTACTGTCAGTTTTCCAGCTGTGATTTATGTGAAGTCATTACCATGAGTAATGTTAGGGCACACGGTTTGGTGTTTGTTTGTGCTCCCCACAGACCAGTGAAAAATGACACACCTGAACGGATGTATAAATAGACGGGGCAGCTTGAAGAGGTGGAGTACTGGACACCAGGACTAATTAGGCTACCAAACCAAGTTCACTCAAATTTAGATTCCAGCATTGCGTGTGTGCATGTGTGTGAGTGCCAATTTACGGGAGAATCTTGAACCCTTCTCTGAACTAACAGTCTTACGTAGGTCGTGGTGACGGGCCTTCTCTGATCTCTGCCAGCTTGTGTGTCATCAAGGTGTCAGAGTAGAGTTGTGTGACCTCCCCGTAAACCCATCCCTGGTGGATGATTTGCTTTTCCGTCCAGAGGGCCAAACGGTCTTTGGGGAGTTTCTGAAGACAGAATACAGTGAGGAGAACATCCTTTTCTGGCTGGCCTGTGAACAGTACAAGAAAGTCCAATCCATCTCCGAGATGAGATCCGCAGCTAACAGGATCTACTCGGAGTTTGTCCAAGTCGACGCACCCAGACAGGTACAGACATTAGCACAGTCAGCCTGAACTGCAGAAACACCAGCTCGCCGTTAGCACGTCGGCCGGGCTGTGACGAGCTTGTTTGACGTACGGGCTGTCGACAGGCTACGTGTTTGAGCGTCTCCGCCGTCAAACCGATAAAATACGAATGTCGTTTCTCACTGACACGTTTCTTTTCTTTTTTTCCTTCTTCTTCTGTTAGATCAACATCGACTGCGGAACCAGAGAGGACATAACCGAGTCTGTCTCCCATCCGACCAGGGATTCCTTCGACAGGGCGCAGCGGTTAATCTACCGCCTGATGGCGAAGGACTCCTATCCCCGTTTCCTAAAGTCGGACATCTACCGGACTCTTCTGAAGCAGTCGGAGCGGAGATGAAGACGCAGAGAGGACCTCCTGCTGGAGGGACACTCCTGGTCTGTGGACCCTCCAGTCTGCCATCTCCCCATTAGGGATACCCAAATGGAGAAACAGTATACTTTAATGGGATTCAAATGTATTAAATGAGAGCTGAATACATTTTTATTCTATTTAGATTGTGCTTTTTCTTCATAATTGGAAGTGTACTTAAAATTGACTTTTTTTTTCTTCTGTATTCACATACTTGTGACAACTTGAATATATTTCAGTAGGTTTATACTCACACTTTGCAAGTACACTGTAAGTATTAGTTATTTCTGCTTGGGTACGTATTGCTCAAGGGCAAGGTATTTGACTTCAGAACAAGAGGTTGCAGGTTCAAACCACTCTGTTCGTCACTTTGGACGAAAGCTAAATGAACATAATCCTCATATCACTGTTGTTCAGCACACCTGAACTCTGGGTTTCGGCTCTGCAGGCTAGGACAGGGCACAAGCTCCTTCATCAGGCTCTGTTGATAATCAGGGTGGAGCTGTCTCCTTGTTCCAGACAGCAGATAGAAACCCTGTGATGGATGTATTGGCAGTGCTAAGGCCAAACAGATACAGATAGCCAGCATCCTTAGTGAACTAAACTACATGTATTTACTGCGTACTTAATGACTAAAAACTGAGGCGACAAATCGTCCAAATCCAGAATTTATCATTACATTTCGAAGTGATCCAACCGTCTAAGAATCTGAGAATAGTCTTAATTTCATATTCTGGGGGTCAGTAGAATGGTGATTCAAAACAACCCAACACATGTACATTTAGCAGACGCTCCTATCCAGAGCGACTTACAGTAAGTACAGGGACATTCCCCCCCGAGAGAAGCAGGGTGGAGTGTCTTGCCCAAGGACACAATCATTCATTTTCAATCAGTCATTTTGACGCGGCCGGGAATCGAACTGGCGACCTTCAGATTACTAGCCCGATTCCCTAACCGCTCAGCCAACTGACTCCCGCACAGACAATTCAACAACATTTTGTTAGTTGTTGAGAGGCGGTGTGTTGTTTCAAGCCGAGGTCTCCCACAGGCTCTGCTGTTGTGTTTTTATGTCCTAACCTGTGTGTTTCTGGTTTCCATCAGTCACTGCAGGACCCCTGCTGCATGCTGGGAAGACTCTGCAGGCTGTCTCACTCAGCCCCGTTCTGGAGTCACTGAACAATATTCAAATCGCTTTTAGAATATCTTCCAGACACATCTCGTTGTATTTGTTAAGCAACGTGTTCAATAATTTCTTTAATAAGCTTTATTTTCCCACAGACGGCTTAATTGATTGGAAAAAAATTATGTGTCATTAAACATTCATACTTTGTGGAACACCATCGTTTAAAATGCAGGGATGGTCAAACCCTTTGATACTCCGCAGTCAACAAATGCCGTGGGGCAAAACAAATAAAAAAACATTTATATATAGTTGTTTATTACCGAGGTTTGAGATACAAATGGGAAATCCTGTTGGTGCTATTCCTGGAAAGGCAGGAGCTTCTGACAGACTTCCTGCCGTTGCGGTCCCAGTCTCCTGAGACCTGAGACACAGATTAGCACCACAGGGAGAAGCTTCCTCTGTCATCCAGTGCGTTGATGGACCTCCAGGAGGAGGGAGGGAGGGAGGGAGGGAGGGAGGGAGGGAGGGAGGGAGGGAGGGAGGGAGGGAGGGAGGGAGGGAGGGAGGGAGGGAGGAAGGAAGGAAGGAAGGAAGGAAGGAAGGAAGGAAGGAAGGAAGGAAGGAAGGAAGGAAGGAAGGAAGGAAGGAAGGAAGGAAGGAAGGAAGGAAGGAAGGAAGGAAGGAAGGAAGGGGGGAGGAAGAAGGCAGGGAGCCCCGCAAGTACACAGCCGGTAGGACTTCTTTGGGCTTTCACATCTGAGATAATGTTCAGAGACTGAGCTGGGGAGAACAGCAGCAACAACTCCCAGCGGGGGGGGGGGGGGGGGGGGCAGATAAGGTGTCTGGAACTCTGTTGAGTGCCCAAAATTGTCCCAGTTTCCAACTGAGGAAACAGGACCTTTCTGAGGGAAGATTAACACCTGCAGCAAAGCCTCCAGTGCTCAGATGCATTCCAGGGCTTTAAAGTTTTAGAAACCGTATTTCTTTCCGAACACAGTCTTCTCCTGGATTTCCCTATTTGCATTCCATACATCTCTCCCTTTCCAGGCCTCATTGATACGGTCACACAAAGCAGATCTCAGACTCTTTGAGTTTGCTCAGTCTAAACCTTTGAGTTTCCAAGTCAGCCCAAACTTCTGAGTTTGCTCATGGACACTGCTTGTGCATGTCCACTAGGGGGCAGCGGAGACGTGATTTACAATCACATAAACAAAATACCATGCATTTTTAGTCTGTGCTTCTTGAAAACAATTCAGCGCGACAATAAAATAACCAACCCTTATAGTTCATTTGACGTGCCCATTCATGAAACTACGGAAGGAATTGTATTTAGGAGATAGACAAAGATGTTCACACAGGCCAGCCACGTCCAGTGAACTTCTCAACTGGTGCAAGGAATAAAAACAATGATGTATTGATTCAGAAGACTCTTTTATCCAAAGGAATGTACAGGAGAACTTGAACGTGCAACCTCAGGATCTGCAGTCAAGTGCTCTTACCCCTGAGCTATACCGAGGAAGATAGCTGACTGAGTAGACCAGACATCCACACTTCCTGTTCTGCTAACTGAGACAGAGAGACATGGGGAGGGGAGGGGGGAGGGGGGGGGGGGTTGTCTCTGGGGGATTTCAGACACCAGTCGATGGGAAACTGTCAGTCTGACTTCTCCAGAATCTCCCGCAGTCACCTCGATTCCCAGGCCGATTCGCTGCCACCTCTCTTCGGCAGAGGATTCTCTGGGGTTTCACTGAAGGGCTCGTGAGATTCGCTGCTGCCTGTGGAGCTGTGACGCCGACACTGACACTGTGACATCCTGCCGTCATGCTGCCGTCACCCCACTGCCCACGCGGTGGGACCATCATCCCTCTTATTTCAGACCTTCGTACCTGCCGTCCGCCCCTCGCTTGACAGGGCCTGGTGGCATCGCACCCCCTGGAAACCATGGATCCTGTCAAAGTCGGGGCCCGCGAGTCAGAGGTTGTGCAACTCAAACACCGACAGAACCAGCCCTCTCTTGAGGCTGCGCTGAAAAATCGAGGCCAGACGAGACTTTCCTCATGATGGAAATTTCAGCCGTGTTGAAATCCTTTAGCGAGTCCCGTGCGAAGGGGAGTGAGCTGATTGCTCTGTCAGACAGTGGGGAGAGCGGTAAGAGACAGGCTTGGAGGGAGTTGCGCGGCACGCTGTCCCATTGTGGTCACTGCTATTGTAGGAGAGTGTAGGGATTTCATTTGCATCGGTGACAAGTTGGAGGGAGATTAAGTTAGGTGCGATTGAGTTTGGTGTCGCCTGAGGCGACCACACCAAGAAGCCCTTAACGAAGAAAAGATTCTCATCCAAAATAAAAGAATTATCTCGTGGAGGCCTTGACCCAGATAGAGCCTCAGATAGTATTAATAGAGGACACACTATTTTCGATTTAATTGTACTGTACCATTCTGGGATGAAAGGTCCATTTTTGGGTGTTTGCTACCGTTGTTGTACGCGCTCTAATAAAAAGCCACGCTGTTTGTTGGAAGGTTTCCCGCCTTTTTAAGGCCCAGTAGTGGACTGTGGTGTCTCCTTCACAGACTAAGCTAACTGGGTCTTACTCACAGGGCCGGTAATTAATGACCGCTGTTTCATCTGCTCTCGCTCTCACCCTCCTCGTTATAATTTAATTGCCTCTAAATTCAATTAGGCATCCATCTGAGGAGTTCCTAACGGCAGTCACATGTCGTGCCTCGGAGCCGACAGGCAGGAAGAGAAATGAATGCACTTCCTGGGGACTTCCTCCTCTTCACATCCTTCTTCTTCTTCTGTCCCAACTGCGGCTCAAGGAGCCCAGTAGGCCGAGTTGGGTAATCAGTTACATTTACATTACATTTAGTCATTTCGCAGACGCTCTTATCCAGAGCGACTTACAGTAAGTACAGGGACATTCCCCCCGAGGCAAGTAGGGTGAAGTGCCTTGCCCAAGGACACATCATTTTTGGCCCAGCCAGGAATCGAACTAGCGACCTTCAGATTACTAGCCGATTCCCTAACCGCTCAGCCACCTGACTCCCATTAGCTCAACAGTTGTCTCCCTGTCTTGCATGGGCCGTGTGAAATGCTCAGGGTCACAAGGTCACGCCGAGACAGCGATATCGACGATTGAACAGCACGCGGCGCGCTGGCACACAAACGATTTCCCGTAGAGTGACCGGTGTCGTCGAACGTACAGAGGAAGGCTGCAGGTAGGAAGGGAGGTGCCTGTGGGACACGAACGGTCTTGAGGAGAGGAGGACGTCTTATGTGACACAGGTTTTTCTTCTTCTTCTTCTGTATCACACCCCACCAGAACCACTGGACGTTGTGACTCAGCATCACATCCGATGTTGAAACCCTCAGAGCCTCGGGACGTGGCCGCGCTGTGGTGAAATTGTCTCAGCACAGCAACTGGCCACTCCCTGATTCTACAAGCCGGTTTGAATGAACACAGAAGATATTCACGTTTGACACGTTTTGTAACGCCCCCGGTCAAAAAAGAAAATGTAAGGGAACAAACAACTCTCGTAATTTCAAAAGTGTTTCAGACATCTATCAATGTCTATTTTTAACTCAGGGTAAAGGCACATCCAGGGGTTCATATTTTAGTACTTGAGGCATTAGCAGTGTTCAATGAAATCACAAATTTCTCGTACTCAAAAAGTTGGCACAGACACTGCCTCATTATTTTTGTCCTTCTTGCCTTGTACTCCCACGTGATCTTGTACTCCCACGTGATCTTGTACTCCCACGTGATCTTGTACTCCCTCATGATTTCCTATTATTGACTACAAACACAGAAGGATCACATTTCTTGAAAACAATAAGAAGGCTTTGTCCTTAAAACGTACCTGTGTTGCACCAATGTTGGGGGTACGGACTACCAACACCTGATCCCATTTCTGAGATATGTTTAACTTATTACTTAACTCCATGGTACAAGGCAATGCCTCAACCCTTGATGATCATTTCTGATTCACCAAGACACGCCTTTATGAGTTTACTTAAGGGATTTCTTTGTTTGCGCTCGTTTAATGGTCACAGAAACTGTACATCTGCAACTGTTTGTGTATCTGTTTGTGCCTGGCAAGGTCTAAATGTACGGTATGTGAACCACACACCCCTTTTTTAGAAGGCAAAGTCATTCAAAGTGTCAAACAGAGCTGTAGACGGCAGATCAAGAGGTCACGTGTTCAAATCCCCTTCTGAATGTCACTTCGTGTTTGCCAAATGAGCACATTACATTACTAACAGAATCTTAAAACTGTAATAGACGTGGAAATAGACGTGTTTTTCATCAGTGAGAAACATATCTGTGTTTAATTATTTTCATGGTCAGCTATGGGCCCTCTACTGGGTGTGCCGCTTGACTGGCAGAAATATGGGAGGGGCCACATGGTCACATGATTGGAGTCCAACCACATGTTGTGAGTGACAGGACATGTCATTGTCAAAGCAGGTCTCGTTGAGGGTGGACCCAGTCGGAGGGGGGGGGGGGGGGGGCGCTCCACCCCATCTGATACCTGACCTGGTTCAGGCCTGGTTGTCGAAGACCACATTTTCTGGCGTTGGTCATCTTGGTCATTTCCTCTCCAGGACCATGACCAATCGGAAACAGCGGAGGGGGACCCAGAGGGGTTTTGTGGAGAAGCAACATTGTTTGTATGTACACACAACACACTGAGGCTGGGCTGTCCACAACACACTGTGAGGGAAGTATGTTATTGTTTTAAGTGTGGGTGGGTGTGGGTGCGTGTGTACATGGGCATGTGTCTGTGTTTGGGTGTGCCTGTCCCACACCTGTCCCAGCCTTTGACCACTTTTGCTTAAAGTACCTGTCACAGGCCCCTTGCACCGACCAAGAGAGAGGAAAGGGTTGACCCAGGTGTGACACCAGGAACTAGGATGTCCTAGTGTCAGCGTGCGTCCCACAATCCCTTTCCCCGGCCTCCTCTTCTTTACCCAGGGAGCAGAAGTTTCATGGTCTCATTGAAAGAGAGAACTGCTGACTGGGGAGTTTGTCTATGGTACAGTGTTGTACGTGCGTCCTAGGTTATCAGTGTCTTCATATGAACCATCTGCACTCCAGTTTCTATCCAACACCTCGACGTAAGACGCCACAACCCCCAGACGTGATCGAAGCTTTGAATCACAGCTTCAATGGGCCCGTCGATGTGTTCATGACTCTGGTATTCAGCGGTCGTGTGCTATCCTGTCTGAGCGTCACCCCGACACTCCCAACCTGAGAGACTTCTCTGGTCCGGAACAGGGAGGCAGGAGAGCACAGTGTTACCTACTCGGGTAAGGCAACACCACCAGCGATGTCAAGATGCCCAAGCTGCTATTTTCGAGGATACGGGCGTACAAGTTTAAGGATTTGATTCGGACAAGAAAGACGCTTAGAAGGTAAGCGCGTGTGCGTCAAAGGGGGGGTTGTGTGTTAAGGAAGTCAGTAGGGGAAAAGCTGTCAAAAAGACGAGATCTTTGTTTCTTGTTGGTTCGTGGTAATCTGAGGGTGCAAACTCGATTCTCATTTACAGGTTTGATCTTTTCCTCAGTAGAAACAAACAGAAGAAAGATATCCAGTGTATTTTGACCAAAATAAACCTTGACTCCAATGTTACAAAAGACAAGTAAGTGAAATCCTTTTATAAAAACATGGTAAAAAATTGATGGTTTATCAAATATAATCGAAATTCGAAAGTCTTTATTAAGTAACTGACTCCTTTTTTTATAGTTTCCAGGGTGACTATGTGGAACAGCCAACTCTTGAACAGGTGTTAACCAACAAAAGTAAAAACAAGCAGCATATATTCACAACATCTTCAAAATATTTCCTTTGGTCAAATCTTTTCCTTTGGTCAATTTAATATAACAACCAATGTATCTTTCAATCTAAATAATCTACAGTATATGAGGCTTTATTGCATTCACAGTACGTTCATTTTGAATTCTAATTTCCCAGGGTCCTTTGCAGCTTTTAGTTCTTTCCTACGTTCTGAATTCAGTGAGGAAAACATCGAGTTCTGGAAAGAATGTAAGGATTACAGGGAAAGGACGCCCCTTGCTGACCTCCCCTCCAGAGCAGCAGAGATCTGGCTGGCGTTCCTGCATCCTCTGGCTCCCAGAGAGGTGGGTCCCAGAAGCCACACCTCCCAGTCCACCCCTCACACACCTGGAGACCATCACTGTACACACCAAGGCTAAACAAACACATGAAACACTTAAGACCCCTAATCGTAAAAACTGATGTTTTCATGTGTCAAATCCCCTTCGGAAACCAACCCGAGCTACTCGTTTCTGCTCTGTCGAATAGTACTGTGTTTGTTTCATCCACAGGTCAACATTGACCACAATGTCCGAGAGAAGATCAAGAGGTCCATTGTGAGCCCTGGTCGCTGCTGTTTCGACGAAGCACTGAGTCAGGTGTACTGGCTGATGGAGAGAGACTCGTTTCCCCGCTTCCTCAAGGCTGAGGACTGCCAAAACCTCAGGCAAAAAAACAAGGATCTCTGGTAGAGGTCAGAGGTCAAACTCCAAAAAGGACAACTGTATTTAATGTATTGAATCTTTCTGCTTTTTAAGTCAATCTTGTTTCAAACAAGTTTAGTTTCTTAGTAGGGAAGTACAATACCAAAATATCAGATGAAAAGTGCAGCAGGGACGGACAAAAAAACACCGTACTACAGAAAAATACATTAAAAAATCAACAAATGACTAAGGAAAGCAAAGAATGAAGTACTTGGTGGCTTCACTTCCAAATTCCGAAACAGTGTTAATATTTCTAATGGGTGTCTCATTAAGTGACTCCAGTAGTGCTCACAGCAGTGGTCTGAATCCCCCCCTGGGGATAGATGGAACAGAGGAGGAAGCATGTGAGAAGAGCTGTTCAGCCTGGAGAGGAAGTGACACGTAGGTGGGAGAGGAAGTGACATGTAAGTGAGAGGAAATGACTTGAGAACAAACATATATTAAAGAGGATGTGGTGTTAGAGATTTTTGAAGTGGAGGAGTCTCAAGTTCAGAGACACAGACAAAAGAGGGCCGTTTGGACTGGTGTGTCAAAAATAGAGTTTGCTGCCATTTGGATGGCGTGAAGAATTTTGATTAAGGAATGCAAAACGAATGAACTGTTCAGTCTGCTATTAAAAGTGCATTTGTGTGAACACCGTGTCTTTGTTAGTCTCTTCTCTCACACAAATGTCAGTTGCTATTCTCGTACACTTCCAAGACTGTCGCAGGTTTCAAGAAATAACTTTCCATAAATCAGAACTGCATCATGACGTGGGTGTGAAGTTAAATTTGTCCTGTCCTATGACTGTGTGTGGTGAAAAAGAGCGGTTTCTGCCACCCAGCTGTAAGCAGCACAGCTCTGGTCACATGTATGCTGTCGTCTGCTAATTAAAAGCTGAGACCAGCTCTGTTCCAGGGATGGTGTCACCAAGTTGGAAAACATCAGTCTCGTCACCTTTGACCCCTTTTCTAAAAATGGATCCAGTCCTCAAGGTTGTGGCTTAAAAAGGCAGTGTGATGGTTCTAAACATAGCTCTGGTTCTGACCTGAAGTGCTGTCCAGAAGATTGGAGCCAGCAAACTCCTGATGTGTATCTAATCGCTATGAATGTCTACCCTTGTTAGGAAGGTAATCTCATCATCGAGGAACAAACGTTTTGTTTGCTGGCAACTCCCCCTCACGCACTGCACTTGTCTCTCTCCCAGTCTTCCTCTCTGAAGGGGAAGTGAGTCTCAAGTCCAGTGGCCAACCAGATCGTAATGATGAGAAACGTGAAAAAGAGCAGGCTGAATAGCTTCGCCCGCGCAAACGAGACTCATTCATTTCATTGGTACTAGCAAATTTGGGTCATTGTAGATGTAGCTGTTCACCAGTACTTCTTGCTGTGTTTCTGAAGATGAAGATAGGTCAGTAAGACCAGCTAAGAACTGATGCTGTGCAGTCACAGAGACATGACCGGTGGTTATTCTGTTGTTTTTTTTTTACAAACAACACTCCTGTGTGGAGTGCCAGAGTGGGTTTCTCCCCACTCTGGGGAGGCTTCTCCTCCTCTTCTCTCCTCTTCTCTGCCTTTCTCTTCTCTGCTCTTCTCCTCATCTCTCCTCTCTCCTTCTCTCAACTCCTGTCCTCTCTCCGCTCCTCTCATCTCCTCTCCTCTCTTCTCCTCTCCTCTCCTCTCCTCTCCTCTCCTCTCCTCTCCTCTCCTCTCTTCTCTTCTCTTCTCCTCTCCTCTCTTCTTTTCTCCTCTGCTGTCTCCTGTCTTCCACTCCGCTCCTCCCCTTGGCATCACGGAGAGCAGCAACATGTCACAGTAACCCTCGCAAGCAATCTGCCCCTGTTTACCTCGGGGCCCCCACCAAACGGTTACCCCGGCAACCAAAAGGGAAGTGAGTAATGCGTTTTTTTGTTGTTGGGTGCGAACACACAACTTGCCCAAGATCCTCTCTTCTTCCGGAAAGGTCTACCAACGGCTGTTATGCTGCGTATGGCGCGCTCACATGAGCCACCATTGGGGGTGGGGGGAGGGGTGCGGCCCTGATGAGGCGGTGACCTGGATGGTTAGGAGAGTAACCGGGGGGGACAGTGTCTGCTCCTGCTGCTGCTGGTGACGCTTGACTGCTCGTTACCATCTTGGGATGAAACCAGAAGGAGTGCGTCACGGCCGAACAGAAGTGACGGCTCACCTGCCATGACGGACACACGGTGCTGGAGAGAAGTGCTCGCTGGTGTCGTCTGTTTGCTGGGTAAACGAGTGGATGACTGGGCTACAGTATTGAGAAGATAACAGGAGAAAGCTCATATGTAGATGTGCTGATTGTCAAGTCAGTCTTACAGTATTGATAAATACCACAACAGCCAAACTTAAAAATGTGATGTGACATTCTCAAATCCGTCAAACCTCTTTCTTTTTCGGGGAAAGAAGTAGTCTGAGTTGGCGACATTAACATCTCCACAAAAGGGTTAAACAGGTACAAAACACACAACACGAGAAGGTCACCATTTGCTTATCTCTCTCACTGTTGCTGTAATTTGCATCTAAGCAGCCAACTATAGCCATGAGAACAGAGCAGGCTTTGATCCAGGCTGGAGGGATCAGTGCTGATAGGCAGGTCTTGTGGAGGCAGAGAGGGACAGAGAGGGAGGGTCGAACGACAGGAGCGAGAGAGGGAGAGAATCAACTGCGAACATAAAGATAGAGGGGAGCAGGCTGAAGGAGGTCTGAGAAGCTGCAGAAGGGACGATTAGGAGAGGGTGTTTGTTTGGAGGAGACTGAGCGAGAGAAGGAGGGGGCGGGGGGGGCGGTGACTTGGAAGGAGTTGGGGGGGGGGGTGATCCCTACGCGTCTCTGCAGTGTTGACCAGTGATGTCTCACATTGGAGCCGTGGCAACGGGAGTCCTGCTTATAAAGCCTTGTCGTCGGGGAAACCCTGGCAGTGTCTGCGACAGGAGTCCCAGAATGTGGACTTGAGACATGCGTAGCATAACGAGGGTGCCCCCAACACTGGCCTTCACCATGGACAGAGATGACGCCAAGAGAAACAAGAACCTGTAAGTTTTGGAAATCTTTTTGGTTTTTGGCGAAAGCTAGAAATCAACCCAAGAAATGGCTGCTCCGAACCCAGTCATATTGTTGCCGTTGTTTTTGTTAAAATTGTACCATGAATATAGCATCATTTTTGATACCATGAATTGTTATGCTTTGCGTTAACTTACCATGATATATATTATGTTTCATTTTTTGTTTACTTGGGTTATTGTTCTGTTTGTCACTTGCTTATTGGGTTATTAGTTAAGGCTTTGCTTTCTTGTGACTGAATTCTTGACATACTTTAATTCAGCCAACATCTTAGATTTGTACTGCAACAACAAACAACCTTGTTTCAATGGTTTGATAAAACTGTTATTTTCTCCTCGTAGTGGAAAGAACTTTATGTGTCGTCTGCAGTGTATGTTCTCCCATCCATCAACCTCTGAGAGGTAAAGACATTTGAGGGTTTTTTTTTTGCAAACATTTCACTGTGAGAATACCACGAGTTCTCTTATTTCCATCTAAGGAATTATCTGAGGATTGAAATTATCTGAAGATTTCTTGTAAGCTCTGGCATGACATACAAAGTCTAATGTTTGATATTTGCATAGACTGATCTGGGTACACTCTGTTTTCAGTGAGGCACATTCAGCGTATCCATGTCACAAAGTTCACAAATAATTTTTCTCACCAAAATCTGATTTTGCTGAAGTGCTAAAAAAAACACATTCTTTCTCAGCAGGCTAAGTTTAGAAGATACCCAACAATGGTCACAGTCACTGGAGAGGCTGTTGGAATCTAAATGTAAGTTTGGTTCTTTTCACAGCCCAACTTAAATCATTTAAGATTAAAGTCAATAAGTCAATAAAGCCTCATCTCCTTGCTTCCATAACCTCCATACTTCAGTTCCTCCTGTGACACTGCTTGTCTTCTCAGATGGACTGGCGACCTTCAGGACTTTTCTCAAGTCTGAATTCAGCGACGAAAACATTGAGTTCTGGCTGACGTGCGAGGAATACAAGAAAATCAAATCCTCATTCAAAATGTCTTCCAAGGCCAAGAAAATCTACGAACAGTTCATCAAGGCGGAATCTCCGAAAGAGGTGAGCTTGAGGACAAAGTCTTCCACCGGTGCCTCACACGATTGGACATCCACTCAATGAACGTGCCTGTGTGTTTAGCTCGGACTACTTGTACCATGAGTGCAACGTTGACATCTGTCCCCAAACCCCTGTTCCAGATCAACATCGACCACCACACTCGAGAGCAGATCAAGAGAAGTGTGAAGACTCCCACGCTGTGCTGCTTCGACGACGCTCAGAAGATCGTCTATGGCCTGATGGAGAGAGACTCGTACCCGCGGTTCCTGCGCTCGGACATTTACAGAAGCCTCCTGGAGTCCCTCGCCGACGACGCCGTCAAGGGATGAGAGCAGAGAGAGGAACGGAACGAACAAACTCATAACTGGAACGCTTGGGCTTTGTGGGGAAGGGAGGGCCCATGGATGACTGGGCTGGCGTGGGGAAGGCGGAGAGGGGAGGAGAGGGCCCATGGATGACTAGCCTGGTGTGGGGAAGGCGGAGGGGGGAGGAGAGGGCCCATGGATGACTAGCCTGGTGTGGGGAAGGCGGAGAGGGGAGGAGAGGGCCCATGGATGACTAGCCTGGTGTGGGGAAGGCGGAGAGGGGAGGAGAGGGCCCATGGATGGCTTTCTGTGGGGAACATGGAGAGGGGAAGAGAGGGCTCATGGATGGCTTTGTGTGGGGAAGGTGGAGAAACGTGTGTCCTTGCCTGTCCAGCACCACGGTCCCCACAACCAGAAAGGACCACAACCTCAGAGCATCTGCTGGCAGGCCAGCGGAGAAAGGAGAACATTGTTGTGCTGTAATTCCTCCTCTGGTGTGTTGTACAGGATGATAAGTTTCGATGCAAAGCGAACATGGTTGACTGGCCATGAATCATCAGAGCGTTGAGGCGGCCATGACACACTGTCAGTTAACACACTGTCTCCTCTAGAGGATGTGTTTCCTTGCCCAGATAAGGACAGAGGATGTTAGTGGAAATGGCTACAATCTATGTGTGTGTGTGTGCGCGTGTGTGCGTGTGTGCGTGCGTGTGTGTGTGTGTGTGTGTGAAAGAGAGAGTGAGACACAGAGAGAGAGAGCCTGAGAGAGAGAAGAAACAGCAAACATAAGTATAGCTATCAAGGTCGGGCCACAGGACGGATATGTTTCCTTTTTTTTCTTTTTTACGGACTTCACCGTGGGGTTAGATGAATGAGAGTGCGCAGCTTGAGCGCACCGTGGCACGGGTAGCAAAGTACAACAGCTTTTCTATGGAGTGTTATTCACACCCTCAAGACATACGACTTGTTCCACTGATAGCTAGCCGTTGTGAGAAGTAAATAACTAGTTTTGGGTGCAAGTCTTGAGAATAGAACAGTGCCAGTGTTTCACTTTGTATGCTTACCTTGCAATTTTGCTTTTTGGATTATTTGTTTCGAAAGACACTTTCCTGTTGCTCACAGAACATGCACAATTTAAATGGGTTATCTAGCAGAGTTGATCTGAACTGTTTTAAAATGTATTTATTTATTATCACAGCCACTGTTGGAATGCTGACTTTTGCAGTGGAAATATTTTCATGATTAGGAATTAAATTATTAAATAATTTGGAGACAAATTGCCTCTTTTCCACGTCTCCTCCACTGACAGGTTCACAGTCCAGGAGCTTGCAAGATAGAGGTTCACACTAGTTAGAGACCCACTGTATTTATTTTCTATACCAGAAAATGTGTCCTTTCTCCCGCATAGTTTCCACCCAAAGGGGTCATAAGGTCAACAGACCGAGGCCAATCTAAACTGCCGACGTTCATTAGACGTGGCCAAAATGCCAGGGTGTCTGGACTTCTCAGGGTGAGTTACAGTACATGACAAAAACGTGTTGTCGGCATCTCCTGTCTGACTCGGAGACAGACGTGCAGACTTGCAGGTCAGAGCTTTACCGACAGGGAAACCTAAGGGTCGAAACAGGAAGGTCTGCGTTTGAGTTTCTGACGAAATGGGTGATTTCTACGATTAGTAAGAGGTACTCTCAACAAAAGGATATGTCCACATTTCTTTTCTGCGATGAGAAAGCAATTCAACAAACTACTCTTTGATGGTGAATGTGTTGGAAAAGATCACATTTACATTTACTCATTTGGCAGACGTTCTTATCCAGAGCGACTTACAGTAAGTACAGGGACATTCCCCCCGAGGCAAGTAGGGTGAAGTGCCTTGCCCAAGGACACAACGTCATTTAGCACGGCCAGGAAATGAACCAGCGACCTTCTGAGTACCAACCCTATTCCTTAACCGCTCAGCCACCTGACTCCCGGATCAAAAGGTTGCTGCCACAGAGCTCATTATAACATCCTCTGGCCTTCTCTTCACGCTCAGCCACAGCAACAAGCAGTTCAGCGTACTGGATTGAAATGTGCTGGTTCAATCGTGTTTTCTTCAGGGAAATAGTTAGGTTCAATTAGCTCGCTGTTATTGCCCAAACACCGTGAGAAACGTGTCCAGATCAGAAGCTTCTCACAGAATCACATTGTCAACAACATTTTACCCAATGCATATCCTGTAATCATAGACACTCAGAAGCTCCAAAACCTCAAGACATTTACTGAACAACGTGTCTATCGCCACAGAGTATCCTGTCTCTACCGAGAACATGAAGGTATTAATCAAGCGGTCTGATATGAAATACATGCTGAAGCCTGAAGTGCATGTGGCGTCACCGTGGCCAGCACATAACTGCTGACTCGAACTCTGACAGCCTGTTTCCATTCATGCATTTCCTCATGCAAATGAACGGCACATCTAGATAAAGCAACTCCATGTGCAAAGGTACGTCTAAATAAACGATCACAGTGTTCTTTGGTGATTCAGTTATCCGGTTCTGTCTTGATGAGTCATGGAAAAATTATTGACGTAATGTTCAGGAGATAAGCTTTGACAAAGGACAATAGAAGAATCGTGGTTGAAATATTTTAAGAATGCATTACGACTTATGAAAAAATGACAATATGTACTAGTACATTAATGACAGTGAATGGACTTGATCATGCAACATTAGCATTCCTTAACTACTGTACAACATTCATCCAGAAATATCAATCTTTAGTAAACAGGCAGACACCTCAAAGGCAAATATCGCCCTGTCCTGGGCTGTCCTTTCGAAGGTTGAGTTGAGCACACGTAGACCGTACATCGTTACAGCACAATTTGTTGATTGTCATCAGTTTCAGAGTGTATAAATCATCCGAGGTGCAGTACACCTGTGTCCCTCTCCAGGTTGTGGTTCTGCAGTGGTTAAACTGCCTTTCACGCCGGAGAAGTGTGTGTTTGTGTGTGCGGTCTCGTTTAACTACCCTTGGGAAGGCCAGAAGTCCCCACAAGGAGAGCAAAACTAACTCACGATTAAGGGTTGGGGTTCGCAGCTAGGCTGGGTGAAAAGAGGACTTTGAATGGACCTGAATTTTGAATCCCAAAGAGATTAACCATGGCATACAAAGTTTTCTGTGTGTGTGTGTGTGGTGGTGTTGGGGGGGGATTATAATGTGCAGACTCAGTGTAAGTAGCAGTCTGGTCAAAAGTAGATGTGGAACAGGGCCAACTTTCCACCAAGGAAGACTGTACTCCCCAAAAGCTTTACGTACAAGGGATTTCCCAGGAGTCTGGAGTGCTTCAATCACATCGTGAATTCATTCCTAGTCTCAAACTTCAAAAACAGATGAAACTTCTGAAAACTATCAGAAGTCCCATTGCCCTGTGCAAAGCACAGCTGCAAGGTATTTGATCCCAGTTGGTATATCAGGCCTCATTTTGAAATGTGCTATTACTTTGCTACAGTCTATTACAATTCAAGTATATTGGGCTCTGGAGCTCACTGTAGTTAATCAGATTAGTTTATGTCCAGCATTCTGAGACTCGAACAGTCATGGCTGTCCACTGCAGTGTAGTAAGTTTGCAACCAAACTTCTGTATTTGTCGTTTTTTTTTATCCGATTGAGAGGACATTCTGGGCTTTCTAACGATGTCACACGTGTGAACGACCTCAGGAACAGCCAGGTGATTGTAGTCAGTTCATTAAGTTACAGATGCATACCTACCTAATACCTAAATACATTGAATGTGTTTAGTAGCAAAACCCAAACGAAGGTGAGAACAGTCACTAAATAGAAAAACACCACAACTTTCAGTTTGAACCCTTGTGAATCTTCGGGTCACAATGACCCGAAGGTTCACAACAACCCATCGTTGTGCTTCGACAACTTTTTATTTGAACCTTCGCGTTGTGGGGGGTGTGAGACAGCCTAACGGTAAAAAAAAAAAGCTTCACTTGGTTTTTGTATGCAGTAAAGTTGTCGCAATACGACGGTGGGTCACAATGACTGATGGGTCACAATGACACGAAGAGAACAGAAGGGTTAAGATATATTTTCTGGGGCAGCATCCATGCCTTTACTTGTTTTATACTGACCGTAGAGAGATACAGGAAATGTAGGGAGAGAGAGAGGTGGGATAACATTAGCAAAGGCCTCGGGCCAGATTGAAACCCAGGTTGCTGTGGTAGGCCTACATGATACACTGAACTCCTTGCTAAATCAGAATGTGTGAACCAGATTAGCCAATCTTGACAGACTCAGTGATCTCTTTAAATACATTGGTTTATTCATAGACCATCAGAAATGGTTGGTAGATGAAAAGGAATGCGAAAGAACGTGTTTGATAGAACATAACATGCCAGGTTCCTCTCTCATGGCTAAACGGATGACGGTGAACGTTATTCGAGCTTGCGTTCATGTTTACACAATAACAAGCTGTTCTGTAGGGACACATGCCCTCAGGCTGGCATAGTCTGCATGCGGGTTGACAGCGGAAACGTCATGTTGACAGGTATATGAGTGTTCCATACCTACCCTGTTTTAACAAGCATTAATGGTCTCATAAGGCTCAAAGTGGCACTTAAAAATACTTTTCTATTTTACTCACAGGTGCTTTTGCGTTCCACAAAAAGCCCACACAAAGTCCTATTGTAATGTGAGAGGTAGTTTTGATGTGTCCCTGGATTGTGTGAATTGTATTAAGGAACATTTGAACCCTACTAGGTTCACACCTAGTGGCTTCAAAAACAAGCTAAAGTTTCCAATATTCCAAATCCTGGAGTGTCTTTGTGGGATTAAAGGTTTTACTTTCTGTGCCCTGAAATTCACTTAGGAAGAAGAGTGCCTGGACTCCCACAGCCAGTGTTCAATCAGGACAGAGTGACTCCAATAGTAAATGTTTATACAAACACACCAGAAATTGTGATACCCCGCCCACTATCGCCCTCGGGCCCTAACAGTGAGAACATGACGAGTCCAATGTTTCCAAGGTGACAGCCAATCGTCTTTGAGATCTGTCCCTGTGGGCCCGCCTTAGCTCCGTTGTTGCTCGGAGGGAGTGTATAAAGTTCTGAGATAGCCACAGGGAGGGAGACATTTCTAATCGGACTCTAGGGACTGTGGAAATATGAAAAAGAGTATGGGGTCAGAAGGTAACAAGGTCTGCATTGACTGTCTGAAAACAGAGCAGTCTATTGAGAACAGTGGAATGAGGTGAGTTTGCTCTTTACGCTTGGCAGTTAGTCCCAGTGAGATCCCGGGCTGACCGAGGTGCCACAGCAAACATTAACTTGAGCTAATTACAAGTGATCTGTTCTCTTCACAGCAAGAAAAGCTGGAGGGCGAGACTGCGTTACATCTTGAAGAACCGTTCGTTTGCTTCACGATCCACAGCCAGAAAAAAACAGTCTTTCAGGTAAGGCAACTGGGGCAGTCGCACCACTGTGACAGGTGTAGATATCCGCAATATTGTGAAATCAAATACTGATGATGTTTATTCACTGTTTTGCAACTTTGTTTCCGTCTCACAGACCAACAGTTGATGAAGTGAACCAGTGGGCGCAGTCATTTGACAAACTACTGACTCATAAATGTAAGCATCACTCGCCGTTACGCATCATTACACACGTGTTGGGCGTGTTAACCTGACCTTAATGAATCATTGACCTCTGAACTTGAATCGGCACGTGGGTGTGACATCATGGCTGAGTTCCAATGACAGGTGCATTGTGAGCCTCACACATTCCCTCTCTATTGCAGATGGCAATGTAGCCTTCCAGATATTCTTGAAATCTGAATATTGTGAGGAGAACTTGGAGTTTTGGATGGCCTGCGAAGAATTCCGAAAAGTGACATCTCCGGCTAAACTCGCGTTGAGGGCCCAGAGCATTTATGAGGAGTTTATCAAAACTGAAGCTCCAAAAGAGGTAAATACATGTATAAAGATGCAATACAATCACTTGATATCATAGAGAAATGCATTACAGAAGCAAGTCTACTCATATTTGGTGCTCACACAATTTGCCTTTCTTATAGAGTAGAACAGAATAGAACATAGTAGAGTGGAATAAAGTACTGCGGAGTATTCTATTGGGAAAGTTGCACTGTCACAGTTGCATTGACAAGGACAATGCAAAACATACATACTCCCGAGACGTAGTAGACGAAACATCAAGATATTACACAAAAAGATCTTATAACAACTCGTTTGGATTGCAGATCAACCTGGATTTCCACACCAAGGAGGAGATTACCCATGCCCTCCCGCTGCCCACCCCGACCTGCTTCCTGGCAGCCCAGAAGAGAGTTTATAGCCTGATGGAAAACAACTCCTATCCTCGTTTTATCAACTCGGAGCTCTATAAGGAGCTGTGTGCTGCAGCGAGAAGGAGGAGGCCAGCAGACAGTTGTTTTAGTTAGGATGAACGTTCACACAGAGCACTGAGTGCTACTTGTACTGGTCAAAGCCATGCAGTATTAGAAGTGGCACATCAAACTGTGTGCATGGTAAACAAGCACTTTCTTCAACCAGTCAGAGAGGTTTACTGCAGGTGTTTTGGTTTTGATTTTTACTTTCAAATATTATGCTGGTGTAGCAGGAGAAGTGACTACTGAATACAGTGCAGTATAATGTATGTATATAATATAAAATGTTTATTTGACATGTAAATGCAGCTGGACTGCAGAATTCTACCTTTCACATGAACTCTGCTTGTAATTTATTTTTGTCAGATGTAATAAATGCAAAATGTAATAAAACAATAATGTGAAATTCACTAGCACTTACATATTAACAGTTGTCCTAATTTGATTGATGTCAGTATCAGTGACAGTAATGAACAGTACATTTGAAGTATTCATACAATGTCCATGAACCAGCGAAAACAACAGGTTTTCCCCACGTGTCTCACCTTCCATACCAAATATGGATTTTTTGTTCATAAACATAGAATGCATTTCCCTCAGCACTCCACGATAAAGCCAGTAACCAGGCCTATCACTCTGTTATCATACTTTTGTTTGTGCGCCCGATGAGACCTTCGCCCGGTCGCTTCCAGTAACGACGATCTTTTACTATGTTCTTTCACGCGCCGGGAAACAACGCCACGACTGACGCAGTCCTCCACCTGTTATCCGGGGTCTCTCCGTAACAGCGTTGTTTCCAAAGCGTGCGCTCATCGTTAGAAGGCTGACACTGCACAGACACTCACATGCATCGCTCCTGAATGGCTGACAGCTCCTGAACACCAGTTATTTCCCAGACACGCTTGAGCCATCCGACGAAAGCGTTGGCTAAAACCAAAAACAACCGTGTTTCTTGCATGTGTACACTTGGATCGATAGGGGGAAGCAGGGGGAAAAAGAGGCTGGATTTCTGTGTAGGGTTCGCGTTGCTGTGTAGTGGACCAAACATCTGGCATTGGGAGTTGGATATGTTTTACACAGTTTATAGTTACTTTCCAAAAATGTACTACATGATAACTACAATGACTATTATTGCCATGACACAGCCATGTTTTCATATATCAGCCCTTCCAGGGTTCAAGTAAAACCAACATGTGAGCAGCTACGTTTGATTCTGACAGGAGTGTAGTGGATCTGGTTCCAAGCGGTGCTTGGATGCGTGTGTAAACACTCGGGGTAAAAATAGCCCCCCAAGCGTCTCACTCTGGGTACTGTGAACGTCAAGTCTGAGAGAGTACGTCAAGTTCACCTCGAGTCTAAGAGCGTAAGCCTCACCTCCCTCATCGTCTGCTTTGATGAAAATAAATACTTGGTGGGTATAACCATGGTTTCTTAGCATCTTGAACATCCTCAACACCATGTTATTGCCACAGCAACTGGAATATCTTGACTGATTACACTACATGCCATGACTAATCACGCGCACACACTTTCCATTTTCACACTGTGCAGCCAAACACTTTTCATTTCTAATATTGTGTTTATTTGGGGGCAATGTACTTACTCAATTTAACCAGTAGATGGCACTAGGATCCCACTGACTACAACTACAAACACAAAAAGAAACACCGACAGACGTCCCATCTTGTAATGACAGCTGACCAAACGTATGAGACAATAGTGCAGGATTCAACTGAACTCTAACGTACATGATGTATGTTATATAGGATCAAATCTAAAGGCGGATCTGATGAAACATTGAGACATTTTATTATGAAAATAAGACAAGATTGATTTGAACACGTGTCTGTTCATGCGAGGGGGAACGTGGTGACGTGAACAGTTCCTTTGACTGTTCTGTCCACGGAGTTGATGTCCAGTGGGTCACGGGTTACCATGGAGAAAACCAGCAGAAGTGTTTTTTGTTTTTCCGGAAAATGACAATAGATTCAACGGGTGTGGTTGGGATATGTCCGTGTCGTTATTTTGCCTCCTGTGCCTTCTTGGCACCCTGCTTTTCCTTTGCCTGGGGTAGAAAAAGAAAAAAAGAAAACCATGTGCTCAGCTATTAAACCAGTCCCACTGCATAAATGAGGCCCTCTAGTGGGGGCTGTGTGACTTGACATTTTACAAAGGTCCGAACACTGATCCCATTGATTATTTACTTGCCACTTAAAATTGCCCGCATTCATTATTAAACTGATGGAATCAACTCCCCACCTCCATCAGAGACACTATCTCCCCACCATCAAGAAAAGGCTTAAGACGCACTTGTTCCGGGAGTACAACGGTACTTAGGAATGATTTGCTGGACCTGATGCTAGTTTCCTCCAGGATCACAATGACTTATTGAGAGACTTGTTGCTCTTGTTGGTTAGTTGTAACGGATTTAAATGATTGTACTCGCTGTGAAATATTTTACTGTTGATTGCTTTTCTACTGGTACACTCTTGCACTTTTTGAGGTTCATGTTGTTTAATTGTAACTTGTTTAACTGCATGCTCTTATGGTTCTTCCCTTTGGCACTTATTTGTTTTTTCACAATTTATGCTTCATGTTTTGGTTACTCGCAATGTTTGGAGCTATCTCGTTGTTATGATCAGTGACCTATGCACTTTTGTAAATCTCTCTCGGAGTCACTTTGGATAAAAGTGTCTGCTAAATGAATAAATGTAAACTAGGGTCACTAAAATCCAAAATAAAGACAACTTTTGCACACAGAAGTAATCAAACACAAGGTTTGTTGAATGTTTACCTTTTCCACCAATGGGATAAGCTGTTGATACTGTGCAAGGGTCTTCAGTAGCTCCATGATGAAGGGCAGGTAGTTGTGCTTCCGTCTGATGTTTTCAATCTAAATATACGGTGGAGATAAAAGATCTGTTGAGGACTGATGACCTCATGACTGATGACCTCATGACTGCTGGTGGATGCAGGCCGCCGACGGCGAGGACTCACCTTGTATCTTTTCAACTTCTGGTTCTCCTCTTCGATGAGGAGCTGATACTTGGCGATCTCTGATTGGATGGAGCTGAGAAGGGTGCTGCTCTGGTCTGTGTCCATTGGCTCCTCCTGGAGAGGAAGAGAAATACCCAAACAAATCAGACGGATTTACATCTTTTGGGGGGGGTTTTCTTCCGCCCCATGGGAAGCTTCTAGAATTTTCTTTCACAGTTCTCACCTCTGTCAGCTGGCTCTGCAGCTCTGTGATCTTCCTCTCGTATATCATCTTCCTGTCCGACACGATGGCCATCAGGTTGAAGCGGATCTCTCCTTCACTGTACCTGCAGGTTGGGGAGTGGGACACGTTCAATGCCTGGACTCTTGAAGGTCAGACGACGTCTTTGTCGCGGCGTCGTCATTGACAGGACATTAATGGGCGTAAGGGCCCATCACTGGTATTGGGAACAGAAACTAAGCTCATACTTCTGTATTCTTTTTTCGATAACCGGCCGAACTGCGTTGATCCAGTCATCCTGATTGCACACGCCTGCGGATGGAAAGGCAGAAAGGCAAGTCGTTACATAAAAGACTGTGGTGGTCAGTTGAAATGGCTCTGCCACTTTAATCTTCTAATCTTTTAGGAACAAAGTTCCTAAACTGTGCCAGGAGCTTGTGTGTCGCACCGAGGTCGATGGGTCCCTCACGCAGTCCGTCCAGCTCATAGAGTCGACCGTTGACCGGCACATAGCTCACAAAGTGAAACGCGTCCTCGTCCTTCGCTGATGACTTGGCGTCAAACTCAAACATCTGCTGTCTGCGGAACAGAAGACACACGTTGAGGTGTACCGCCCAGGGCAGCAACAGGCCAGTAGCTGGCCGTGTGATCAAAACTGAGTTACTGTGGTTTTTGGTCAAATGTTTTGACCAACATGTAGATCTTGCTTTGTCAAGTGGTTGAGTTTCATGTGTCAGTTGGTCAAGTCAACTGAAATGAAACCCGTTGAAGCCTCTTTTTTTTTTCCTCAGTTCCGCTCAAAGAACAGTGACTGCCTTTCTGCTTCGGAGGGCCGTGTACTGTAATATGAACGACTCCAAAGTGTGAGGCGGAATCCTCTTGTGCATGCTGCAGTACATAGCGCTGAAAGGGTACTACAGCTTACCTGGCAAAACTGTTGTGAACTTGCCGAATCACTTCAGAGTTACTGAGGGCCAGGCCTTTCATCTTGAAAAAAAGATTGTTTGGAGACACACAAAACAGTTTAGAACATGACAAATGTATAATTTAATTTCCACCTATCTATATTAAAATGTGTGATGACCTCTCTAATTTAAGAAACACTACAATTTCCTGAAAATATGTTAGAAAAAAAAAAGAAAAAAAAAAAGTGTTGCCCATAATCAGGTTCGACCACCACAAGGACGAACAAGGACTTACAGCGGCATCAAAACTGAGGGAGAACTCTCTGAACTCTGTCAGCGTTTCTCCTAGGAGCATGTCTGGGTGGGTGCAGTTGAGCAGCACACTGACTATGGCCTGAGTTGCACACGCGTTGTTAATGACCTGGAACGACACAGAACAATCTGAATCTAAGCACGCACATGCATCTACATTTATTCACTGCACGTACTGTACTTTTACACCCACACAATTGCAGATTGTGAGCCTGTACCTGTTTGGCAAAGAAAATGTTGTCCAGCCTCGAATCCTGAACAATTGATCCTGCTGGCTCCTCACCTGGCTGCCACTTGAAGAGGAAGATTAATCCATGAACAGGTCTAGAAAAGAAAAATGATAAATAATGCAAAAATGTTCCAACTTAGAGAGATAAAATGAGAAATAAATCAAGGCTTACTTTAAATTTTCAAAGTTTTCTGGCTCCATACTCCATATCTCTTCTACCTGGGCTCCTTTGCACCCTGTTTGAAAGTGAGAGCATTAGGCTGCATCCCGTACACAGCTACAAGCTAACGGTAGCTAATGCATCACACAATCAGACACCTAGGTTACTGCACTAAGCATGACTTGGCAAGCTACCAGAAGCAACGTAAACGTAGGCACGTGGATATGGTGATAAGATGCTATCTTTTTACGTTATAACGCTGTTCAATCAAATACATTTATTGAAAACAAGAATACTAGTAAATGATGCACAAGCATGGCTCGCAATGCTGTTGCCAGGTGGACCCAGCAGTCGCAAGTACCAAATTATTAGCTAGCAGTTAGCTGAATTTAGCTCGCTCATTAGACAATTGTGTTTGGAAAGCCACAGTGGATAGCCATCTAAACTTTAATGTTTAACTTAAATATATAGCTTGCAAACATATTTAGGCTGTGGTCTAAACCATGTTAAAGCTAACAATGTGTGTGTTAATCTATCAGGTGCACCTTTGTATTTTGTCAAGACAACTCAAGTGACAGTGAGTGTTCAGTTGTGCTAGCTAGCCAGCCTGCAGCTCATGAGTTAGACGGCTAGGTTAGGTATGAGCTGGCAAATCTTAAAGTAGGTATGTTACTAGTATTACTCGCCGGCTGGATGAGCTTGCACACGAAAAGTAGCTGTTAATTAGTCAAAGGTCTAGCCATGGTGCTTCACAGTGCACAGTATATTGAAGACCTATATACCGTTTGCTTGACCGCTAGCTAACGTATGTATGATGACTCACCAAAGCCTTTGATCAATTCTGTGAACACTCCTGGATCACTCTCCATAAGACACCATTCTCCTGCGCTTCCAGCCATAGTCGGGTTATGACAGAATAAAAATAAATGGATGCATGCAACGGAGGGTACTGTAGTTAGCTGACTATTTTCAGCAGAAGACAATGAAACCGTGCTAGCTGGCTATCTTTCTGGGCTGACTGCGTGCGATCCGTGTGAGAAATATTCTCATTGCGTGAATAGCGTGGCCGCAGTTGTCTGAGTAGAATTGCCAGGTTGGTTTTAACCCCCTTTGTAGGTGTCTCAGCACTCTGCAGCGTTTACGTAAACTACAGGGTAAATACATGTAAAGGTTTGAAATCGTGAAGGCAATTTCCTTTTTTACACATGGACTGGACAAAGACTGAATGTTATGTTGGTGTAATGCAGTGGTATTACTTAGTCGGTACTAGCTCTGCATGTACAATTAAGAAGCAAATTGAGTTGAATATACCTGAATATTATTGTATGAAACATGGTCATTCCCAACACCCCATATTATATAAGCATAATTCTCAAATTGTAAAGATGGGATCTTTATTGTCACTGTACATTCCTGAAAGGAGAGGTAGCTTAACAGATGCGTATTACACGTTCACAGCATACAATACATGAAACGGAGTCTAGACAACTCCCGACAAATAAATACAGGATGAAACAATACTTAAATCGGTTAGTCATTTGCTCGATTCAAACAAGCCACTGCCGGAGCCGTCCACATTTGTCCCTGCACAGCAAGGAGCACACTGTTCAATCAGTGGCATCAGTTTCCCCTGTTGATGAAGCTGTTTTGTGTCTGATCCTCCCCCAATACAGTTTCCATTGATAAAGACCCTCGGCACCTGAAATAAAAGTCCAAATCACAACATCACCATGGGTGCACTTACAAGACAGGACTTTGACTTGTTCATCATGACCATTTGGTCCTGGTTTGAAGTTGATGCATCGTCACTAGCCAGCAACACCACCCTTTATGTAGCCCAGTACACATATCAAACAGACAGACCATTTAGATTTGCTAATGTATTAAGACTATAACATACTTGGTAAAAAAAGTAACATACCGTTCTGGCACCTGTCATACGAGTTAAGGCCTCCTGAAGTCTTCTCCCGTCATTGTGCTCGTCCAGCTCAATCACTTTGTAAGTTACGCCTATTTCGTTAAATACGTTCTTGGCCATTTTGCAGAATGGGCAAGTGGTCTTCGAGAATATGACCACGCAGTTATGAGACACCACATCCTAAAAGGATAAACAAGTTATCATTATCATCACCACCACAACTCTTATGGCGGTTGAGTTTAAGACCAGATATAACTCTTATTTTTAGTGGTAGCAACAGCACTAAATAAAAAGTAATTAACAATATGCATTAGTCGCTGTTTAAAAGAGCATCCAAAGAGATGGATCAGGATTATATAATACATAAATACAAAGTGTTTCACCTGGACAAATTGTGAACCCGCAGAGCTTGGCAATCCACTAGACGAGGTTGATGTGAAGTTTCCCATCCTGATAAAACATTATTTAAAAAAACGTGTCATGAGTTTAAAAGGATATTGGTTGATTTATTACCGTGCTATTAGCGGCAAATCACAAAACACACAATAATATGCTTAGCTAGAGGTTTCATTAACCTTAGATATATAATAGCTTCATAGGAAGAGACGAATAACAGTAGAATCGTTAAAACTACAAATAGAGACATGTATATTTTATATTTTCCCGGCATCGCTGTTCTACCTTTACTACTAGTAGTAGTACTAGTACAGCAAGCTAGCTAAATATTAGCAGAGATGTTAAGTTTAGCAAGCTAGCTCGTGCTTAATATGATCCACTGCTTTATTGTAGCTAGCTCGCAGCTAGTACGGAGGTGGCAAAGGATTAGCGAACTGCAAACATCTAATTATCTGCTAATGACAAACTCCGTCCCCCCAAGCCCAAGTAAACAACTAGAGCTACAACCTGACTTGACACTTGATTGCTAGTGTACAGTAGCTTAGTTAGTAGCTACGTAGAGCTAGCTACTGTACTAGCAGCAGTAGCAATCTTCCTAGAGTGCGAAATTTCTGTGGCCCAGACGTCCTACATTAACGCCAATGATAGTCAACCTTGATGCCATTAAACGTGTACGCCTAAAATAAAAACCTACACATATCTGATTTAATAAGGTCCAGGACAGATGAGATTTTAAACAGCTAGGCTAGCTAGTGCTACAGTAGCTATGTGGTTGATGTAACTAGATCTTAAGTAGCCTACTGTATATGTTGTGACCTTCGACAACTGCTCCATGCTAATCTGGATAGGGATCCTCCTTGCGCAAACATAATACAAAAGGAGGCGAGAAATAAAAAAGTATCCAGTGGTCGGCACAAATTCAACATGCGGTTACCAGGCACACGTTAATTAACAAATACTTATCCAGGAAAATGGTATAGCGAGCTACCACTACCAGCTTGCCTGCTCCCTGTTTACAATTTTGATGAAGTTGTAAGTGCGCTGCTCACCTGCAGTGAATTAACTCCGGAAGTGTGTTCTTGGCTTTGTACGTGAATATATTTCTAACGTAATGAGATTACCTCATGATTGAAGTATTTTGTGTACACCGATCTACTGTCGGCTACCTAGTTCAAATTACAATAGGCTAAAGCTTTTGGCACACTTTTATGCAGAAGTTCTTCTCGTGTGTTTTCATAGGCCAATGTGGTTCAAAAATATATCAGTTCAGAGGAGGATATCGTCTGAATTCTGTAGATTTCGAAAATCACCAATGACCTGAGTTTTTGTTGTTTTTCTTCATAACATACACCGATTTGTGGACCCAACTTTGTGCATGCCGTTGTTTAAACACAAGAGGGCGTGCCTGCTCAAAGGAAATTCGATCGACAGCTGCGAAGACGCATTTACTGGAATAGCCTTCGTGTCACTTAAAACAGTCACTGAATCAAATTGCATATCGCGTGTCATTCGCAATTATTTAATATGTCAGTTCTTATTGAATTAAAAGAAAAACCAATGTATTTCTTATTCAGCCATTAATGGATAGATGGTCAAAGTCCCTTTAAATGGCCATAGTTCCTGTAGGTTTTCTAAGTGGTGGGTTGAGATAAGATTAAGTCTTCATTGATCAACACATCTCCCAGACCTTGATCAAGTGCTGTGAAGATTCTGCTTCGTAGGCAGCGGCTAACGTGCCCCATCATTTATTACTAGTCAATTTCTCAATAAGCTTAAAATAAAATCCATAAAAAAAAACCACACAGAGTAGGCATGTGTGATTTGTCTTCCTTAATTAGCTTTAGTTCACTTCACTTTGAGTTTCACAAGTTTTATTTTAGGTGGTGTGCGACTGGCTGACCTTAAGGCTGAGAGAGACCTCCATGTGCAAAACAACAGATATTATAGCAGCAATATATTCCTCAGTACAATTTATGAGACCATCACTATTTATCATGGCCAGGGACAGCAAATTGCCTAACTCATCCAGAGCCCCCTGGAAATGTAATTCCCCCACCCCCTCAAGTGCTTATAGGAGCGAGCAGAGTGCACATGCATTTCGCCTTCGCTCAAGCTCCAGCCTATCGTAGCATGGCAATAAGCTCTGTTGATTTAATATCCGTTTTCCGCCTGCCTTTGCCCAGGCTGAATAATCAGCCCACAAGATGATGCTGCATTGCCAGAGGCCCTCATGAATCTCACTGCCCAATCATTGTTCACCATAGAGCCAGGAGCACAGCCCCTGATCACACTCATGCAACAGGCTGATTGAAGCCGTCACAAGCTACTGAATGGAGAGGTTCACGTTGAAGGTGTCCTCTTTTGTAGAAAAGCAGCCATGTTTCCTCCATGTGGATGGCATGCATTGTTTTTGTTTTCCTTCTTTGTTTCTATCATTGATGGAATGGAGGAAAAACAAAGACAACGTGATGAAACGGATGAAACAGTCGCTCTTCAATAACTTGTTCACACAGACGAGCTGTCAGGGAGCCATTGCAAATTAAGGTTTTATTAATGAGACGAGTCCAAATGAGAAAACATTTCTTTGGAAACTTTAGTTCTGTACCCATCTTCTGTCCTAGCCCTTGTACCATCTCTTCTGGGGGATTTTGCAGGGCTGGTTCCAGCTAACCTCTGGGGAAGTTTGTTTTCAGGCAGGTTCGATGTAGGGCCTACCAAGTTAGTATTTCCTTGATGGCTGTCCCTCGTTGTTTATGGTTTTTTCTTCAGGGCTGAGTGGCACCGTTGACGCAAATTGGATTGGTTAGATGTCAGTTGGTGTTCAAAACTCAAAATTTGAGGTCTCACAATGATTTTGACAGTGTGGAATGCGGCGAGGGGCGGGGTGTGATGGTGGAAACCTGCCTGTGACTGGCTTCTCTCCTTGTTATTCATGAAGGTGGGTGAACGTTTGTCTGCTGGAAGAAGGGCGGGAACTGGCTGTTTCGGTAGTTTGAGGTCTCTGAAGAGATTTCACAGCTCCTTGAGCACAGTAATCCCTGAGCACTGCGTACAAGATGGCAAATAAAATGCTACCAAGGTGTGCCCTTCTCATGAATTGGACATGCTTTTGCCGGGGGAAAAAAAGCTTATTTGACTTTTATGAGGTCAATGGTGCCATTTTATTGTTTTAGTATTCACATGTATTAGATTATGGATAGGCTGTAATATCACATTTAAATATGTACTAGGTCATAACACCCTCGGATAAACAGTATATTCTTTCATGTCATTTAGGTTTTTCTTATGGGTATAATCAAATCTAGTGTATTTGTATAGCCCTTTTTACAAGCAATGTCACAGAGGGCTTCACATACGCCCATAGAACTGCCCCTCAACCAACCTAAATCAGTACTCACTCACCTTTTAGTATACCTTCATGTGTTTTCAAGAGTTAAATCTGAAGAGGGGAAAGTTGTGTCATTGCATGAGGGTCAAAATTACATTTATTTAACCTTTTATTTAGACTACTGTATGTTACCTACTGAAGGATCAGTGTTTTCACAGCTTTTCTCCCCTTGACGCTTGCTTTTGGCCTGGTGCACAAAGAATCGTACCATAACGCTGATCTAATGGATGAAGTCACAAGGTATCCTTCTGTGTTTTCGATTATTGCACCGTTCAACAGTGGCGCAGCGATGCGTTGTGAAGTCCAGTCCACAGACTATAAATACTAATTTCTCACAAGGTGCCTTGGCCATTTCTGGCCTAACCCCAAGGAAGGAAAAAGCTGCCAAGCTGAAAGTAAATACATAGCTTTGCCTGGGTGGCTTGAAGCAGTCAAAGATTACAGCCTGCAGGTGATTCTTCCTCTGAATTCTTATCGTTTTAGAGGATCCTCCAACCATTGCAGTTTTATCAGTTAGACTCAGAAACCTCAGCAGAGCTCCAAAGGGTCTCTGTTCTTTTATCGCAGGCATGAGTTCCGTTGACCTTGCAGCAACTTAAATTCTTTATCCGAACCACAATAATCTTCTTCACAGGAAAGCACATCAGCGGAAAGATGACTAGTAGCAGGTCCCTGGGATATCGCAGACCAACCATTGCCCTTCTCCAAGACAAACACCAGACTAAAGAAGTCCTTTCACCTCATGGAGCAGAGCAAATGCAAGAAATATTTACAAAGAAAGATATTCACTTGAATACCATTTTATTGGATTGAAATGTGTGTGTATTCTTGAAGACAGTGCAGCTTCAAAGGATGGATTTTGAGTTTTTACAAGATGTAGAAATCCCATTTTTGCCAAGAATATATATTTGGTGCCTCCATACACATAGAACATGATCTCAAAGTCACGTGTTGGTTTTTCTCTTGGCTTTGGTGTAAGCCTGTCACAGGGTCTACCACCTTTTAGTTTTTTTTCTCTCTCTTCAATTCTCTTCCCCCGCCACAAATCCAAGAGCTTTGTCACTCCACTGCCTTTTCCACCACCATCCCCTTTTCTCCTCCCTCCCTCAACCACCATTCCATCCTTCTCTTCACTAGCTCCAATCCTTCGTCCTCCTCCTTTTCCTCCCTCCTCCACCATCCCCTTCTCCCCTCTCCTCTGTCTCTCCACCCATTTCTTCCCCATCTCCATCTTTCCGTTGGATTGTCTGTCTCTGTCACCAACCAACCTGTCGTGTTCCCTCTCTTTCTCACTCTATCTCTCTCTCTCCTCCTCCTCCTCTTGTTGCTCTAATATCCCTCCCTCACTTTATTCTCTTCCTTCCAGTGCACAACTCTAGGAATCAACGACTGGTTTCCATGGAAATGGAACAGCTCCAGGTACTCAGTCCTGTGCCTGTGGATCCCTCTACCTGCCTCTCTCCAGTCAAAGTAGTGTGCTCTTACCTGCGGGATGCTGCTTAAGGTTTTCACGATCCCTATTGTCAAAAACATCAAACTGCCACCTGATGCTGTCAACTGCCACACTTCCAAACATTCCTCTGTCGTGTTTTTGAATAGAAATACAGCATTATACATGCGGTATACAACATCGATATCATACTGACTCAGACAAGGGATTTCTCTCTCCCTTCCCCTCTTTCTGGTTTCTCCCCGTTCTCTTTTACTATATCCATCTGTCCTTAACACAGTCCTGGTTTCTCTCTCTCTCTCTCTCTCTCTCTCTCTCTCTCTCTCTCTCTCTCTCTCTCTCTCTCTCTCTCTCTCTCTCTCTCTCTCTCTCTCTCTCTCTCTCTCTCTCTCTCTCTCTCTCTCTCTCTCTCTCTCTCTCTCTCTCTCTCTGTCTCTCTCTCTATCTCTCTCTCTTTCTCTCTCTCTCCCTCTCTCTCTCTCTCTCTCTTTCTCCCTCTCAAACGCTTAGCTCGGAAGATTGATCCGGTTTATTTATAGGATGACAGATGGGCTAATTATAATAAACTAAGAAGGATGGCGTTCCTTTCGCAAACAGTTGACTTTATTATCTGCTGGAATGGGAACGGCAAACAGTAGCTTCTACATCACCTCAGACGCTTGACCTTGTGGAACAAAGGTTGCTGTGCATGATAATTAGTTTCTCAGTGGACAGCTAGTCTGTATGTGTGTGTGTGTGCGTGTGTGCATGCACGTGCATGAGTGTGTGGAGAGGGGAGGGGGCAAACTTCATCACATTCATCAGCCCTCTGGATGCAAGTTCCAGGCAAATTAATCAAATGTTGTAATTGCAAGAGTGTTTCAGGAAGGTCTTGGTTATCCTGGGGTCCAAGAAAAGCAGGAAGAGAATGAAGATAGAGAGATAAAGAGCTGATGAGGCACATAACTGGAGACCCTCAGGCAGGAAGGAGATACCAGCCTCTTAGGAGATCAAATGAAGCATTTGTCTGTCAAGAGGAAAATTAGGTTATTGAATCCGTCATTTGAAATGACGCATCAGTTGGTCAATTAACTAACTCACAGCATGTGAATCAGCCATCAAGTATTTAGTTGGCAGCCAGACCGGAGGTCTCGATAATATTGATGTTTTTTTGTGAAATTTCATTTATGAATGGAATTACACATCTTCACACACACACACACACACACACACACACACACACACACACACACACACACACACACACACATCTAAACATTTGCATAGAGAAGAATAGTTCATTCAATTTCAACATCTTGAAATGAATCCCCACGTGTGTGCATTGTTGTCCACAATGTGACGACTTTGTCCGCTGTATTAAACATGAATATATTAGCTTTTAAGTCTACACTCACAATGTTATTCTAACCTCTATAGCTGTCAGCAGAGGAGGAGTCATCTCCCTTGATAGTTTTGCTGGAGTTTGACATGAACTTCTTGTCTGCCTGAGCATTCTCCATGCAGGGCTGATGGTTACAGATTTCCCTCGTGAGTTCTTAATAAAGGTTGGAGGCCTGGGCGAGGCCTTGGAAGAACTCCCAGATTGCATCTGCAGATGCAGGCTTGTGTTCTGTCAGACGGGTGAGATTGATACCCCGGCCATTCAGAGGGTAATATCGGCCAAGTCGGGAACAAGTGAACCATGAATCCATCTAGCGGCTCGTAGTTGTGGAGCTGTGTTGGAAGTGTATGGCGCACCAGTTGGGCTTCCACTATCCTCCACCAAATAGGAGACGGGTGCAACATTAGCTGCTGTGTGCTGGTTGGCTGGAGGGGTGTGGGTCATCCCAGAAGTACTTCGTGTTTAGAGTTTCTATTAGATGTTTGCTCCGGCATACAGCTGTTTTTTTTTTTATCCGGCTGGTGTTTAAATAGCCCCAGCATGGCTCAGGCTCTGCTCAGCTACATGGTCGATGCTGTGTTATTCTACAGCAGAGGTTGTGGGTTTTTAATGCTGTATTTATAATGATATTTTTGTTTTCAGCATATTTTTTTACATGCCATGTTCTTGGCGATTTAATGTATAATTTGATTATTATACGAACGTTTTTTTTGTAGTTGTGACTCAATGTTCCCCTTTCGTTATAGACCTACTGAATCATCTTAATCAAATTGAGCATAACAGCCTAGTTTTACTCATATCGAGGCAGACAACAACAATAAACAATGGGAAACCAAATGTTCATCATCGTCTTGATTTAATTGGGTCAGAGAAAGAACGTTGCAATTGTTGAGAATTTCATTTGTTTATGAAAAATGCTGGTGTTTTGCCCTGCTAGCTCTGATTAGGAAAGTGTCACATGCATGTCTCATACTAGTGCCCTCGATATACAGTAATAATTATTTGATGCTGGGTTATACTGAACAAAAATTACATGGGGAGTGCATTTCATGGCAGGGACGTTCTTCTCTTACTCTCTTATTTTTTTTAAACGTCAGACAACTGTCTCCCTCCGTTTGGCTGCGATATCAAGACAGCATATTTCCCTTTTTGATTCGAGTGACTTGTGCGCGTGCTTTTCAAGGCGGGAAGCCTACTGGATAATTGCAATTACAAGCAAACAAACAAACAAAACATACCTTTATTTTAAACAGTGGGCTAGGGCTGCGTGGAATGCATTTTTCACAAATAAATTGAGTAAACATTTGTTAGGAAACAACCGCGGTAGCACTAAAGACCTATTATCAGACGTTTCACAACACACCAGAACGCAATCAAGGTCACGTCTGAATGATGGTGCCCTGCAATTTCAGGTAAGATCTGGTTTTATTGATAACACTGCTGCCATGCAGTGAATGTAAACTATTCTGCACTTGGAAAAGCATATCTTGAATGTTTTTGCGCTGCTGTCGTGCAGTTAGTTTGGGATGTTAGCTAGTGTAGTCTACTTGGTTAAATTAAATAGGAGGCCTATAGGCTATTGGCTACAGAATGACGTGAGTCAGTTGATGTCCTACTACCAATAATATTTTGTTTTGGTTATTAATTGAATTTCGAAAAAAAGTGAAAGTTACACACAAGCACACACAAGTAGGCTTTTATTTTACCAATATCCAATGTACCAATGTAACATTCATTTATTTCTAATTAAGGCAGGTTTGATCCTCTACAGTTTTCAGCCCAAGCGTTGTAGACCCAGGTCTTGAAAATGTGTGGCGTCAGTCACCTCACATTTGATCTTCATCATTGATCCATGCTTTCAACAAGATTCTGCTCGTAACCTGCAATATTCCTTACATTGCCCTAGCTGACAAGAGCACTATGTAGGCCTATTTCGTCCTGAATAAACTTGATTCATAGAGTTGAATATGCTAAGATCTGTGCTAGACCTTTCTAAGGCCTGTCGGTTTTGTTGTGCATTCAGAGAAATATTAGAGTTCCATATGGACAAATTTCTATATTTGATTTATTTTTCTTGTATCTGACAGGTTGAAGGCCTCACATTGTGGACACTAGGATAATACATTACAGCAGTTATGCCATAAATGATTGTGCTAATTGTGGATAATCTGGGGGTGATGCTAATCGCTGCTGTGTTTGACTATGATAACACAGGCTTCGCTTCTTTCATGCTGATTTCATGCTTCCATCCTCTCTTTATCACTCATTGCCTTTAATTGGGGAAGAAACACCATTCGGTTCTATAACTCCATGGGGGGGTTTATGAGTGAACATTATTATGTTCAATAACGTTCCTCTTGCTCTCATTAAGCTTCAGTGGGCATGCCCTTCACTTCAGTAGTCTTTTGAAGATATCCACACAGTCCTCAGTTGTAATTGTACATCATGCCCACAGTACCTCATTCAACCCTATACCCAGTCATTACTATGACAATCACACTGTGTTGACCGAAGCAACGGCACATTACCTCAATTCTCAGTTGCATCATGGCCATAATGCCTTTTTAAACCCTATTCTGCAGTCGCTACAGTGTAACTGTGTTAACCAAAGCCGCAGGCCATTCCGCGCGTGTCATTTCCCTGGCTCTCTGCAGAGCAGCACAGGTTGTTGTTGTAGAGCCCTTTGTAAACTCTCCTCTGCTTGTCCTTGTGTATAGGTCTACAGAACACACTCCCAGCACAGTCTCCTCTGCATCGCAAGCTTCCCCAGGCGCCGGCCATTCTAGAGGCTTGTCAACAGTTCCAACATGCCCGCTCATTTTCACCGCGCAGCACGTCTCGAGGCGGAATTTCACTTTTGTTTACATGATGAAGTCCCCTGCCAGGCCGAGGGGGACACCATTCCTGCTGTCGCCTCGGCCTTAATCAGTCACAGGCCAGAAAAAAATAATAATAATGCAATTTATATGAAAACTGGAGGGTTCACGTTTGTAAAGTTCGTCTTTGTTCAGGGTGTGTTGGCTATTTGCATATTTAGTATGAATAATAACTTTATTTTTATAGACAGTAGTGGGATATCTATCTTTATGTTATGATGGCAGGGTTTATTATATTTTAGTTGTAGGGTAAGTTGTGTAACTTGTGTTGAAGGTCATGGCCGTGAAACAGTGTGAAGCGTCCAAGTCTACAAGCAAACATTATGGTCCAGTGACCAGCAGTCTTCTTGTTGCTGTCATCGATAAAACTGAAACTAATTAGACTGGAGACGGGAGAGGCTCAGGAATATGTGGCTCGAATCAAATGGACTGTTTTAGACGTAAAGTGAGAAGCAGGGCTTATATCTGCTCCAATTTCAGTGCTGTCACTTTTATTTAGGCTTCCATTCCCTTTATCTTGATTCCTTTATTTTGCTTTAATGGAACTTGGACATAACAAGTTAGTCTTCAACATCAGTCACTTCAATTAAGAAAGTGTGTGCCCGTGTGTGCCTGTGTATGTGTTAGTGGGGTATTGGGTATTCAGCAACATTTGAAAGCCCGTAGATAAAGGAGAGAAAAAGCATATAAAACAAGAGTGTAATTACCACCCTCCCTTCAAGTCCTTTGTTCCGAGGCAGTTCAAATAACATCACACCACGTCACACCTAATCCAATAATTGCAATTACAACGACAATTTCATTACTCTATCGCCTAGCGTTCCTTCCTTCAATTTTGTTCTCTTTTTCCTCACAAGGTTACGACAGTGTGCATGTCGACTTTTTTTTCTTCTTCCCCCTTCTTCCTCGCGAACCAAGGTCGGGCTCGACACGGAGTCTCTTGTCGTCTCGTAGAGAGATTTGGAGCGCTGTTGTGGCCATCTGCAGAGCGCCTTGTCACAATTCCTTCCCTCTGTCATAGATCTGGCCTCCCACAGATGTCTGCCGCCCTCCTTTCTCTCTCCCACACAGCAATCAGAGACCACTACAAGGTCTTCTGGGTAGTGGGAGGGGGTGGGGGGGGGGGGTGGGGGGCGGCAATCTGACAGCTACAGCAATGAAAAGAAAGAGGCGGAGAAAGAAGTGGGTTTAAAAGTCTAGGTGTGTGTGTGTGTGTGTGCGCGCGGTCAAAGGGACTTCCGCATGATAATATATTCGACGGCCGTTAGAATGTTGCAGCCTTCACGAGTGATCCCAGCGTCGGTGGCCAATCACCACGTGCAAACGGCTCCTCGCTCTGTGTCACAACTGTTTTAGGTGTGCTCCCTTGATTCGTTATTTTCATGCGGAGTGGCATGTTATGACACTCTATTAAAAACACATTATTTTAATCTGGCCTTGCAGCTCCTGTATCTGAAATTGACCTGCACTTTTAATCCTCTCTATTCTCTCTTCAATGAAATGGAAAAACTATTATCTGCTACTATAGGCCTGTTTCACATGAACCTCATTGGTTCCTCAGTCCTGCCTGGGGACACAAGCAGGCCGGCCTTGACGTCTGTAAACATCCAGGATACAAAGTGCTCCACGTGGCCTTGTATTTTACCAACACGTAATACAATAACCCTACCAATGGACTCTCGCCATGCGACTTGTTCTCGTTTGTCCACCGCTGATGGTGCAGAAGTAAACACAGCATTGAAACGTGACCCCCGGTTGCCATGGAGTTACAGTCCTCCACTCCTATGTTCAGGGAGGAAGTGAGCCCATCTTAGGAGACCTCATTAGAATGCTCCATATTGATTTGTCGGGATTAATGCTTTTTTGAAAAAGTGTTTCATTCTATCTTCCTACTGACGGGTAGAGATGCTATTTTCCCCCCTGGTTCACCCCCTCAGGGTCACGAAGGGCCAGATAAAGACCTGGAAACATGCTCTGCCCTCAGTACCAACGCTCCACATAGCAGTGATCAAACAATGCTCCAGTAGGTAGCCGAAGAGTAGATACACAGAGATCGATGTGTAGTCTGTGTCACATCTGAGGACGGAATTCCTCCTCTGTGGGTTTTTATAATGATCCCGCCGTTCTGCTTTGATAAGTTGTTAAAATTGACAAGATGGCCACTTGACCGCTGAGCCACCTGAGTCTTCAGAGGGGCTCTGAGTCCTGACAGCAGAGGAAGTGTTTATCTAAGGGCCCGACAGCCCTCCTGTAACGGACATTCTGGATGGTCACTGTCAAATTAGATTTATAAATAGATTTTGGCTCGATGCTGGCAGCGCCCCATTGGTTGGTCCTCCAGACCTGGCTGGAATCTGCCATCTGTTTATGGATGTTAGTGAGGTCTGCCCCAGCTGACAGGCCGGAGAGAAGGCAAAGCCAGGGATCATTCTGGAAGTACAAAGCGGCTAAATCTATATGTGATACAAACAGAACTATTGAATTTAGTTATGGCTAACACGGAAAAACAATTAGTAAACAAAATACAATTTTGCTTAAATGACGTGTGGTTAAAAGAATATTAATTCACTGATCTTTCTGTAAAATCAGGCATATGTTTTCGACAAATATTCCAAAACCTTTCTATAAATATCTGTTTAGCGAAGTCTCAAATGTTCTTGTGTCTGCCCTTTTGTCCGTCTACTTTGCATTCGTTGCTCTCCACTTCATTTGCGATTCATGGTAGTACATTGAAGCCCTCTGAAAGGCATTACTCAGGTTCACTGCTGCGCTGCACCCAAAGGTCAGGATGTTTATCTCCTTCTCAAGTGTATTGGAGCTGTCTGGTTCCAGTGTGGCTGTGTGGAGCAGAGCAGGGGGCCGGGGCCGGGGCCGGGGCCGGGCTGCACCTTCACTTCATCACAGCAGACATCTCCATCCATCCCCCCAGCTCACCAATAACACGTTAGCAGGAGCACAGGTTTCAATACTGATCAGTCACAGCCTCTTTTCGCTTCATTCATCATCAGTTCTTTCCCTCCTATTTCTCTTTTTCCCCTCACTCGTTTCTCCCCTACGTTTCCCTCTCCCCTCCATCCATCCTCCTTCACGCTCCACTTCTCTCTGTTTTCCTACAATCTCTTCCTCCATGTCCTTCTTTCTGGTCTCTGTTTCCTCTGGCTCGCCCTCCACACACACACACACACATTACACACACACACACACTTCCACTTCCCTGTGCCTGGTATTATTTTTGGAGCTAAAAGTGTTACCGGATGCTGGAGATCTGGCTCTGTAATTGCCTGGGCCATGCATGACTGCAGCCAGACCTTGCTCTCCTTCTCCTACCATGAGTCACAGCTTCATTATTATTAATTAAGGTGGATGAATACTTAAGGCCAGCAGAGTATATCAGGAATTGTGCAGCTCAGGAATTATTGAACAAAAAAAGGAATTTCATGTTTTCTTTTGAGTCTGTTTCACAGACTTGGCTGATTTGAATTGATTTTGTGACTCCTCACAGATCACACAGTGAATCTCCCTGGATGTTTATCGTAAGGAAGGCACTTTGGACAGTATGTCTCAAATGATGGTGTCATATAGGCTGATGTTACTTGGCCAAAAGATTTTTGCATCGACACCAAACCCTGATCTCTTGAGACTGAAGTGTTTACTGTTAGACCAAGGGGTGAAGATTTGGTCACACAGATAAGCAGATGTTAGTCTTATCTCCATGCCTTGCGTTTCATGCTAATCCTCCCACTGGTTGTTTTGAATGATTAGCCTGTCTGCGTTGTAAACATTGACCCTTGTAAAGCCCCACAAACAAGATTACCCAAACAAATAGCTGGTTGAAACGACACTTAGATATGTGCAGCGGAGTGTGCGGATAAAAACCAAACAGCTGGAATCTCCTCTCCGTGAACTTAATTAGATTACCTTTTTTGGCGCGGGACACTCTGCCGTCATCCAATTAAAGGAGCTTTTTTTTTTTTTATCAGACTGACCCTGAGCAGTGAAGTGTGTGCACATTTACAGTCTCTTGCGAAATGACATGCAGTTCAGGTCCATCTGTAGTAAACACTAACTGCCTTTCAGACTTCTGAGTGTCTCTTTTTAATTAAAATCTAATCACTTTCATGATTAATTTCACATAGCTTTCACCCTTGCAAAGTTCTTAAGCCGATCTGTAGCACTGCAACTCATTTAGAAATGAAGTAAAAGTCACATGCAATTCGTATAGGGTAGTGTTGTTGTGGGAAATTTCATATCACAAACCACACAAACGGATGAATTCAATACATTTAATCGTTGATTAATCATTGCACATTGGTTTAGTGCAGACTGATATTCACTCAATGTAAAGCTTTAGAAAATACAATCTCAGTCATTTTTCTGACTGTTGTGATTCTGAGCTCTTTCACGTTGGTTGTAAATGAAAGTATATGACTGACTCCTGAAAGACCATCCTGAAACTCTTTTTTTTTGATAATTCTGTAAAGTAAACATTGAGACAGGGCAGCAATACTGGTCCACATCATATATATATATTCATACATTTTTAGGTAGTGTGCTTTGACTGTAATACATTTACATTAGCTTTTGAAGATCTTCATTTTATGAATCAGATAAAGATATTTAGATAGAATTGGCCACACTGTTGGCATCAACCAACTGTTGCCACGAGACCTGTCACATTCTAGCTTGAAGCTCCTTGAATTGGCACCACAGCTGGCAGACACGCCATCGTTCCTGTTATGACATGATTATTTTTTTGTGTATTTTCTTTTGTGCATGCGTCATATTGCACGTACATGAACATTACTGTCCCTTTAGAAAGAGTTAAACAGCTTTACAATACATAACATCTCTCCCAAATTAAAAAAATAGTTGGAATCCACTGTACACAATACCAAAAACACTGTGCTCTTGCGCCTAAGTGTGTTTAGTGCTGAGTGCCCTTCCCAGGTCCACGCCTCCGCCCCCGTTTGGCGCACCGTCATTACGGTCTCTCTCCGTGAAAACGCCGGTGTCTGTACCGGCCGTTCCTCTCCTTGGCCAGGTTGATGCAGGCGTTGTGTTTGTTGCTCTGCAGGTGGTTCCAGTACTTCACCAGCTCGTTGGGCTGGAACTGGTGCGAGGTGATCAGGTGGCTGTACTTGCAGCTGGAGTACGACACCCGCCAGTGGTTGAACAGGAACTCGTTGGGCGGCGGCGTGGGGTCGACGCGCAGCTTGGCCAGGCAGATACCCACGTACACGTCCTCCAGGTGCAGCCGGCGGATCCCCAGCGACGCCTGGTAGATGAGCTCCGCCATGTCCCCGGAGAACACGTAGCCCGTCCCCGAGCAGAAGATGGGGTAGCGCTCGCTGGGGTACAGCTCCAGGGGCATGTACCACTTGCTGTCCTTGTTGCGGTTGGGCGCGTAGCCCCGCATCAGGTAGCCCGTGAAGTACCTCTGCCGTGGGGGAAGCTCCGGTTTCAGGAGCTTCTGGATGAGATACTCGGTGTTGACGAACATGTCGCTGTCCGTCTTCATGACGTAGCGGGCGCGCGGGCAGTGGCTGGCCACCCAGTTCATGCCCATCAGGGTTTTGATGGTGAGGTTGTAGTAGGTGTCCTGGTAGTCCTGCTGGATGATGTCGTGGTGCAGACGGCTCTCCTCTTCGATGGTGCTCTGGGTGTAGCTGTCCGAGGCGCGGCCCAGCCCCAGGAGGAAGAGCCGCACGAAGGCCAGGCCCGGTGCCACGCTCTCGTTCCCCCACGTCTGCCGGATGGCGTCGCGGGCGCCCGCCTGGCCCGGTTCGGCGGCGATGAGGAGGACGAGGAACGGCGGGCCGTCTCGGCACTTCAGCGGCTCGTTGAGGATGTAGCGGTACGGCCGCGCATTCAGCCGCCCTCCCACTCCCATCTCTCGCTGTAAACTGTTGTTGGCGCTCATAGAGTTCTCCAGGCCCGTCTCGCCCCCGCCCGCCGCCTCGGCCTGCTGGGAGCTGAGGTTGAGCAAGGGCTTGGGCACCATGTAGCCCGGATCCCTCCACAGGCTGCGGAGGGAGGCGCTCTGGTTGGCCTCGGCCCGGGGGCTGCGCAGACCCCTGACGGTGTAGGCGAGGGGGTTGTCCCTGGGGCCCGCCCGCCCCGGGAGCCAGTCCTGGTGGCTGAAGAAGAGGAAGAGGGTGAAGAGGAGCGCGAGGGACAGGAGCCCGGCCACGTGCGTCCGGAACAGCGAGCGCTTCACCGTCCAGGTCATCTTGATGGGACAGCAGTGGCGCCGTCTCCACTGCATGGTGGAGCTCTGGGTAGCAGAGTGCTGATGCTGCTCGGGAAGGGCCGGCCACGACGGTCACATCTGATCACGTCAAACATGTGTTTGTCAACAGCCAAAGGGGTTCTCGGAGCTGACACGCGGCCGGATGCGAGCCCCCCTTGGTGGAGCTGGGATAAATCGTGGGCCCCCTGGTGGAGCTTGGATAAATCGTGGGCCCCCTGGTGGAGCTTGGATAAATCGTGGGCCCCCTGGTGGAGCTGGGGCCCCCTGTTGGAACTGGGAGAAATCGTGGGCCCCCTGCAGGAGCTGGAACAATGCGTGGGGCCTCCTGGTGGAGCAAGAACCAACACGTGGGCCCCCTGGTGCAGCAGCGCAGGTCAGAGGAGATTTTCTCGAGGCTCTTGGCAGAGCTAGGAGAGGGATGAGTCTCTGGCCATAGAGTCTGCTTCCAGGCTCTTCTCTGGTTCTGCACTCAACTCCAGTCTCATGCTCTGGGGCTGGATTTCTTCAAAGCAGCCGAGCAGTTCAGTTCTCAGTGGATTGTATGTCTTATCTGTGGGGGGAAAGAGAACAGAAAAAAAAGGCTTGGCAAATATTCAGGACTCACTGCAGTCTCTGGCGTTGAGCCATGTGTCAATTGTTGGAGTTTGAGAGATTGGAACTGATCGACCTGAAGAAGAGTGAAGTGTTTGTAGAAATCATTCATGTTCGTTTTTAAGCATGTTTTGTTTTGTTTTCTATGGACAAGTCATTTAGAAACTCTTAATGATGCAATATTTGGCCTCGGCTCTCTTTGCAGCATGTCTACTAGTGAAGGATATCATTACTGCGGTTCAAACAGAAGAGAGAACAGCCCTACTTCAATGAAACACAACATCAAATAGGAAGATGTATAATAATTCCTTTGCCAACACGTTTACAATACGGTGTGGTATTTAGAGATTCCAGTTGGGTGAACTATTTTCAAATCCTCCAGTGTAGACAAGCACGCCTGTGCACTATTTGATGTTGAATGTAAACCGAGAATAAAACATAATAAGGACAAAATAAATGAAGCATGTATCTAAAATAAACAATCCTATTAATGGAAGCTCTCAAACTGGGAGACGATGGGTAGTGCAGGATGGTGGCAGGTGGAAGGGGATGGTGGAAAGTGTAGAGTAGGCCGTGGTGGAGGGTGATGGAGGGTGGTGGAGGGTGGTGGGGGGTGGTGGGGGGTGGTGGAGGGTGGTGGAGGGTGGTGGGGGGTGGTGGAGGGTGGTGGGGGGTGGTGGAGGGTGGTGGGGGGTGATGGAGGGTGGTGGGGGGTGGTGGAGGGTGGTGGGGGGTGGTGGAGGGTGGTGGGGGGTGGTGGAGGTGGAGGGTGATGGAGGGTAGTGGGGGGTGGTGGAGGGTGGAGGAGGGTGGTGGAGGGTGGTAGAGGTGGAGGGTAGTAGAGGGTGGTGGAGGGTGATGGAGGGTAGTGGAGTTGGAGGGTGGTGGAGGGAGGTGCAGGTGGTGGGTGATGGAGGGTAGTGGAGGGTGGTGGAGGGTACTGGAGGGTGGTGGAGGTGGAGGGTGATGGAGGGTAGTGGAGGGTGGTGGAGGTGGAGGGTGATGGAGGGTAGTGGAGGGTGGTGTAGGTGGAGGGTGATGGAGGGTAGTGGAGGTGGAGGGTGGTGGAGGTGGTGGGTGATGGAGGTGGAGGGTGAACGTGTTAAAGCCCCTGCATGTGGACACCCGGGCCAGATGCCTGGGGTGGAAATGTAAATCGCAGGTTTGCACAACATGGCGCTGGCTAACGATTCCAGGAGGCGCTGGTTCGAGTCTGTGCCACCTGCCCCCCCCCCCCCCCCCCTTTCCCCCTCTCCCCTGCTGCGCGCCTTCTCAGCAAAGGAAGAGATGCATCTGTCAAAATGAATTTTCAGGTTCCAGCAAACAGTGCTGCTGGGGCCTCGGCCGGCCTCTGGCGATAACAGCCTTCACCCGCCATTCACCTTCCACCTCCGGCTTATCAAGGCAGCGCCTGCTCCCTTCAGAGGCCCCCTTGGCAGCTTCATTTCCTGTACACAGACCCACGCCCACACAAACTCTCATGCATGCACACACACACACACATGCATGTGCACACACACACACCATCCTCTCTGTCTTACTTTCAATTCCTCTCTTTATCTGGGCGTAAACACACTCGCATTGTGAGAGGAGGTGTTGCGCACAGACTTTCACAATACTGAACGCGCTGGCTGGAAACAAGCAGGTTTTATCCGCCCAGAGTAGGAACACAAATGTGTTCCCTTTTATATTATCGGTTGGGGATTTTTGCGGCGTGACACACAACGCCGTGTGCCATTTTCACTGTTGATGCCGAGGCAGATCGAGGGAGGGAGCGAACTGCTCTCGCACTCTGTCCAATTTTCATTTTCTGTGAGTGTTTGCTCATTCGTCACGACAACTGGATAGGAGCACGCTAACCTTTTCAGCAGAATGTGCTTACCCGGCATAGGCAATTACAGCAGAATGAGAGAGGCCAAGGCCGGGTTTGCTTTAAAGGTTAACACACTTTACATCAGAGCAAATCCAAAGCTTGAAAGGTTTCTGTTGTCCATATATGAGGATCTAATTATCAGAATTCTAGCACCAGTACACAACCACACACACACACACAAACACATTTTCTGGGGGTTGGAAGTGTTTGTGGGGGGTAGCTTGTCGACAGGACGTTATGTGGTGGAATGACACTGTTGTTGACTGGATGCTATGCGGTGGAACCACACTGTTGTTGACTGGATGCTATGCGGTGGAACCACACTGTTGTTGACTGGATGCTATGCGGTGGAACCACACTGTTGTTGACTGGATGCTATGCGGTGGAACCACACTGTTGTTGACTGGATGTTATGCGGTGGAACCACACTGTTGTTGACTGGATGCTATGCAGGTGGAACCACACTGTTGTTGACTGGATGCTATGCGGTTGGAACCACACTGTTGTTGACTGGATGCTATGCGGTGGAACCACACTGTTGTTGACTGGATGCTATGCGGTTGGAACCCCACTGTTTGTTGACTCATGAAATGACAGTTCTGCAGCCATGGCGGAATCCTGGCGGAATCCTTCTTGACGAACGTGTCCCTTCATTAATTTGGTTCCTTGCCTCCCATCAATGTCAGTTCCTCACCAAACCAATTAGCGACTGGAACGCTAATTGATGCCCCTGTGGCCCCTTAGCGGTCAGAGGTTACATGATCAAAGACTCCGGAGTGTGACATGTACTGCAGCTGGTATCATCAGTAGTCGGATCCTTTTTACTGTGAAATCCAGATGAACTATAATCAAGCCCCGGTGAATGGTGTTGAAAGTGCCAAGCCGAACCTCATTACTACATATGTTGAGTGAATGACCTAAAACACTCTTGTTTTGTTTTTATAGTATCGTCACACTATTCTCATAGTGTCTCAAACTAGATAAAACATAGACCTGAATGATTAAAGAAATCAAATCTTGTGAATAGCACAAGAGGAGGTGTCTAAAATGTGTGGCAGGCCAAACATAAGCTACAGTAGCACTTTCTCTCTGCTGCCATATTCAGAGAGAGCCTCCACTCAAGATATAGCGTGTGTTTACGCAAGCTCACGTTTTGTCTGCTCTCGTAGGCAGGCTTACGGTTCAGAGAAACAACTTATGACTTGTTTGGAGTGCAAAAGTATTTCGTAAACAAAATCCTTTCTCCGTGCTCCGCCTGTCAACAAGATGAGTCATGTCAGGACAAAGGTCGAAAAAGACAAGAACCAAGAAGATATCTGAGAAGATGTTGAAGACCTCCAGTCAACTGTCTCAACAAAGGGGCCACGAGACGGGACAGCGCTCCTCGTCTCTTTAAACAACCGTTCTGGATTACCTCTGTCACCTTGGAAACGCTCAGATGTCACGTCGACAGCGAGATGTGCATTGCTCAGGGGTGGAGCCTTTGACAGATCCAAGAGATTGCAGGTTCAAAACCCCCCTGTAGGTTGCTTTGGATAAAAGTAAATTAAAGAAATGCGTCATCGTAGATAACGTGTTTCATAATGTGTAAACACAGGCAGAGCTGTAAAAATGCTTCTGTCTTTGAAAGGTGTACAGTGACACCAGCACTGAAACTTGGCTGAACTCAAAGCTGATAAGTCACCTCGCCAAACATGCCTTGGTCCCTAAGAATAGCTTTTATGATTTCACTCTTTCCCTCTCTCTCCATCCCATGGCCATATACGCCTCTCAGAACTCCACACCGGCCCAAGTTAACCAATTAGAAGGTTGCCGGTTCAATTCCTGGCCATGCTAAATTACATTATGTCCCTGGGCAAGGCACTTCAACCTACTTGCCTCGGGGGAATGTCCCTGTACTCACTGTAAGTCGCTCTGGATAAGAGCGTCTGCTAAATTACTAAATGTAAATGTAAGTCTGCCTCTCTTCACTTCTGTGCTTGTGCTGCCGTCATACGAAACCCGTCTGAGGAATGATTTTGGTTTTATGAAAGCTTAGCTTGTCTGTCCCTAAACCCAACACTCCAAAATCATCTTCAAGGCTTTGGTTTTAATCTGTTGTGCTTATAAATAAACCTTCTGCCAGTCTTTCTTTTTCTTTTTTCCCCCCGTAAAGCTGCACGCCGGAAGCAGGAAATATCATGAGTGGGCCTGCCTGCACTGAAAACATCAGACCCTTCAGCGTTTCCTCTAGGATTTTTTTTAGCAGTGGGGGCAGGTCTGTCCGAACCCCCCCCCCCCCCCTCCCCGCCAAAATAAAGTTCTAACCCTATACTTCGGAGCAGGTTAATGTCATGATATAATAGCTACTATAATAATGCACATATTTTCGCCCTATTTTCCCTGAAGTTATAAGGTTAGGCTACTTAAAGAAACCTTCCACTCAAAGTATGTTCTAAATGGCATAAATGCTGTCAATTAATAATTGACGTAACAACCTATTGTAAATGGTCAGTAGCCTAGTCTATCGATTAAAGTACTCAGTAGCATGTACGCTGTCTGCTTCATTTGATCTTGATAGGCTAAGCATTCTGTAGCAAATAACCCCACTATTTATTAATTAAAACTACTTCAGCATAATAATGCACCTAAAATACAAACGGAGCAAGGGCAGCAATCGCTATCGAATCAATAGACATGTGCAATTTAGCTAGCAGGGGAAGAATACAAACAACGAAATTCACCAATTAACTTAATTTAAATTTGCAAGAACTATACAGTAATACAATAACAGGCTTAAATGAACTGACAACATAAGTTATACGACTTGCAGTTCTCAAGGACGCACACACGTGTCCGTGCTATTCTCCGACATGCACTCTAACAATCACTGCTGAAAGACGGCCTTTTGTACAGTCCTATTTCTGATACCGTGGCGGCAGAAATGTAGCTGTGGCGGGCCGCCACGCCAAAATCAACATAGAGTAAACACTGCCCTTATTAGACTAGTACTCAGCATTATTCGAGCCCGTACCCTATTTTCCATTTTTAGCCAGTTCCGACTTTTTGCTATTCAGCTCGTCTGAAACATGGGAAGTGTTGAGGGCATTCAGCCGGCGGTTACATTAAATTCTCGGAACTCGCTGGTAAACACACCCCGGGGTCGTCCTCCAGACAATCTCCCCCATTCTCAGTGTTTCTATGGCTCTCTGTTAAAGGCCGGCTTGTCCAGTGTATCTGTGTGGATAATCTAGAAGGTTGTGGGTGGGAAGGGGGGGGGGGGGGGGGTGTACTGGCAAACCAGGCTGTTTGTTCACTTCTCCGTCCCAGCACTGGGGAGATCTCAGGGGGGGGTACCTGAGCTCTCGGCCACGTCAGCCTGCCTCACTGTTCTCCCACGGCTCGTGTGTTTTTACCTCTCCTCTCCGATCCAACCTCTCGGATTGTTCTGCGCCGCAGCAAGCGTCCGTCCGTGAAACTCTCCTCACTGGTGATCCTGGTCACCCTGCGCTATATAAGGGTGCCTCGCTGGCTGGGGTGTCTGCAGGTTAACCCCCCCCCCCCCCCCCTTAGGATACAGCTGTGCGTAACCCATGAGAAGGTCTTAAAGTTGAATCGTCCCGGGTGGAGACTCACCGGCTGACGCGGAAAAAACAAACTGGTGCGTTTGAAATGTCCACCTCAGCAATTAGCCTTCCCCCCCCCCCCCCCCCCCGAGCTTCTTGGCGAAAGTGCAAACTGTGATGGACGGGTGGAAGCAGATGAAAGCGCCGCTCGCTGATCCGCTTGATCAATCTAATTCACCCGCCTCGACGAGGAAAGCATTTGATCAGGCCGATACTGTTTTGAACACGTCCAAGATTCACCCCCCCCCCCCCCGGTAAAGCAGGAGACAGGCAAGCCTTGGGCGTGCAGTAGAGGATGGATGGATGGGGGGGGGGGGGGGTGATGGAGGGAGGTAAGGGGGGAGATGTAGGGGGGGGGGGGGGAGGAGGGAATGAATGAATGATGAGAGTGAGGGAGGTGAGCGCTAAAGCCGACGACTCGCACAGTGCATACCTCCTTGGCGTCTGGCGGGGCGGACTGTGCAAACGCTGGTGCCGTCTGTCGGCACACCATCACCGCCTCCGAGATCTGGGCTAATGTCCTGGTCCACCCTCCCTCCCCTGCCACCCGCCAACCCCCTCCCCCCCCCTCCCCCCTCCTCGTCTAATCACACAGCACACATTTCCCTCACTTTGGCTCCGGGTAGATCTCGGTTGGCGTGCCCTCCTCCCATCTGGGGTCCACAGCAGTCATGTCCGACTCAGTTTGCTTTGGCCTTCAGCTTTGGGTTTTGCTCTTCACCTCCTCCTCCTCTTCCCCTCCTCTCCTGACAGTCTCTGTTGAAGCACTACTAGCCCCTCTCTCTCTCTCTCTTTCTCTCTCTCTCTCTCTCTCTGCCCTGTCGCCCGCCCCTACTGTCCGCGCGTGTCTTTTAATCCAGAAGGGAAATGAGGAAGCTTCACGGTGTGCTTGGCGATCCCTGGTTCCGGGCTCATCTGTTGTCGGGCTGGATGTGGATCTCTGGAGCGTGCAGACAGGAGCAGCTCTGGTGCATCCACTAGCCCCTCATGTTGCTAGGCAAGCTGATGAGAGGAGGGAAAAAAGCAAGCCCCCCCTGACAGAAAGAAAAAATTGAGAAAATTAAAAAACAAACAAAGGAAAAAGCCATCAGCTCATGTTTTCTGTGACTGGCGGCAGCACCGTTTAATCCCGACTTCCTGAGGAATGAAAAAAAAATCACCCTTCGTCTTTTTTCCCCTCTCTCTCTCTCTCTCTCTCCCTCTCTTTCTCTCTCTCTGTTCGCTGCCTCTCTGCTCGCTACGGCTGGGCTCTGTTGTTCTCCTGGGGAGAGAAGCAGCTGCTGAAATGTGGAGGCAGGCTGACAGGAACCGCTATACTGACGGAGCTCTCTGACGTCACCGCATACTTAGCAGGGGATCCCACGTGACCTCTTTTTAGTTTCGCTCCCCCCCCCCCCTCCCCTCCTCCCTCTTGACGCCCCTCCCCCAGCCCCCTCTCTCTCTCTCTGGCAGGAAAACACGGTTTAACTGTGTGTGCGCTGGTGTGGGAGGAAAGAGTGTCTGTGGCAGGGACGTGGATAAGTCAGCGGGGCTGCGTCCTCAGTCTGGTTCACCGGTCTATTGTCTTCCTCTTGCTCGGGGGGAGAACGAATCGTATCAAATGAAAATCATTAGTTTACGCTGGCACACATCAATGACCATGTAGGGTGAAACTACAACAATGTGTGTGATAGATTTCCTGATGTTGTATTGGTGTGTGCGTGTAGTGTGTGTGTGTTCTCGTCCCCTCACATGTCCTGCAGTCAGCTCCACCTCACGGGTGTGTGTGTGTGTGTGTGTGTAGTGTCGACATCAATACCACATTCAACAGAGTGCTGAAACACAATCCCCATCTCATTAATATTACTGGAGTTTATTAATACGATACACGAAAACACTGCAGCACCGAATTACTTCCTTCTCACCACTGCGCACACACACAGGCGCACAATACAAACCGACATACACACACCATACAAACAAAGCAGCATATACATGCAGACTATAAAGAAACACACCCAACACACTGACACACAAACACGCACACACATCACCCTGTCCTTCTATTTTTTTCTGTACGACCCCTCTGTGACTTCCCATTAGAGCGGATACAGGGCAAATTGTAATGTATGTAAAGGATCTTCAACCCCTTCAGTGCACTAACACCAAGCCTCCTGCGGCAGGCTGAATATTGCACAGGATCACTGCCTATGCTATATAGGAAGCACATGAGACTAAATAATTAATAGGAGCCCTCTCGTTGGCAGAAATACTTTGGAGGCCATTAGCTCAGCTACCTGGCCAGCGAGAGCGTGTTTGTCAGATGTAAGGGATGCCGGGGGGGGGGGGGTGATGATTGATTTCCCGCGCCTGCCAGGTTCGAGGCACTGCCCGGGCACATTAATATCTTGTGGCGTCTCTCAGATAGGTGACTTCCTGAATTGCGTCTGGGCCTGGCTGCCTGTGTTGAAGGCTATCGTATCAAAATTGAAATTGTCATCATTAATTGTTGGTGCCCTGGGAGTAAAGTGCACCTACTCATACACTCCCTCACTGACACACGCACACACGCACACACACACACACATACACACACACACACACACTGATTGTCTTTCTGTTCCACACTGTAAGATACTGTACATCGACACACACAAAATCAGTCACATTTCAGTGCCATAGGAAAATATACAGTACATTTGATAGTGTCATCAAACAAACAGCCACCTAATAGTAGAAGTAGTGTGAATGATCCAAGTACAATGTCAATAGAATTGTTTGGTGTGAGGATAAACTAGACATTATGCACACAGGGCTTCAGTGGGATTTTGTTGATTCGCTTGGGTTTTTTCCTCCTACAAGTCAACAGTGGTTCTGTGTTGTACTGGTTAGAATCACACCATATGTAGACAGGTGTGCTGTCAGGCCAAGTCGGTCTATTGAGGTGACACGCTTTTCACAACACACAGCCAAGCAGGGACCAGATTCCTAGCTTGAGTGAGTCATGCCCCTTTTCCTTTTCTCTTTAAAGCAATGAGTCCAGGATAAACGTCTCCGCATTAGCATAGCAGTCTGGAAGCACTCTCACATTTGAATAATTTCTAATTTCTATGCCTTCTGTCCAGGGCAATTCTCTATATTGCAGCGATGAGTTGAAGTGTCCAATCACACTGCAGATAGCATGCTTTTAGCTGGTGGGTTTTTTTCTCTCACATTGACATCATATTTATTCGTTTTGAAATGTAAATTGTTGTCTTTGTTCCAAAGTGCTTTTTTTTTTGTCTCATAAACATACTCTCCCCTCTGCTTGCTGTTTTAGACTGCCTAAAGGGTCGAAGACTGTAAATGCACTCTGGGGGTTTTTAGGAACCGCCGTCCAGGGTGAAATGTGAGTTGCGATTGCTTTCCTATGAGTGCAGATGCAATATCCTGTAGCTCAGACTGGAGTGATATCCCTGCATCTCGCTGCCTTCCATAGACTCCCGTCTCCAGTTAATCAGGTTTGCCACTGAGAGGAAGTGAATTTTAACCGTCGACACAGCAGGCCTAGCATAGACCTCGTAGTCTGAAGATCTTCAGGCTTTTACTGTGGACCTGAAGATGCTTCTCCTAAAATGTCTCAATTTCTGAAAAAGCAGCCTTACAAGAGCAGCCTGCTCTTGTATTCGGTTACTACTTAATGAAATATATGGGGTAAATGTCTGGTATTTATTTTGATCGTTATTTGAAATTGACTTTTTATTTTTATCGTGATTTGAAATAGACTTTAGGTTTAGATATGGTGGGATCGTTTATAACAATTAGTTAAGTGTGAAAAGGAAATGTCCATCTGTTGGCAGTTAGTTTCACAGACCACCATCTCTTTATATTTCCCTTCCCGAATGGGGCTTTTTGACATGATGGAAGATGGAGAGACTTTATTATGCAAATGAATCAGGCCCTGGATCGACAGGAGATCTGCATCTCATTGTGCCCAGGACACTAGGAACAAGAACTGTACATCAGTCTGAAAGAGGTTTATCTCTTGGACATGCTCTATGGAAATATTGCTTTTAAGGTATGTATTCATTGTTACCGGGCAGGTTATTTAGGAGAAGAATCCTCTTCACAAGAACAGGGGGGATTTGGGATTTAATGAAAGGAGGAGCTGAAGCATCAGGTTTGTTAGTCTTTGGTGTTCCTAAGGTGTTTTTCTCCCTCTGAGGAGAAGCAGAAATCTCCGGGCGGTACTATCGTACGACAGCCTCCATCGCTCACACATTTATTGACAACCTAGTCTGTGAGTCTTCCGCAATGTGTTTCAAGTACAACTTCCAACTATCTGTGATGGCAATTCCAGGTATTTCCATGTTGTTGTTTTGTAAACCAATTGGCACGCTCGCAAGCCCATCTCTCTCTCTCATCGGGGTCGACGAGGAGGGACGTCAATTTAATTGGTAAGTGTCTTGGAAACGGCCGGGTGGGGAAAACCAGTTTGGTTGTGCGCGTTTGACAAACCGACCCGATGCCGGGCCTGCCGTCTTGCGAGATGGGTAAAACGCAGAGGTCAGCGATCACTTTGAAACATGCTGGTCCTTATCTCTGTCATGAAGCCTAATAGAGGAATGAATCACCATGACGCCCTCTCCTAGATGGACCGCCGCTCCTGCAAGATGTACCAGCCGAGTTTGACCACACTTACTGCTTTTGTAAGCATCTTCTCCCTGTTTTTTCTTATTTATGTCTGTTCTTCAATATCACCTGAATTGTAACTACTGTCAGAAAGCTGTTCACACATGGCCGGATTCTGGGCTTAGCCAGCAGCTATGAAATGGGCCGGAAACTGAAGATGAATTGGACGGGGATGGGGGTGTCGCCTCAATAGAGGAGAGGCTAAATAAGAGAGAGTAAACAACAGTGTTGGAGTCGTGGGTTGTACAGTGTTGCTCGGCATGTAATCATCCCGCAATCGTAGTTTGCGAGAAATCAGGTTCAATTATTAGCAACCTTACAGGAGGGGGAGGGTTGGGGGGGGGGGGGGGGGGGGTGGCGGCGTAACCAGGGCGACGAGGCACCCCGCGTGATGATGAGAGCGGCTGCCATGGTCAAGTTGAGCTCCAGAAATGTGTCTCCTAGGTGCTGCGGATGAGGGATGAGGAATGAGGACTGGTCGATGTGCTCAAGTGGCGGGCGAGAGAAAGCCGCCATTGTTTGTTTATTGGCATGTTGAACGTTTCGAGCACTTCAGTGGTGGAAAAACGGCATTTCTGTCAGCGTGACTCACCGGCTGTGCCTTCAGAGTAACCCAGTGGCTCGCAGTCCTATCACAGCAACATGCATGCTACTCTACATGTAGGTCATGCGACAACTTGATTTCGACACCAATATACACCCAACAATGAGGTTGTTGTAGAATGGCGGGCCGAATCGGATTTGGCCCTGTTCTCCAATGACATTCTAAGTATCCATCCTTTGAACTTTGAAATGAAAGACATTCAGTGTTCTCCAAACCCCCCCCCCCCCCCCCAACCACCCACCCACCCACCCACCCACCCCTCAGTTTAGTTTGATGGTGAGCTCTTTTGTGTCCTTCTGATCCCTAGTGGAGAAGCTGTACTGCACAGTGTTGGGAGAAGGCCTGTAGACTACTTCAACTGTCAACGCACTTCCTCGGTGGTGCATTCCCACTGAAGGCACTCTCCGGTGAGGAGAAACTTATTTCACAGGCTCCAACTAGCTCCCTTTCATATGTGCAGGGTGTTATATATGCCATCTTTATTGAGCTGCATCTCCCTTGTTTCCCGGCCAACCGGTGAGTTTTATTATTTTATGACAGTTCAGGCTTGTATCTCAAAGTAGATCTTGCCACAAATAGCCCTCGTTAATACCGGCCTTCAAAGGGAATACATTAATCTGTTTCCAATGGCTTTGAAACGCGGGGTCTCTCTCTCTCTCTGGGTGAATTCCACGGGAGCCGAATTTGTTTCGATATCAAAGGGAAAACGTTCCTTCTTCGTATCTCGGGCCCTCCTCTGTGGAGCTTGGGAATGGAGAACCCACCCCCAGCTCCCAAACACGCCTCCGCCCCAGCCGGCCGCTCACTTCTCTCTGGGGTCAAACATATGGACTACCCGCCGTCGAGAGATCCTAAAACGTGACGGCCACACCGATGGGTGTTGCTCAGTGGGTCGAGCATTTGACTGCAGATTGACCTCGCCGTCGGCGAAACCCCGCAGAGGGTCGTCCCTGTCACACCTGGCCAGGTCACCGTGAGTACGTGTGCAGCATCGAGGAGGTGTGTCTTAACATCCAAGTGATGTTTGAAATCTCTCTGACCCTGAACCAGGTTCCTAACTACGACAGCTACCCGCGATTCAGACTCGCGATGTACACCAAAAAAAAAATAAACACATTGAGATGCTGCCCTGCTCCTAATATGGAAATGCCAAAGAACCATGATTCACGTCTGTGGTTTTCCTTCAGTAGAACTCAGCCGCTGTTTACAGGCTGGACCCTAACCATCCTGCTCTCGAGACGTCCTACACCATCGCCATTTAGGTTTTATCAGGCGCGGCGTGCCTTTGAGAGATGAATATAATGGCTCTCATTTGATCGTTTTGTTTTGCGTCGCGCTCTGCCTCCAGAGAGGCGTGCAGCTTGGCATGTCGATGCATTGCCTCTGTGGAACAGACTTCTCAATCCTTTTACACGCAACCCTGTCTAACTCCCTGGTGGGGAGGCTTTTGCATTTGAAATGTACAATTAGTTATTCCTGTTTGGTTTGAAAGAAACGTTTCAGCCGCCTGGCGCTGAGACATGTGGCCCGGAGGCCTCCAACATCTCCAGTAACCCCTCCACACACACAGACGCATGGGACGCAGGGAAACGCTCGCGCATCTCTTTCTCTCGTTCACACACACAAACAAACACACACTCTCTCTCTCTTCCTCTGTCTCTCTCTTTCACACATACACACCTCTTTCTCTCACTCTCACACAAACACTTTCTTCCACTTTCTCATACACAGTCTCTCTTTTCCTCTCTCTTCCTCTTTCTCTCTCTCTCTCTCTCTCTCTCTCTCTCTCTCTCTCTCTCTCTCTCTCTCTCTCTCTCTCTCTCTCTCTCTCTCTCTCTCTCTCTCTCTCTCTCTCTCTCTCTCTCTCTCTCCCTCTCTCTCTCCCTCTCACACACACAGCTTCCTGTCCTGTCCTGACCCAGCCCTGTCTGTGTCCTTCCTGCTGAGATGCCGACAGCCTACCATATTCCTCCAGGGGGACCCGGCCGTTTGTCACTGCAGGAGCGTTCACCGTGTGTTTGTCTGGCGCGTAAACATGCTCTCTGAACCCCCGTCAAAGCTGAAGGAGTACGAGACAGAGTGAGGGACACTTATTTAATGACAGGGGCCAGTGGTGCACTGTAATGCCAGCTGCTGGCAATGCCAGGCCAGGAGCAGGAAGCTGCCTGTATTACCTGCCCCTGGCAGTGACCTCCACACCCCCCCCCCCCTCCCTCCCTGTGTGTGTCTACTTAGACATTAATACAGCCAGAGTTGCTCTCTAAAAGGGCCGGGGAGGGGGGTTCATCTCGCTAAGTGCTACACTGGCAAATGGAAAGGCTTTTTTTTCCCCTCTCCCCTCCCGTACAGGATTAAATCTAACTCGCAGTGCTAAAGAGGCCGAAATGGAATTCATTTTAGCCGAGATTTTAGGGGTTTATTGACTTTGCAATTACCTTTTCAGCGTCCTTTCAAATCTAGTGGGATTGAGTAATGATGTTGGGATTTTAACTACGGATAAGAACTACAATACACAAACAAGACCACTAATCTCTCCAACATGACATACTCGTCAGGGCTGGTTTAATCAGGAACCGAGCATGTATATCCTCTCCCAGTGTTGCATAGCAATAATAATGAAGTACTATAATAATTCACTTATATATTAATAATTTTTCATAAAACAGCAAGATCGCACATTGACCTTTCCTGCAGGGATAGTCTGTGTGTATAAATAGACCTGTTGTAGCCATTGCATCAATTAAGACGGACAAGGCACAGTTTGATAGGGTGCCATCTAACCCATGGAGTCACATGGTGAAACTCCCCTTTTTTACCCCACCAGCACTGATGCCTTGGTGAATAATAAGCCTTTTGTTCGTTTTTTTAATTATTATTTTTAACATATATTTTGAGGTATTTCTGCCTCGTTTGTTATTATTCTGACGGCATAGAAGGACGAGAGAGAGAGAGCGAGAGAGAGAGAGGGAGAGGGAGAGGGAGAGGGAGATGCAGCATGAGGCCTCGGCAAATGTGCATCTCGTCCTTGTTGCCTCGACGCCCCTCGTTCTACTCCCGCCGATGCTCCTCTTATCGTCCTGGCTTGTGACGTCCCGCACAGCCACCTTCGCACAGAGAGCAGGGACCCCTCCTTTGAAACTGCTCCCATTTGCCGAAGCACATATCCATTCACAGTAGTTTGTCGACTGTAATTATAGCCTGCTGGAATGGAATTGAGCTTCAATAAGCGAAGAAGGCAGAGAATATCATGGCAGAGATTTCTTATCGCAAACCACAATGGACAGAGTCAATGGGCACACCCAACTATTCCATCTCCTTTTAATGGCTCCCCATAGCAGCCGGTGTGAGAGTGACCGGGCAGAAGGAATTAAAGGCATTATTGAATCTTTCCACAGTACAGGACTGCAGGGTTTGGAAACTTGATGCAGCCGACGCAAGCTCTGAAGAACATGAGGGGAAACACTTTGAAATCTCTGAACTGAAACTTGTTTTGTGTGGCCTCGTCATTGAAAGAATTCCACGCCAACCAGAATCCTAAAAGAGAAGCACGGCGGATCCCAGAGCCTCACGTTGTGCTCGTACTGTCTCTTTAACACCCCACACTCTGTATTCCTGCCCGTTGCAGTACACCCAGCACTAAAGATAACTGACTCCTTGGAAAAGAAAGTCAAAGACTGGTGGCATTTATGAAACACAGATGGAATACATTTCCAGAATACTGACTATTTAATTTGTCAGCTAAAAATCTCAGTAGAGATTTTCTTCGGCCTTGGGGGTTGCAGAGTGAGAGTGTTGGGACAGCTTTGCGGCATCAAAACGTCGAGGAAACCAATAAACACCAGAAAAAAGCAGTGGAGATGTTGAGATGATAAATCCTGAGGGGGGAAGGGGGCGGCGGGAGGGAGGGAGGGAGGGAGAGACAGTCAAGATGACGCATGTGCAGGGAGCCAGGGGCTGAGGTCGTCGATGCAAGCCTCGCACTTTCTCCCGGCGTCGCCTCGTTTGTGTTCCTGATGGATCGACACGGGGTCCTGAGTTGAGCTCTCCCGGGGCAGAGGCTGAGGCAGAGGCTGAGGCTGAGGCTGAGGCGGCGCGTCGACGTGTCGGGAGCTCTCTTACTCATCCCCCGGCCTCCTGACGACGAGCCGGATCGTCGCTTGTGACTCTGTGCCTCTGCCAGTCACTCCTGCCAGCGACCACAGTGAACCTCTCATCTCACTCTCTCACTGATGGAGACTCCTGCTGGAGGGGCTAGCTCAAGCGTATGGGCCTTGTTGGATCGTTTTTTCAACGTCAGTTCGAGTGTGTGTGTGCGCGTGTGCTGTGGGGTCAACTATTTCAATCGCGGTTCAGTCCTGTTTCAAGAGGTTCATCCCCCCTCCCGTTTTTGGGGTTTGGGGCCCTTGAGAAATGTAAACAGCACCGTGTTGCTCCACGGTCACGGTTCCTTCGTGTAGCCGAACACACGGGAGGCCTGACGTGTACAACTGTCTGCAAACACGGTATAATTATAGCGCAGTTTCACGCTGAGCATGCGTACGACATGGGAGCGAAGCGTGCCTCGGCTCAGTGTGAAGCCTTCATCCCACTGAGATAATCCTGCTATCATCCTCTACCGTGTGTGGGTGCTCAACTGTCGGCGACTGCGTCGCGAAATCCCACTCCAGATTGAACCCGACAAGGAAGATGAAATAGATTGGAATGTTGTAGAAAAAAACCCAAAAGGAAATGGGATTGGGATTTTTGGGGGGGATCTTTGTTGACAAAGTTGTATGTACTGAACCTTGTTGGTGGAGCTCAGGGTTGTGGCTGGTGATGACGAGAGGGTTGATCATCTCTACCCCGCCCCCCCTGCCTCTCATATCCTGTCATCAGTTGCCGGGCGGGATAATGAGCCGGATGGGAACACAGCCATCTGCCTCAGCTCCCACCAGAGTGATCTCCAGTGGTGTGGGTCAGCTCTTCCCCTCCACCCGCCTCCTCTCTCCCCGAGAACGTCAGCTTCCCTCCCTGAGCCTGCCAGCCTCTGCTTTGCCTGCTTGAGGACGCTGGATGCGAAAGCACTCTGGTTACAGATGATAAATCACCTGGGGTTATTTTAATAAGCCCCCCAATACAATGATTCAATTCATATTCAAGGCTTTATAATGCTGCTTTCTAAAGCATGTACTGTTTTACATTTTATATTAAAGTTTTTTCATATTTTTGTTTGATTAAAACAATAATAATAACAATAATAATAATAAATAGTAATACCAAACTGGACGTGAGCAGACTGAAGGAGTGCTCGGTGAGGTTGTTCTACCCATCATGCTCGTTGCAGTCCATGGGAAGAGTAGCCCTGTGTGGGAAACCACACATCCCCAGTCACCCTGCTGGTGATGTGACCAGGAGTGACGGGGTGAGGATATCCCTTCACCTCCAACTCAGCCTTTCCAAAGAAGAAGACTGACTGTTCTGACAGGAAGTTGTCTTGTCAGGATTTGTCTCAGGTACAGCATGCTAGCCCTGCAGGGGATTCTTACCAAGGACTTTGGGAATACAGTATAATACTATAAGTAAATATATTTGTATATATTTTTATATATATAAAGATATATTTAAAAATATAACTTTCATCTTAGTTTTTTTACGGATATTTGTGCAAATAAATTTGAATAGAGAGTCAAGGCAGTGTGTTCGAGCCCTCTTTATGATTCCTCCATTTCTCCCTATTATAAAGACATTTCCTCTACAATGACCTAGAAAAGTCATCCAGCGCGCTGAGTAATCATGTGACTGATCGAGCCCAGCATCTCTGGCTGATCTGCCGAACGCGCCTCGCCCAAACCACCATTTCAAACGTGCTTTGGCTCGTCTTTCTAGAACCTTCCAAGTTTCCTATCTGCCGCCGTCTTGTCCTCCAGATGTTGCGTCTCCTGATCCTTGGTGGGTGTCGGTGCGTGAAACGTCTTTCCCCACTCCAGCTGACAAGCTTGCTAAGCTTTAGAGGAAGTCTGTGAAAGCTATCAAAGACAAACAAAACAATTTAGATGATGCCCAGAGATGGCGATTCATAGATGGAGATCTGGCAGTATAATTTGGCCGGGGGAGATCCTCACGGATCATGGGCACTACACATGAGGATACATCAAGAGATGATTGGCCTATTGAGAATGATTGACTCCTTTTGGAGAAAAAAGATATATATACAAATAGTAGAGGGTATACATATATACTCCCCAAAACACGTCAATATATAAATATATATATATATATATATATATATATATATATATATACAGAGGCAAGCCTTAGGGCAATGCAAATGTGTTCTGCTTGGAGACTAGAAAAACGCAGCCCTATCAAACTTGAAGGCACTTCTGAAGGTTTCTGCAGACGTGCAGTAGTCAAGAGGTTCATCACAGCAGTCTGGAGGCAGACAGGACACAGTGGATATTGCACAAGAGCTCCAGGCATTCCTTTCTTTTATTGAGGTGAAAAAGTTTATTTATATTTATCAAAAACGGATGTCAGCGTACTTCAAGACAGAACTGATCAGGGGAGGGGGTAGCCGAAAACATTTAAATAAATATACCAGCCAGTCCACGGCTGGTTACCCGCAACTGTTTCTTCATGTGTTCATATTTGTTTCATGACAAAGAGGTCAACTACTGGATGGCTCAATCAGCCTTTTGTTCTTCATTCAGTCCTTGTCAGGGTGATGTTTACGATAGCTAGAGCCCCAGAGTCTTAGTCTACTGGAAGGTCACATAAATGTATTTTCAGGGCTAAAGAGACAACAGAGCCAGATTGTTCTAGGCAGAGATCTTATTACACGGATACGGCTCACAAGCACTTTATAGATGCTCCGCCCGCTTCTGGTCATATGTTAGCAACCAGCATAGCAACAGGAGCGACCAACAGTGGGGGCTATGTTAAACCTGTCTTCTCCAATTGGTACCAGGTCAGATTAAAACATTGGGTGTCGGGCAGGGGACACCCAATGAGGTCAGGGCTGTGGCACTCCTGCAATCACTGTTGAACCAATCCACAGAAAATAGTACAGAATATTGTTTAGGTGACAAAACCTTGCAGCAAATGGGGACCGTCGATTACCTCGATTAGTCCCCACAAAGATGAGCGAAACATATTCATTGTCTTTAGGAGTAAGGAGCCGATGTCGTCAGCGGGGGTTGTCGTGCGATGCTTCGGCGCTGTGTGCCATGCGAGTTTGCTCATCTCTCAAGCAGTGAAAGATGCCGAGCAGGCAAGTTGAGCTCATTAAGTAGCTACAGACAGATACGATGTTTGGGTTACTTGCCTCTCTGATTACCCGTGCACTAATACTCCAATGTTGAGAACTTGTGAACTTAAAAGACTGCAAAGTTGCCTTGCATGCAGATCTAGGCACTAAATCCATATTTATGGAGATTTATCTTTCGGGGCAGAGTAATGGTTCAGAGCCGGGTCTAATTGTATAGGCCTTGGTTGTGTGAGAGCCAAACAGAAAGGACTGCGGTGTGTATGAAATATGAATATTTGATTTGGTGAGCAAACAAAGGGTTATTAATGGTCAAACTGTATTATGTGATGGTGCACTGCACTGTGGTGGGAGAAGGGGAACACTATCAGTGTGGCACAGAAGAGTCCATTTCATATTGATAGGTCACTATGCAGTGGTACGACCCGCCCAATTTACCCTTAGTACCCCTTAGTACAGTACTGAATGTGCTTCAGAGGGCCGATTCTCGGTTTCATGTTGCACAGGGTCATAACTGTTGTTCCTACAATCTGGCCAAGTTTGTTTCCTGCCAATCCCTCTGTGGGTTTTATGTCGCATATGATATTCCGGTATTCCAGCTCTGATTAGATTATCTGTCACAGTCAGATGTTTACGGCCTCGAACCAGTACCTCTAACAGACATCTCGTAAATAAAACGAAACCTCCTATTTCAGATGCCTTTCTCTTTCTCTCTCTTTCTCTCTCTCTCTTTCTCTTTCTCTCTCTCTCTTTCTTTGTCTTTCTCTCTCTTTTTTTTCTCTCAAATTCATCTTGCCGATCGGGCGACACAGGATGCCAGGGAAGTGTAGTCTATTTTCCTGTAGAAGACAGGAGGAACAGACTCCAAATTGATTTTTGTTGGAACACAAGGTTGTTAAGGGAGAATGTGCGGGGCTTGTTTGGTGGTCAGGTGAGGGTGCTGAAAGCTTAATCTCAGACATTAACTCATGGCGGCTGAAAGGAAAATATTTATAGACTGGAAAAACTAGTTATGATGTTCACTTCTTAGAGAAATAGTCTGGTAATCGGGATCAATTTAATTCTCTGTTGCGGAGTGTTTCAATCAAACCTTATGCACAGACACACAGGAAAAGTCAAAGACCATTCAGAGTCCAGCTATGCTGGCGGAAAAAGAAAAATAAATAACAGAATGCCGAAAAACAGAAAATATGATTGACAATCAAGTGTGCCGTAATGACAGGTATACGAAATGAAATATGAAACAAAAGTATTTTGAAATGCAAACTAACCCACACGGTGTGTAAATGAAGTAGAAGAAGCCAAAGCCATGGAGCGTATCAAACAAATGATGCAGCTCCAGCCTCTGGCTATTTTTCAGAATGAGCACTACCTCCACCACCCTCTTTCTGCCCTGGAAAAGACTAGGTTACATAGATGTAGAAGCCAATAAACATTAGAATGCATCACCAAAACTACAATAACAGTTTTCCATATTTCACAGTACAATACAGAATCCCCCCCCCCCCCTTGCCCCTAGGAATAGTCTTAAAATATATACTGTATTTTTCTTTCTCCCCGACATAAAAACGGTCGATGTGGAATACATTTCGGATCACTGGCTTCGTGTTTGCTTGACTGGGCCTTGCGTCTGTAATTCAACCGTGCCCAGACGGAAGCTTCCAGACGGAAGCTTCCAGACGGAAGCGGGACACAAGAACAACAGCGGTTCTGGAACGCCGCCACCAAAACGACCACCTGGGTGGGTTGGACCTCTCACGAGGGGGTGCGTCTGTGGGCTAGCTCTACAAGCCCCTCCGGCTGACAGCCTCCACGCCCAGCGCTCGTCCTGCCAGACTCCAGGACCCCCCCCCCCCCCCCCCCCCGTTTGCGTCCAACCAATAGTTTTCGTGTTACCGTGGGTCAGGCCTGTGCAGATGAATGTTAATAATGTGTTTTTAACACCCTACGTCCTCCTCCGCCGCTGCCGCCGCCCTGTGATTCATCCTCCTAATAGGCACACAGGGCCCGGAAGCCTGGCTGGGTCTCAGCTCCAGCTGACGGCCCGAGGACAGCCTGAACACATCAGTCTGGATGCCTCAGTCCCTGATTCCGTCTCTGCCAGCATGAGTACGTCTCTGAACTCTCTCTGCCCTCTCTCTGCCCTCTCTCTCTCTCTCTCTTTCTCTCTCTCTCTCTCTCTCTCTCTCTCTCTCTCTCTCTCTCTCTCTCTCTCTCTCTCTCTCTCTCTCTCTCTCTCTCGGAGGAGGAGGACTTTGTCGATGTGTGGGGGGTGAGGGGTGCCTTGTGCGTGGTGGATGGGGAGGGGGGTCTAGAGTTAAGGCTGTGAAAAGGGGGGTTTGTATTTACTGTTATTGATTTTGGTTAGTTTTTTTTTTCTAGGTTTGTTTGTTTTTTTGTTTTTTGTTTGTTGGGATTTTCTTTTTTTGGGTTTGAGGAGGAATTAATATTGTGTGGGAGTTGTAAGTAAAGTGGTTTTTGTCTTGATAAGAAAGGTTTCGTGCGGTGAAACAGCTTGGTTGGCTGGCACTTCCAACTGCCCAATAAAGGTATCTTTAAAAGTCAAAGTCTCTCTCTCTCTCTCTCTCTCTCTCTCTCTCTCCCTCTCTCTCTCTCTCTCTCCCTCTCTCTCTCTATCTCTCTCTATCTCTGTCCGTCTCGTACTCTTTCGATCTCGCTCTCTCGCTCGCCTCACATCCCCATCTGCTCCCCTCTCGCCTCATCTGTCTCCCTCCTCCTCTCCCTCTTTGTCGCTGTCTTTCTGTGTCTCTCTCCCTCTCACCTCATCTGTCTCTCTCTCTCTCTCCCTCTTTGTCTCTGTCTTTCTGTCTCTCTCTCTCATCTCTCTCCCTCTCTCTCTCTCTCTCTCTCTCTCTCTATCTCTCTCTCTCTCTTTGTCTCTGGCTCTCTGGCTCTCTGTATCTCTCTCCCTCTCACCTCATCTGTCTCTCTGGCTCTCTCACACGACAAAGTATCAACAAAGGAAATAAACACCCCCCTCTCCATCCATCTATCCCAGTGGGGCGTGTCTGAGGTGCAGTGAATCCCAGCCCCCTGGTTCAGGTCTCGGCTGGTCTGAGACTAAAAACCCAGTCCTCTGGTTCAGGGCGTCTGCTGGTCTTCTCCATGCACACCCTACACCTTCGCCTCGCAGACAAAACAGACCAGCTGCCCACAAATCCCACTTAAGATGCTAAGCCCCGCTCGTCTCTCGGTTTCCCAGATACGGATCAACAGGGGCCCGCGTCTGCCTTCCCTGCGCAGGGCTTCGACATGGCCCTCCTCCAGGCAGCCGACGAGCCTTCTCATCTGGACTGTCTGACTGGAAACCCCCCCTTAAAGCGCCCAGACGCACGGCTCTCTCTTGCTGCCGGACATGCGGCTACTCCCTCCAGAGCTGCAGGCGTTTCGTGGTTGAAACGCGAGGAGCAGGTGACGTGGATCTTGCTGCACCACCCTCCCCCCCCCCCCCCCACACCCCCCCCCCCGGGTACTCACACCTCGTTTCAATGGCCACGAATGACTCATTCATTGCTGAGGTCACATTCGAGTGACATTTCTCCACTTAATTAAATCATTCGTGGCTCTCTCTCCCCTTGTTCTGTTCTATAGCATTCACGGTTTGCCATTAGTACAATAACTGTTTGCCTGGTTATAATAACTGGAATATATTTCTTGGTTAATGAGTAATTTCTCAAACATGGTTTGTTATGTTGATGTAGACATGGTAAGCAAAAATATATAAAGTAGCACAGGACACTGAATAGTTCAATTTAAACCCACACCTGCAATGTGAATAACTGGCCGTACGGCTTATGGTAGACAATAGGTCTCTCTGTTTAAGTGAACAAAATGTCAGTTTGACGTCAATAGAGATGGTTTTACCATGTTGCTTCTATTATTTTCTATTATTGTCAAGCAAATGCAATATCAGACAGCTCGAGTTATGTTCTTAGTCATTAAAAGGGCATTCACTTTGTGTTTACCATCCAATACAAGCGTACGCTGCTTGGTGTGCTGTATTCGACATATGGATCGTAGCCTTTCCAATATTACATTGAATAACCTGGTTTACGGTTGATCTCTTCTCCATCTCTTCTACCGTCACCGCGCAGTTGTTCCGGCACACGCAGTGCCACACTGCGTGCTTATCTTCACTGCGACAGTCCACACAACCCCGGATGAATGGGGCATTTCTAGGTCAGTCCTAGCATACATCCAGACCAGGGGCTTCGCTGCCTTATCGGTCTTCACAACTAGCCCGGGGGGAAATCTATCGCTCTGGCTTATTAAGCAAAACAAGAGAGATGTGGGGTGTTCAGGCCCCTTCCTTCCTGCCGACTCGTAAAAATGATGTAAGACCACCGCGGTGATGATTGCTGACATCAGCCGGATATAATTCCGTGAGAGCGCCCATTTGTTGCTGGGATTTCCATCGGGGCTTCGTTCGGGGTTCTAAACGACCCCGCATTTATTTTAGCGTCCTGGCGGGACACGGTGGGGATCTCTGAGCACCCGGGCCGTCGGACCGTCGTAGCTCAGCGCCCGGTCGGATGGCTCTCTCCTCTTCGGATGCACAAGGTGTTCTCCTCCTCTGCAGACGGAGCTCCTGCGGGGGTACTTTGAAATTGATTTTCAGCTTTTTTCTTTTTCTTTGTGTTTTACAGCGACGGTAACTTCTCGCGATTATCACTAGTAGCTCGTTCTCCTTGGATGGTGTTGAGCGCAAATGATCGAGAGGATGGAACAACAGGGCCAAACAGAGTCTATAAGCAACGCTAGCTTGCTTCTTGGCAGATCATAAATCCAAACTAATGTTTGGAAGGAGATGGTGGGGCTTGCAGGTTGCTGTGCCGCAGAGCCCAGCATGTTTACCACGAGTAAAAACCTTTACAGAACTACAATGCTGTACAGCAAGCAATTTCCTGCCTCTTCATAAATACACCTATTGATGTCACTTAAGTCAACCGGACACTTTAGCCTGCTGGTTCCCTCTGTGGCTGGTGGGTTACACCCAGCTGTTATGTTCGGTATTGTCACTGACTCCGGCAACATGACATGAGATTAAGCTAATGGAAGGCCATGCGTTCTCTCTCGCCCCTCACTTTCGTTCTCTCTCTCTCTTTCGCTGTGTTTCTCCCTCTGGTCTCTCTCTGGGTCGCTCTCTCTTTTTCTCTGTGTGTGTGTCTCTCTCTCTCGATTTCTATTTCTCTCTGCCCCATCTATCTCTCTCTGTCTCTGGGTATCTCTCTCTGCCTCTCTCTTTTTTTTCCTCCCTGCCCCATCCTTCTCATTGCTCCCTCACTGTGTGCGGGTCTCTCTCTCTACGAGTCTCACTCTGTTCGCCGGGATCTCTTTTGTCGATGAGTTTTTGCGGCGAGGCGTGATGAGGGAAACGACAGGGAGGTTTCCGGAAACAGACGGAGGTTAAAGTCTTCCGCCATGTTTCCCGGGTAGAGCCACATCGTCTTACCCAACACTGTGGCTAACGGCGCCTTTCGGTCCTCTCCCACCACCACGTTAAAGAAGAATATTATATTTCATACAGCTTCAAAGCGTCCTACATGGCGGATTCAGGCGCCCTCACCAAGCACACACGTCGGGCCCGTGAATCGATACTTCTTCGATTTTAAACTGCAGGGTCCGAAGGTTGTGCTCATCCGATTGACTCTGTGGTTTTGAGTCCTTGGTGTGTTTGAGGAGTAAAACGACACAGAGTCCTGTCACTACCGGTGTACAGCAGACGACAATGGGGCCGTTATCTGAGTTCACAGAGACCCAAACACATCACAGCCCATCCAATTCTTTCGTTTAATTACATCATCCATGTAGGAATGAAATCGATATACTAGTTACGTGAAAAATTACTTTTCGGCAAGGTAAGCTGGTTGGAAGTGCCATACATATATATGTATATATATATATATATAGTTGTGTATGTCCATGTGTGAGTGTGTGTTTATTATCGGTCTGTAAATAGCCTGTAAAGCTAGTGCACCCGTATGAGCAAACTCTAGTTTATTGAACCATAAAGGTGCAGATGGTCCAAAAGCACATCCCCACACCAAACACACACACACAAATACACAAACACACACACTGCCCTTGTGAATCGTAGAAGCCATCAGGGACTTCAGAGAAGGACAGACAACAGCATGTACTTTTCTGTACTTCTCAGCTTCCTAAACAGTGGACATCCAGGTCAGTGTATCTGAATGGCACCCTGGTTTATTGTCATCAAGACTCCGGCTCTCTGCCTGTCTGTGTTGTGTTCCCTGTCAAGGCCTCTGCCACCCCCATTTTCATCGGCGCACGGCACAAATATTGAGTATGGCCGCACAGCCAGCCTCTCATCTCTGTGTTGTATGCACAAGGGTAAAGTGCTGCTGTTTTATGTTCTCTCTCTCGATCTCTCTCTCTCTCTCTCTCTCTCTCTCTCTCTCGATCTCTCTCTTTGTCTTTCTCTTTCTCTTTGCCATCTCACAAACACACTTTGATTTAAAAGACATGTGTGTAGGTGGGGGGATGGGGGGAGGTCTGTTAGTTTTTTTTTGTTGTTCTTCATTCCCTTTTGCCACGTTGACTTATTGATCCGTGAGCATTCAAACCTGAGCAGAGGACATTCTGTGTCCATGTTCCTATGGCAACCCCCACATCCCCCTCCTCCTCCCCCTTCCCCTCCTCCTCCCCCTGCTTACCCCTCCTCCCTCGTATCCTGCTCTCCCTCCTCTTCTCCTCCTCCTCCTCCCCCTTTCCCTCCCCCATCCCCCCTCCTCCTCCCCCTCTCCCTTCCCCATCCCCCCTCCTCCTCCTCCTCCCCCTCTCCCTCCCTCCTCCTCCTCCCCCTCCTCTGGGTTGGGAGCACGAGGTGTGGTCTCTCTTGACAGTGTCTGCTCTCTGCAGATTAGGGCCGGGAGAGAACCTCGGTTGCCATGGGCTGTCACTTCTGATTGTGAGAGACTGCATGTTCCTCGCTGAGGGAATGAAGACACAGGGTCTGACATGAATGGTCTCAGAGGTTGGGGTTTTTTCGGCGGTGTCTTTACAATTTCAGTGAGTTTGCAGTGGCTGTGTCGACACCCCCACGCCCGCCCCCCCTCCCTCCATCCAACTCCCCACCCCTATGTCGATGCCCCGTAGTGAATAAAACCAACTTTATTTCGACATGGAAGTCTTTGTAGCCATTTTGTCTCCCCTGGATCCTAACATCTGGTTTCTGCCCATAACATTGATACACTGGATCAATTGTTTGTAGAACTGGTGGACTTAGGCAAGGTTGACTTGAGGAATGCGTAAGTCCTTTTGAGGGTTATACACGTTTTAATCATATAATGAAGAGCCTTTAATGGATTCCTCCCTGTTTCCGTCCAACTAAACAGTATCGGGTTAATGTGACGTGACCGAACAACTTTTGTCGCAATTATCACGCGGTGTAATTTGCTTGTTACACCTGGGGGCTTCGGCTCCATACATTAATCAAAAGAAATGGCCTATCCCATCATGCACTTCTCCCAAGGAGACCGGCTGAAAGTCACAGCACGGAACACGAGAGGGATCGCACGCAGGGCCCGGTCTCACAGACGTCCAGGAGCTGGGCTATGGGATGTCTGAGAACTTCAGCACCCCAACATCATAACAGGCTGTCTGAGTCGACAGGGGGGATAGGTCGAGCTCAGTGGTTAGAGCAGCTGACAGTTTATTTTTTTATTTTTTTGACGATGACTTAAAATGAACATTTTTCAGGTTTGCTACATTTGCAATGATAATGGTTGATATGATAATGATAATGGCAAAGAATGTCTGGTTTGCTGGTGGATCAAGAGTTTTCTGCTACCGGACAAACGGCTGCAAATCGTCTGGTATGCTGTCATTGAGTCATAGGATACATGGCATCAGCACAGCTGTGTAGAGCTTCAAATGTGTTCTACAAACTGACCTTACCTGTAAGTTAGTTATAGCACTCGACACAGGGTCACTTATCAACCTAACCAATCCAATATCCTTATTGATAATAACAAATGAACAATGAACTCCTAGTTCTACTGACACAGAACTGTGTTTTATTTGTAGTTATAATAATAGTTATCATATAATAATAATGTGTTGGAGTCTGTCTGCCATTTCCTGCCGAAGACACTGATCTCTCGTTGCCAATTGAACATGAGTAATTGGTCCCTTCCCTCTTGGGCTTCTATGCTATATTGAATCCTTAATTGTTCCCTGGGTTTTATTGCTTTGCATGTAATTAGTAGGGCTAAGAGGCCATGCCTCAAACCTTTTATTGATTGGATCTGATTCCTCAATACTGCATCTGCACAGTGCAGACATGGGTGACTCAGGCACTGGAATACGTCGTCGCGGTTACTCCCTAGCAACGGAACCAGGGACCATCAACAGAACGTGTCATGGTAACCAAGGCGACCGGGAAATAGCTTTATTTGCTGCAAGTCGAGCCTTGACGAGCTGCACCTCAGAGCTGTTTTTCCCTCTTCTCTTTTTTTTTTGTTTTTTTTACGTTTTTACATGAGTAATAAGGCACTGGAAATTCTATCCTGTCAGATAGAGGAACAGGGCGAACACTTTATAGAATACCTGAATAGAAGTCTGATATGTTTTTCGATTTTTTTCTTCTTCCTACCCACGCAGCCGCAACACCTAATGTTGAGCTGGCGGGCGGAATCAGAGTTGCAGCTGCTACCCAGCCCAGCAGTGGATAGCCCTGCCTTCCTCACAGACAGTGTCAGACCCGCTACAAGCCTCGGCATGTCCCTGGCATTCCCTCCAGCTTCTGCCTGCTCTGATCAGCCCGCATCAAACTCAAAAGCCAGCGATGATAATCAACAATCTGACCTCCTCCTAGCAATGTTGTTTTACTTCAGCGTCCCAACCCAATCACTTTGGCGGCAAACACAGAGCGGCACGTGTTTTTCCTCCTCCACGCTTAAAACGACGACCTTCCAGATGCACGTGCGTGTATCATGTTGTCTGTGTTGGATGGAGCTTGTTCTACTGTGAGAGGCTGTGTTGATTCTCAGCAGGTTTCCCCCTGTCCCTGGTTGCTTGTGTACCAGCACTCTTCTCTGACCATTGTGTTGTTCCTCCCTCCCCCTGAGACCAGTGTATGAAGATGGCAAAAAGACAGCAAGTTAAACATGGGCCCAGACCAGTCAATCAGGCTTCTCCCGCCAATCAATCGAGTGCTGGCCTTCGGTGAGAGCTGAAAATAGATTGAGGCTTGCTTTGCGAGGTACAACAAGAGAGAGTGCACTTAAGTACTGGGTATGATTGAATAGCATTTCCAGCTTCCAGAACAGTCCCCGCAAATGGATGTCAAGAGGAGATCTATTTGTTTTGGCTCACATTTGACCAGGAAAGAATGCTTTTAGATTCCGTTCTCCTGCTTTTTCTATCCCAAAATATATGTACTTGGGGGGGACGGGGGGACGGACACAACGGGTGGTGTTGTAATTTTTTCTCCTGCTGTGTTGCTGAAGAACTCTCTGAAGAACTCTCTTGAAGATCTATGAGTTTCATACCTGACTGAAGTTAGAAGCAGAAGACGCTGGACGAAGGGGAGGGCTGTGAGAATGTTGGTGGTTATCATGACTTGCAAGAATGAGATCATTTGAAGTTAATATTCACTTCAGTACCCGCATCAGTGGTCTCAACCTAGTGTAAAGCTCATTCCTATGAATTCTTAATGACCGTATGCTATCAGTCAAAAAGAACAGCTTTCTGTCAGATCAGCAAGGCCTTTTCTTTAATGTTAGGGGTGATGTGTTTCAAAGACAGTGAATCCCTCCTTCTGCATTGTAAAGAGACAGGTAAACCTGGCATTGCAACGGATTCAAAAAAAACAATTCACCACCATTACACTAATAATGTGTTCATTTAGCAGACACTTGCATTCAAAGCGACGTACAGAGGGGGGGATTTGATTTGCTATCAAATGTTCACCTCTGAGCTGTAGCCATACCCAATCCCCTCTTTTTTTCTTCAAAAGTGACAATAGGAATGGTCAACCGGATCCTACAAGGAATGCTGCACGTACTCTATCCACCTATTCAGGATACGTCCTGTGATGTCATCACTGTGCGACACCTACCAGGAAGGAATCCACATTTTATGAGGGCCACCCTAAACATTATTGATCTCATCTCCACTGAACAAAGTCAACTTGTTTGACTCAAAAGTCACCATGAACAATTGATGGACTTAACATCACAGCAAATCAACAAGGAAGAGGGAGAAGAATACAAACCTACTGCTGAAACTCTGAGCTTTTGTTTTCCCCTGGTTTGTAATTTGAAGACTGCGCTAATTAAAACCGAGTGTCCTTGCAGATGATGGCTCCTGCTCCTCCTCTCAGAAACACAGCGAAGGAGAATCTGTATGAAAACCATGAGGAATGACACAGAGCCAGGTATTCGCACATAATTGCTCACCTAGGGAGGACGCAGTGAGGCTGGTGGCTTGACGACAGACTGCAGTGTCACATCCTGTCAGGATGATAAAAGTCCTCGTGGCCCCCCCCCCCCCAGCTCATCTCTGAGGCCCACATCGTCCAAAAGCCGACGTCAATTTCAAACTTTCTAAATCTAAAACTGATGAAATATGAGGCCGGCACTGCCTCTGAGTAGGGCTTAGTTGGAATTCTTTTTTGGAGAAAGCCTTTTATTGTGTAAATCTGGACGTGATCCTAGCGTGTGATTTACGGAGCAGTAAAACCTGAGTGCCTTTAGGAATTTGGAGGATTCGCTTAAAGCGAGGACACAATGTTTGGCGGCATCCTTCGGAGTCACACGATTCAGCGTGCTTATTTTGTGCGTCGACGCGGAAACGCGTTGTTAAGGCGGGTTGGGTGTCCCCCCTGGGAGATGCTCTGCCTGTAATGTTATCAAACTTGGACATGGCCAGAAGAAGGAATAAAACAAGTCATAAAAAAAAAAGCTTTGCCCCCTGATATTTGCCTTTATATGTTACCGAGCAACGCGGGACTGGTTATTCCACTCCAGGCCTTCTCCTCATCCAGCCCTCTGCCATGAGCATGAGGAGGACAGATCGCCCCAGAGGATTGTTAAAATTAGTGAGCAGACAGTAAGATGGACTACCAATGCTCCGAAAATAACCTCTGACTACATGGATTCCCATCTGGTACTGAGGCCGAGCCCATTTCCTCTAGAGGGAGAAGAGGATTAGAGTTTGAGTGATGTCAGAACAGTGAAATAAATCAAATCTGTCTGGGGTTCCAATGAGGTGACAAATGACCTCCATGACAGGCAGGTGATTACATTAATCTCTTTTCCGGTTAATTTATCCAGAACCTGCGCACACCACCTCTGGAAATGTCCCCTTTTGTTCCCTGCAAAGCTCACACTGGCTTTAAAGGATTTAAATGCTGAAAAGCTGGATGGGATTTTACGAAAGCACACCGCTGTCTTTACAAGAGAAATAACGAGCATGTGAAATTGTCTAATTGCACTGAGTCCTTCAACAGAGTTCGTCTGGTCGTAGTGGACGGTCGACGTGCCCCGGACTTCATCCACCCTTCGCTGCCATTCTCAGGTTGTCTCTTGGCTAAGATTGCCAGGGGCCTCTAGTATGCCGTGGCGTGATTGGACGAGGGACCTCCACGAGGAACATCTGTTTGGCTGGTGGCCGTGTTGTCGTGTTGTGACTCTCAGCAGAGCTGCATCTGCGGCTGTCCTCTCTTCTCTCCCACTTCAAAGGCCCACGATGAGGCTGCAGATTATCAAGACGATAATGCACGGGGATTGTAATGATCATTATTAGTGCCGAGATGTCATTGTGTCTCCTAATGGAAAAGGGGACTCCTTTAATACAGAGTCATGATAATGCGATAATGACATTGTGATGAGATGACCGGCATCATTATTTTCAATACTGCCAAATGTCAGTGTTGTGGGCCAGGGTTATGGTTATTTGAAGGGAATACATCAGAAAGAAAGATGTGCTGCAATTTTTATTCAAAGCATATTCATTAGACATTAGGCATGCTGGTCTTATACTGAGGGAAAAGGGCTTGATAATAACATGAAAGCAAATCTCCCAGCTCAAACTCCCACCCACAATATATTGTTCCTTGAATATGGGATTAAAGGAAGAGGCAAAGAGAAGCCATGCCACATGACTGGCATGGTCATTAGCACTTTAATCACATAAATACGTGTTTGAATATAGATAATCAGAATACAATAAAAGAAACATGTTACCTGAATTTCAACATTCTTGATATGGGAGGACCTATCATATTACCATGTGACAGGTCATTCTTAGCTTTGGCTGACTCAAGCCTTAAACTGTCAGATTCCATAATTGCAAAGCGATAACTTGACAGATGGTATAATTACTTGTTAACGGCTAAGAATAAAATGGCTGTCTGTCTGGCAAACACCATTGCCTGGCTGGCAGAGATGACAAAGATGGGGTGACCTTTGAAGAGCCGTCATGGAAGACACAGCTGCATGTGTGTCAGAGTTATTTTCCGAGCAGATTGGGTTGGTGGGCGGGCGGGCCGGTTTTAAGGACGGGCACAGCAAATATCCCGGATTACGATCAGCACTCATGCTCCCGTTAAGAATGATTGCGTTCAGGAAAGGCGCTTTGGTTTATTGAACACAGGGATTTATCTGATCTTCTCTGGCAGCTCAGATCGTTTATGCTGCCTGGCTTCTTCCCAAATGAATTCCTGTGATTAGACAAGGCATAGCGAATCAACTCTGGCAAGGGATAAAAGGGGGGTTGGAATTAAAAAATAAAACAAAATCACAGTGTGTTATATTTGAAGATGGAGGGCAATGGTAAATATGGAAAACAAAATTAAAAATCAATGAAAGATGATCAACAACAAAAAAATCCTATTTGGAAATGCCTTGCCTGTTATTAAGCGCATATTTTATTTGCTTGCAAGAGGGACTGGTCGATGTTTTTCACAGGTTTACATAATCACCCTTCCAGGTCTGACTGTTCAGGTGAATACAAAGTGTGATGTGACATAATGTACACTAATATGGAAGAATGTGGTGAGGGGTAACAGTCAACATACCATTGAATCAATGGCGTTTAGTTACTGCTAAATATATTCAACACGGTATGTTTTGTATTTTTTTTACATTCAAAGCAGATCTATATTGGGCTCCGTGGATGAAAAATCTTTTACATTCACATCTTTTCCCATCCACTGTGAGACCCGCTAGTTCGCAAGAGGCCCGTCTGACTACTTGTGAAAACAACTGCCTGGCTGGGCTGTGCTCTGTTGAGCAGTTAGAGAGGCCTCCAGGAAGCCTCTTTTCTAATAAGATATCATTTCTAATAGCCTTTCCAAGCAGCGCTCGCCTTCATTAGTTTCTTTTTAACTACCCTTATTAGTTCATCTTCTCCATCCTCTGGAAGAGCTGGTCTTTGAAGAAAGTTGAGTGAGGAGAAGTGAAGTGGAAATAAAAAGTACAATCTGCCTGTTCCAAGTTTAATGAATGTCCTATTTATAATTCTCTTTTGTGCCGTTTTGTATACGGTGTTCTATGTTGAATTAAGGCAGTGTTTCCTAGCGAGCATTTAGAGAATTCTAGCACAGACCAGGCTTGAAACCAAATGATCTGCAGCAAGCTCTGGAGCCCACTTAGAATTAAGACAAAAAGACAATACTGAATGGAGCTTTGAACATTGTTCCATCAAAGTAAAAGGAACAGCCAGCACCCTAATGGAGAGGTAAATTACCAGACGACACTGTGAGCCGTGCAGTACATTAACAATACCTGCTATGTACTGCAGGAAGCTGAAACATGGTCAATTCTGATTTCAATGCATCCAATCAACCCGCTCCTCCACGCCGGCGCGCACGCCCACCGTGAAGTGACATGACTTCTCCCCCCTCACAGCGCTCGTCCACTTTCCCGACTCTGCGTGGAGTCCGGGGGTCCTCGCCGGAGGAACCCCTGTCCGTCTGCGAGGGTGCAGTGTGTGCGGGGGCCGTCCGCGCGGCGCGGCGCGCCTGCGCGCTGTCCCGTTGTCTGGGTTGGCGAGCGTAGGATGCGGGGGCGTTCGCGGAGGGTGTCATCTATCACGGCAGAGATTGTACCTGTGCCAGTGTGGTTTTACAAGCCGCCGAGGACGAAGACCGATAAGCCCTTATCCTCGCGCCACTTTCAGGGCTGAGCCCGTCGGAAATCCGTACGTCGATAAAGCAAAAAGCGATGCGGCGCCTCGCTACGCCCGGCTTCGCACGGGGGGGGGGGGGGTTCCGTCTTGACGCCCCTCGCAAAGAACACAGAAGTCTGGGGGGCCTTTTTGACCTTTTGACCCCCGGGGATGCTTGCGATCGCGACCGACGTCTGTCACGAAACGGGGAACACTTTCTGCTCTGCTCTCCACTTGGCGACGAAAGCATCAAGGCCTCGGTTCTCCTTCAGCTGTTCCACAGCTCAGGAGGGACATGGTGGGTGTAGAGGAGGCCAGCTGGGAATGTGTTACCCTCTATATGTTCAGTGTGAATTTTTGGGGACGTTTGGTGTTTATTATCATCTTTCTGCCTGTGAAGGGATGGAGTATGTCTGCTTTCTCTCTCTCTCTCTCTCTCTCTCTCTCTCTCTCTCTCCACTAGATTCTGGAAAACCATCAAAACAATTCAATGCAGTTATCACGTGACATGCGGTTATTAGTCATGGGTTAACTTTTGTTTTCCTTTGTTTTTTGGGGGGACGAAATGTTGTTCTAAGTAAAGGCTGTCGCTTCTACATGGCTTTTAATGTTATAGCCTACAAGGAAGAAAATATAACATCTGCATTTGTTGTTTTTTGTCATTTGTTGTCGCACTGACCATTTACTATTGGTTCTAGTGAGAGAGAATATCTGTGTAACAGCAGTCACTAACCTGATACATCCGCAAGTCCAAAAACTGGATGTAGCATCGTGTTGATGTGCTTCTGCATGCGCACTGCCCCACCCTCCCTGCGAAGCGCTATCAGGACCTCACACAAAGCGCTCTCTCAGTGATCTCACTTCGCCAGAAGTCACTTTGTCTTAAAAGATCTCATGTAACTCTCGTCTTGGCTCCAAGAACAGTGTTCTCCACATTCAGTGAAAAAACAAACCATGGCATCGCAAATTCTAGAGATCTTCGGGCATAATACCGAAAGCTCATTTGAATACTCAACTCAACTACTCAAAAGATTTCAAAACAACTTTGTAGTGTACTGTTTTTATAAAGATGTAAAAACGCCTGTACAGTGAGTTTTTTTTTTTCTTTTTTGCATGTATTGCGGCAGATCTTGCATGAATATTGTAGATGTAAGGGAGACCTCTGTGCCTGCTGGGACCTGACCTTTGACCCTACAGTCCAGATGATGCTGAGTTATTGATGAATTGTCTCTCAGCTGGATGACACATGCTCTCTCTCTCCCTCCCTCCTCTCTCTCCTCTCGCTGAACAGCACAACATCAAGAGGCATCCTTGTCTGGCTCTCTCTCTCTCTCTCTCTCTCTCTCTCTCTCTCTCTCTCTCTCTCTCTCTCTCTCTCTCTCTCCTACTCTCAGACACTTCCTTTCTTTATTTCTGTCTTTTGTTGTTGTTTTTTCCCCCCAGACGTCTGGGCTCGTCTAAGTGAATATTAGGATGGCCAGCGAAAATCCCCCTCAGTTCCTAACGCCGCCACGGTGCCTAATTGACAGCTCTGATCCGTCTCTGAGGAGCGCAGGCCGGGTGCGCAGGGTCAGAGGGGAACTGCGGTTCACCCTCGCTGCGAGAGAGAGAGAGTGAGCGCTGGCTCCGAATGAAAGGGAGGAGGGAATAGGAGGAGAAGTGGAGGGTGAAGGAAAAAAAAAAAGAGCTGAGGAGAGATGAGAGGAGGAGAGGGATAGCCACAGGGGAGAAACAGCTCCAACTCTGAGATGAGAAGTAGCTCGTCTTTAAAGAAGCAGACACAGGCTCCGACTCAACCAGGCCTGGAATGCCAATTTATGAACAGAGTAGTTAGGGAGTCGTCGCATCGCCGGGGTCCCTGACTGGGCTTGATGTCTGAATGGCCAGGGAAACGCTTCCAGGCTGAGTCTCTGAGGTCATTACCTCTCTATAAGTTCTGGATCCTTGTAGGAGTACACCATCTCGTTATGATAAGAGACTGCATGTCGTGTGTGTGTGTGTGTGAGGGGGGGGGGGGTTCTTGCTAAGGAGTGTGTGTCAAAGCCAGATGGGTTTGGAACTTGTTGAATTTGCTTTAATTAAAGGATGATAAGGTAAAATCGAGTGTTTCATTACAAAAACCTCATTATCTTATCTTGTTTGTGTTTTTTTTTGCCTTTTTTATGAGAGAGAGAGAGAGAGAGAGAGAGAGAGAGAGAGAGAGAGAGAGAGAGAGAGAGAGAGAGAGAGAGAGAGAACCCAGGCTCCTGTGTGGTAGGCGCTCTCTGCCTGTTATCTATTGATTTAGCCGAACATTTGTTCATTACAAAGACCAAGGTACGATGTAAGAGAACGGACCAATGGATATAAAAATGGAGCCTTGGTTAGATTCCACTGTTCCAGTTCCATTGGACGCTCCAGTGGCAACACAAACACAGCAAAATGGAGAGAAAAAATATAATATAATATATATATATATAATAAACTTGTTTTTACCTTTCTCCTTTTGAGTCCTGGGAAGAATGTCAGTTCTTTATTCTTCGTGAAGGCTCTACTCGCACTCACCCACTAATACTGTCAGGCTGTGCTTCAACTGTTAAGCTTTTTCATCACGTTAGAGCGAAGCTGGACCTCCTAGGCCTTCTGTTGTGCTTGTCTGCTAGCATCTTCACAGCTGCACCTCGCATGGATGTCAGAGCTACACGATAAGACTCCAGTGCTGCCCAGATTCCTGTTATTGGATGAGGCAGACTGATAAAAAAGGAAAATGTCAGCCAGTGTTTGGCCGTCGCCTCTCACAGAAAAGGGAGAAGGCACGAGGATATTTCAAATTATCCACGCTGCTTCAGTGAGGGACATCATTAAAATACAATGTAATATTGAACAGGCACAGAAGCCTTCACATGACCCTTGGGTACGGTGTTTGTTTTCGCGGAGGGGAGCTTATGGCATCAATGTTAATTCAGTCTATGGAGAATATGTAATCCTTTTAGACAGTGTCTAGTTTCAGCACCGCCAGAGGGTTTGAAGATCATATTTGTGTATCATGGACCGTACTGTCAAGTAGTTTATGCATACAAATGATATCTGACATACATCTTTCACTCTGAATCCCTGGTAGAGTCATTGACAGCTTTCTCAGTACAAGCCAAAGGTCAGTGTTAAAGATACATGCGTCCATTGTCAGACCCCCAAAAAAACAGACAGTGGCATATTTACTAAACGTGTTATTTGCCAAAAGCAATGGAGCACATGCTTTAGTCCCAGGTGTTTTATTACCTGACACATGCACACAATTACTGCAGCATCGGTTCAGTTTCGTGATGTTTACTTTGTTAACTTTCAGAGGCCGTCACAGTTTATTGATGTTGCTTCTTCTGTGTGTGTCTGTATGTGTGTGTGTGTGTATGTCTGTCTGTCTGTGTGTGTGTGTGTGTGTCTGTGTGTGTCTGTGTGCCATATGTTGTTCTGGTTCATAAAAGTTACCTCGAGGCATAGTTTTGATTGATTCAAATAAACCAATTCAGCCCCATTCTCCAGATTCCTAATTTGTAGCCACTACTGTGCAGGGTAAATTGTGGAGATCTGGGCTAGGGATATGATTTACTGCCTGAAGTTGACTTCCCCCTTTTTTAATCAAGAGCCGACTAAAGTGAGTGTCGTGTGTTGAGATGGCTGCAGTGTGGAACAGTTGGAATGATAACGATGGGCTATCATCGTTGAGGGTTTAGGTTGGTCGAGGGGCAGTTCTATGGGCGTATGTGAAGCCCTCTGTGACATGCTTGCGTGTAAAAAGGGCTATACAAATACATTTGATTCGATTTGAACGATGGAATATGAAACTCGAAGATTGGAAACCTCATCACTGCGGCTGTTCCTCTGCCGGAACGAACTCCCCCATTTCCAAGCTCAGAATCCCGTCTAAATCAATAACGCTGTAATGATGTTTTCTATAGGTGCCCCCTACATCCATCCATCAATAGGTGACACGTGTTCTACTAAAACTACCAAGGGTTTTTATTAACTCAAACACCGGCTGGCAAGCCTGAAATCTAAACCGCTAAACGAAATGTTTGGATGCTGGTTAGTCTGTAGTCGTTGGAAATGATGAATCACTTTGTGGCTTGTTTAATCAAAACCCCCCAAATTATCGCTTGGCTTCATTCCAAGCGGTGACTTCTGTGCTAAGAGGAATTATTCTCTGCAGGGGATTGGAGAAAAGCTCATTTGGTTTCAATATGAATTTTGAGCGATGAGCCAGCTTCTCTGGAAACACCTACTTTTCCGTTTCTAGCCTCAAACATGGATGACTAAAAGGTGGTAATGATACAGTTTGGGTTTTCACAGTTTAAAGCGAACACGGCGGTCCACTGCATCTAATTTTTCTGTGCATTCCTTGTATCTGTGACTACTGAAATACTTTTCGATAATTTGTACATCAACCATAAACTTCACAACCTTTTGCGCGGAACAAACCCATTACGTTGAGGAACATTCCAATTCTAATATTGACCCTCCTTTACAAACCTGTCATCACTGCCATACTGTGTGTTTGCATGCTGTTTGGTGCATGATTATTCTTCCGGTTGGAGTAAATGCCAAAGCATTCTTTTTCCCCCGGGGTTTTTCCTGATGAGTCTTTGATTGCCCGGCTGTGTTTGGAGAGGAACGACTGCCGCAGTGGGGCAAAGCATTTCTTATCAGCAGCTTCCTATTCAAAACGCCTCAGGGGGAATTCTATGTAACGTATCGCCACCCTGGTCACACACAGCACAGGTATGTCTCTCCTACACACAATTACCCGGAAGGAAAATGAAGAGGCATCCTTGAAAATATCTGTTTTCAAGGGAAATAAGAAGGCTGAAATGGTGACTTTTCTTTTTTGGACGGTTGGGATTCAAACCCCATGTTTACTAAACCGCACATTTCCATGGGTTGATGTCAGGACAAACCCCAAACCAGGAGTCACTAGACCTTCTAAACGAACTCAAGCGCAACCCTAAACCCTAACCCTAAACCACGGCCACACATGTTCAGTTCACATGTTCCTCAAACCTTTCTTTACCCTCCGTTGATCAGATTGTTGTAGAAATGCTTATTCGCTGTTTCAGACACAGAAACAGCTACGACAGCTGAATAGAGGACGGCGTCTCACTCGAGGCTTCAGTCTTCTGGTCTCTCTCTCACCCTCGCTCTCTCTCTCTCTTTCTCTCTCACACCCTCTCCCTATCTCTCTCTCTCTCACCCTCTCTCTCACACCATCTCTCTCTCTCTCTCTCTCTCTCTCTCTCTCTCTCTCTCTCTCTCTCTCTCGTGTCTTATCTCCATGGCTGAGACCCTCCTTAGGCCCTGAAGAGCTCCATCCAAACAGCTGTTTCCATCGGGGGAGGGAGACCGTCCTACGAGGAAGGAAACCCGCTGTGGCCGGTGGGCAGAGAGACGCTTCTCAGTGGTAATGTGCTCGGACACAGTTGTCCCCACACTACCGACTGCGCTGCCTGTGCTTATCAAGCAAGCTTTGGTTTGTGGGGGGTTAGGGGCAGTGGGGATTCAGAGTCAAGATGGTTGACTGCACAGCAGTTCAAAACAGGCGTTTGAGGCGACACCCTCCAGCAAGGACTCCTCCTGAGGAGGGGGCCGCGTTGTCGGGCAATCCGACAGGAACCCTGGTGGTCTCTGGTTCCCAGAAGGCTCAGTGGAGGTTCTCTGAGGGACCTTTCCTGTGTACGGTTCGGCGTGATGACATATGCCACGCTTGTTCACATGTGTTCTTGGTTGAGCCTGTCAGATCAACTGAAGAATCCTTGTTCCTACGGATGGCCAGATCCCAGTTTGTTTACTCGCTGCAGCGCAAAGCATTTGAGTGAGATTTGCGAAGACGTTCCTGTGCTAACGAATCTTTGGAGGGAATCTTCTTTTTTCTCGGTTTCACTTGGGAGGCCCTGGGGGGGGGGGGGGGGAGGGGGAGGGTGGTTAGCTCCAAGCACTTCCTTCTGAACCATCTTAAGAGTCTGAGGAGGTTCTTTGAGCCAGAGAGAACAAAGGACCACGAGGCAGTCGTTGACATCGAGAGAGGGAGAGAGGAGATTGAGGGTTCCCGCTTCAGTACTCGGTCGGGAAAAGTGCGCGCGGATGAGAAAGTCTGCAATTTGACATTTTCAGATGGAGATTAAGTTACATTTGCAAGTTCCTCGAGAAGCGTACATTGTGCCGACCCCCCCCCACCCCCCCCCCCCCCTCTCTCTCTCTCCAGAGAGGGTGGACTGCTTCCATGCTGACCTATTTTCGGTCGCTACGTTCTGGAAGGAGTCGGCAGAATTTGGTTTCTTCTCATGGTGAAAACAGCAGATGTTTCCCACCGAGTCCCACAAAGCTCAGTTGATTAACACAGTCATTTTAGTTCTCATGCTATGATTGTTAAAGAGAGGTGCCACCATTTCAAATGTCCTTTGATTTAAATCCAAGCAAATGTTGAAATATTTCTTCCTTTATCGGAGCTTCAATTGATTTGTTTCATGTATAACTGGCTTGGTTTCCGTCTTGTAGAGCCATTTGGAAAGCCGTGTGTGTATTGTTGTATTTTATGATGACCATGACTCACTGATTTAGTTTTGTTTATAATCTCAAAAATGGATGAGGCCAGAGTTCACTATCTAATTCTGGAACTCCCTCACAATGCCTGCACTGCATCACTGGAGTGGAGCTGTGCTGCACGGGTTTTAATGGTGTACTCATCAAATCAAATAAACAAAGGGAGAAATTAAGAATGTGTAACAATACAGTTCACGTCAACAGTTGGTACCACGAGAGAGCCACAGAGTGTGGGGGTGTTGTGACAAAAACATGAAAGCAGACCAACTGTCTGTACTCGCTTGCTTTGAAAACTCTACACAGTATTAGGGAGCTGTGCCGTGGAGGGTAACTAGAGGAGAGAGAGGGAGGCGAGGGAGAGAGAGAGACGGGGGTAGAGAGAGATGTAGAGAAAGACAGAGACAGGGAGAGAGGGGGGAGAGAAGGAAGGAAGGAAGGAAGGAAGGAAGGAAGGAAGGAAGGAAGGAAGGAAGGAAGGAAGGAAGGAAGGAAGGATTGGGGGGAGAGAGACGGACAGAAGGAGAGGGAGAGAAACTCTCGTTCCAAGACAGCGAGAAAGGAAGAGAGATGGATGCAGGAGAGATGAAATCCCATCAACTCTGTGAGATCATTAGAACCTCCAGATCTCTGGAGCCATCCGCCGAGGTGGAGAAACTTCCAGGCTGACAGCTGTCTCCAATCTGAGTGACACACCACAGCCAGGGAACTCTCACAGCGCCTTCAGAACTTGCCACCCTTCACCGCACCTTCAAAACCCGAACGCTGCCATCCTTTGCTGCGAGGAGACTCACGCGGCGTCGACACGCGCAAAACACAGACCGCACGCGCACGCACTTGTCAGCATCACAATACAGTGTCAAGTCAGTTTTACTAAATTGCTATTTTCGGAAACAAACACTGCAAGGGGGTGAGCGTTGCCGTGGGAATATTCTAACCTTGTACTTCCAAAGGAGACAATGTTATTTTTGGCTTCAGTTGCAGGTTTGGTTTGCATTCGTTAGCGGTGATTGACGGAGCTTCTCTCATTAACTGCACCTACCTCAGGACTGGATATCCTCCCGCTGGGAATACCTTTACTCGTTCTGGTTTGAACGAAAGTGGTCAAAGTGTTGATGTGTTTTGTTGACACAAAAATAACTACGGCAACACCATGTCTGAAAGAACAACCGATAAATCAAGTTTGTTGCGATCGACGGATCTTCCAGATCCGTTTGATCTCAACATCCTCGCATGCGAGGAAACAATCGTCTGCTAATCAAATTCCAAACTCCACAATCCAAATTCTCGCATCCTTCTTTTGTTTTGACGGCGCAGCGGCCGGATCAAGACCAGACAGCCTCCTCCCTTTCAAAGCGTTTAAACTGTATCCCGGCCAGTAACTCTCCTCCGAGTCCTAATCTCCACCGAAGCCGACCCAGCCTGGAAGCGGGGGGGGGGGCTCCGAGTGGACTGGGCCTCGTTGCTGTTTGCCGGAGGGCCACATCTCTGGAAAGAGAGAGAGCATGGGGGCCCGTCACTGAGGAGGGATATCGAGCCAGGGGGGCCGTCATTAGGAAGGCTGATGGGGAGCGGGTGTTAATCCCAGCCAGGAAGACATTCATGGAGGATCGGAGTGGTTACTCCGGTCCTGTGGGGGATTATGCTAGTCTTTTTTTATAATGAGCAGTGTAATGGGCATGATTACAGCGGCGCTTAATGACTGGGAATGGGCTGCTGATGTCTGTGGACGCTCTCGCCCCCCCCCCCCCCCTCCCGCCTCGTTAGGCCTGTCCTCCAATCAGTGGACCCGGAGGACAGACACACGCTCTTTAGTCACACGTGTCGACGCGCACACGCCTGGACGTGAGCAGCAGCTACACAGGCATACCTGCACGCACGCACCTGCACGCACCAACTACGCACTCCCATCTCTGTGTTCACTCTTCGCTGAGTAAACATTTGGCTCTTCATAAACACAAGATCACACGCACAACGGTTCACACCAATGGGTGACCCACACGTTAACGTGCACCCCGAACTGACGAGATAAACAATTGTCCGTAATGGCAGATTTTAATTAAGCTTTTGTTCAGCCGTCAGGAAAATGTAGTTAAATCAGAGGTTTACCTTTGATGTGACAGGTTTGGTTAAACACACATGTGTTAGCTTTTTCAATGCAGTTTTGTAGAAGACAGTCTGACAGCCAGTCAAGATCTGGCTTCACTCCCACCGCTAACAGGATCAGATGTTGTGTCAAACAGAGGTGCAATTTTCATTAACACCCAGCGGCGCCATCATCTGAATGTGCCAGCCTTGCAATTAGTTGATTGTGATTGATTGATAAAGTCAGTACATTTCAGCGCTCCAGTGTGGAGGAGGTGCACTCGAGTACCTCTCCTTGGCTCTCGCTCTCCCCTTCTCTCTTGATCCATCGCTCTCTGCCTCCATCTTTTCCCGGCTTGCTCCCTCCTTCTCTTTCCTTTTCCCTCTCTCTACCTCTCTCCTTTTCCATCTCTCTCCCTTATCCTATCTCCCTCCCTATCTCCCTATCTCTCCCCCCCCCCCCTGTCTCCTCCTCCCCGTCTCCTCCTCCGGTGCCAGTCTGTGGAACCGAGCCCTGTTCGGTCTCCTCTCAGCAAGACCTGGCTGCTGGCGCCGGCTGTGGCAGATTTGTGGTCACGGCATGGGGCAAATGCAGGCCTGCCTCAACTCAGCACGGCCGCCACATGTTAGGCAGTAATGAATAGGGCCCATCTGACAAGGGCAGAAATCGCCGGCTCTTTCATCTATTTGGAGAAAAGCATAATGATTTGTTCGATGGCCTTGGCAGAACATATTCATCACCCTGATAAGGTTCATCAGCAGACTGGAACAGGGTGTGAAGTGACCAATCAACCTGATTCAGCTTTCTGGAGGGGAGGGGGGTGGGAGGTCTCGTTGCCGAGCAGCGTTTAACGAGCATGTTTCATGTGGCAAGTGGTATACATCCACATCCTTAGATACCGCAAAAACACATACGGGTCAAATCTAACATAAAAATGACGACATACAAAATCTGAGGGATTAAAGGACATCTACGTGACAAATGGGCCCTGGCGCTAAATAGGCTGCCGATGTATTCGTGACGTGTATGATATGTACGCTGCGAAAGGGAGAACGACGTGAATTGACACGCCCCTGTCGGCGTCCATCCATCTTCACCTCTGTCTGCTCGAAAAGGATGCCGTCAAATCCAGCCTGACGGTAGAACCCCCCTCCCCTCCCGCCTCCTGGCCGCGAGCACGGCCGTAGTTGATATTGAGCTCATGCTCGTCCGACCCAGTTACCGGTCGATACGTTGGTGCATTCTTGTCAGATCGGACATATCTGCCATTTAGATTCCAGACAGCCGAGCGGTCTTACCCCCCCCCCCTCCCCCTCACCCCTACCACACACACACACACACACACCTGCCCTCTGCGTTCACTCCAATTGGAAATCCCTCCCGGTGACATCTATGCAGTACTAACAAAGCTACAGCAAACCTTCATCTTTTTAAAGGTTATCGGCTGTTATCATCTGGAGAAAGTTTGGTCGAAGAGCCAGAGTGAGTCAGACCTCCTCTGTTCCCCCTGCAAGCAAAAGGAGGGAGACGCCATTAAAAACCTTTAATTTTGTTCCTTGTTGGACGATTCCCCTCTGCCAATTAGTCCAACGATGTGGCAAAACATTGGGGAGACTATAGTGGAAGTGTTTTGCATCATGCCTCATGCATTGGTAATGACAAAGGCACAAATTGTCTCCTCCTCGCTCTCAGAGATTTTAAATTGCTCTCGCTGTCTTTCTCCATTTATCTTGCATGGTGCCTGATCCCCTATTGTGAGAAGTGTAATTTCTCCGAAATCTATGGTATTTTAGTTTGTGGAGGGAAAACAACCATTATAAAAGGCTGTGATATTTCCCTATTTTGTGATATTACATGTTGATATGACGGTGTAGTATTTAAAAACTGACGTCAATCATATCTTTTCTCCTTTTTGTCTCTTTCTCTCTCTCTCAATCTCCATCTCTGTCTTTCTCTCACTTTCTGTCACACACTCACACTTACTGTTTCGATTTACATCTTAGACCTCAGTTACGGCCAGCAATCATCTCTGTGGTCTTTATTCATCTCACTTTAGCTTTTCACTCTCATTTTCCAAAACGGTATTTTTCAAACCCTGTTAGCAGGAAACCTGATGACTGATACTACTCTCCAAAACCTCATTCTGTCTTCGTCAAGTCTTCTCAGAAACCAGCAAAAGAACGATTGTTTTCAGACCATCGCATGTACCCGGGAGCTGTGAGGGCCTGCAGTCATATTAAGGTTGTTGTGTCAAGCTCAGAGACCCCTCTATTTACACAACAAACAATCCCACAGACGTTTTTCTTCAATCCCGCCAAGAAGGCGACGACGCGCTGCTCAGCCGGAATAAACGCGTGGTGGCAGGTTTACACAGCGAGATTGACGCCGCTCAGATTGGGGGAAACATGTCTCTTTTTGATTGGCACCACGACAAAACATTTGACGGCCTTATCCTTTCCGTTGTGGCCAGACTCCTTTGTTGTACGACGCCTGGCTTCCCCTGCCCGCCGCGGGTCAAACTAATTCAGCTTTTGTTATATTTCAGGAAATTGCCACTGAATTGAAGGTAAAGTGCTTGTAGCAGGAGATTAGGAAAGTGATCCTGAGGGCCAAGGGCGATGGCGAAATATGGAGGGGAATACAAAGGAGATTACGTGTCGTTGCCTTAAATTTGCGGCTTTACCATATCCCTGACGCTAATCCCAGATGGAGAGGAACATCATGAAGGGCGGGCTCTGGCCAGTCTGTGCAGAGGCGGGGCGATTTCAGTCTTCACACAGAGGTGTTTGATTGTTGTCATATTGTCTGAGAGACTTTGGCGATATGGTCTTGCAGAGATGGAACACTGTCAAACACAAAACAAATGGGTTATGGAAGGATTTGATCTTTTTTTGGTGGGGGGGGGGGAGGTGGGGGGGTGGGGCGAAGGGTTGGATTATTTTACGTCTGCCATAAGCTTTAATACTGGCTTCTCAAATAGTCGGTGATGGGGGTGGTGTATGGTTTAGGAACATAAGAAAGCTGATGTCCTGGTGTTAGTATGGAGATTTATGCAACGGTTTTACTGCGTGTGCATAGTCTGATCTGTCAATTAAGTTCCATCATATCAAATATATTCACATCCCGGGGTGGGTAAAGAACTCCCAAATGTTTGAAACAAACAGAACAATCCAATGAACATGGCATTTTTAGTATTCACGAGTTGTTGGTCCTCTCAATGAATTATGTATACTTTTTAATGCAAGTTTAGTGCCAATACTTCTGACATGTAAACTTCGACTTTGTTGCATTTGCAATGAGAAAATCTTGACAAGAACCAGATGGTTGGTAAAAAAACAGGTGGCTAATTATATTACCACAACTTTGCACTTCTATCTATAGAGAGAACTCAAGATGTGGCTCATAATAGCGAATGTGCTCAGTGACAGATTCTCTCTGCCTCTCTCTTTCCTTCTCTTCTTCTCTGCTCTCTCTCTCTCTCTCTCTCTCTCTCTCTCTCTCTCTCTCTCTCTCTCTCTATCCTTTTCTCATCTCTCTCCCCCACTCCCCCTCTAGAATAACCAAACCAGTGAAGTGGTGGCAGCTTCTAAGATAATGAGGCTATGCACCCCAGGGAGGGAAGCCCACAACTTTGAACCACCATTTCCTCGTGCTGCGATGAGGATGTGGAGAGCAATAAGGAAGAAAGCGGAGACAGTAGGTCGTTTGGGAAGAGCTCTGAAGAACCAGGATAGGATAGCGTCAAAACCTCCCTAGACATGCCCCAGTATCTCTCCATACAATACACCATCATGACCAATACTTAAATCTCAGAGGATCCTCAGAAAAAACAGAGATGCGTAATTTTTTGTGTGCCGTATACAACGCAATGCTGACTTGGTAAGAGACGTCTCTGCTCAGCTTTATATTTCGGTATTTAAAAGCCCTTCAGTCCTGTCTTGGAGTTGTAATTACCATAACAGCCTCATTATTCAAAGCTGCGCGTCAGGCTCAAGTAATGAGCACCGCACCAGTTGGATATGATCACATTGTGGTCGAGGTTGCAGAGAGAATGCCTCCTGATTTGAGAGAACTGGGCAGAGATCTGTTTGCGCAGGCAGAAACTGTGTGCGCGTGAGCGTGGCCATAAGCGTGCGCTTATGCGCGTGTGTGTTTGTGTGTGTGTGCATGTGTCTGTGTGGACACATGGGGAGGAGGTGGGTGCTAATGCATGGTAAATAATTCAGATCTGAATACATGAAAGTGGATGTCTTCATTTGGGGAGAAAACCCCCCCCCCCCCAGAATCAAACTTCAAAAATGATGCTAATTATTATACAGTGTTCAGTGTTTATCTGCAAAGACGCGTCTTTCAGAAGCACGTGACTGTGGGGTTACCTAACGGCCCCAAACCAGCCTCCCTAACTTCCGACACCAGTCTTACTTTCTAAGACTTCCCGCGGCACTGTTTTGTTTGACACCGTGAGCACAGCAACACCTCCTCACGCACACTAGGCTTGTTCCCGGGGAACGCCTGGATCGTGATTAGCCTTACCGAGCGTGATTAGCTTAGCATCTATTAGCGCTTCCCCCTAGTGTGCGTGTTGTGTGCGACTGTGTCGAGGGCAGCCTGCCTGGCGCTCGGGCTCCAGGGGAGGGGTGTGAAACCAGGGCCCACGCCTGCCACCTGTGTCCCGGCACAGCAGCCTGTGACGGATGGCTAGTCTGTGCAGCTCCGGGCTCTGCTGGAGCCATGATAGATATCCTTACAGACACGGCCTTGTTGTGCCCAGGGAGAGGACTCCGCACCTGGGGGGATACTAATCAGCCTGTCTGCATGTGGCCACACGCGTGCTGTGTGTGTGTCTGTGTGTGTGTGTGTGTGCACAAGTGCGAGCGTCCACGTGTGCGCGAGCGCTTAATCAACGCAGGTTCGACAGTTTCACACTGTTGGTGTGAAGGGACGCGTTTTGTGTGCAAGCATGTTGACCACAGGTACACACACACACACACAGGAACCCCAGCTGAATGTCTGCCCAATGGTGCGTCTCTGGATGCTGTCGTGTACACTTAACTATGTGGCCCATCATTTATCGTAGATTTATCTCCGTGCCACACCGCGGCGGGCGCAGTGACTCTCTCGCTCGTCATTAAAGAGCACGGAGCCAGAGCCAAAGAGGGGGAGGAGAGGGGGGGGAGAGAGAGACAGAGCCAGAGAGGAGGAGGAGAGGGGGGGGGGAGAGAGAGACCCAGAGAGGGGGAGGAGAGGGGGGAGGGAGAAGGGGGAGGGCCAGAGAGGGGCGGAAGAAAGGCAAAAAGAGACAGAAGTGAAAGTAAAGAGAGCAAGAGGACACGGAGAGAGAGAGAAAGAGAGGGAGAGAGAGGGGGAGGGGGAGGGGGAGGGGGAGGGGGAGGGGGAGGGGGAGGGAGGGAGGTAGAGGCGAAGGCACAAAGAGACAGGTGGGAGAGGGGAGACCGAGAGAAGGGAAGACGGGAAGACACTTAAGGATGGAGAGATGGAGAGAGAACCTAAGAGAGAACCTGAGAGAGAGGGGTTTGTAGAGAAGGAGCGATGGGGCTGTGTGTAGAGAATGAGAGAGAGGAGAGGGGTGTCCAGGGAGAGAGAGGAGAGGGGTGTCCAGAAAGAGAGAGGAGAGGGGTGTCCAGGGAGAGAGAGAGAGAGCACGTCTTTGCTTTAATGAACCCTGCAGAGCTGTCTCGGCTCTCCGATGCGGCCCCTCAACCCTGCCCGTCCTGTCAAGCCCACGTCAGAGCCCCACTGACCAGCAGCAGGAGCCGCGGAAGCCCGACTTTGAAGCTCGCAGCGTGGGGAGAGCCTCGACCGTGACCCCCCCCCTCTCCCGTCTGGTCACCCAGAAACCAACTCTTTCCCCCTGTGTTCCTCTCTCACTCTCCGCACCGGGGAGGGAGTGAGAGTAACGAGCACAGTTTCCAGAACAACTTTTACAGATGGCTGAAAGAAATCCGTTCATCCCTCTAGAGTTTTGTGTCTTTAGAGAGAAGGAGGGGAAGGAGGGGTGAGTCAGAGCGAGAGAGCGAGAGAGAAAAAAAGACAGAGTGGACCTAATGAGGGCCTTTTGGAAAACGGAGAGAGGGGCGATGGAGGGAGACCGAGGCAGAGGGTGAACACGTAAAGCAGAAGTGCATCTGAATGATGCATGAAGGAAAGGGGCGCACGCACGCGTGTCGGGGCGCGCGCACATCTGCGTGCGTGCGTTTGTGCGCGCGCGCGCGTGTGTGTGGGAGAGACAGTTGCTTGTCTGATTTGATGAGAGGTAAATGAGGCTCGGGCTCTCCGTAACAGCTTCAGGTGGGGTTGTCAGACGGCCAGTGTGATGGATTAATGTTTGCCTCTTAAATCCCAATTCAAGCACTGACCAAGGACAGACAGTGAATGCCTCTTCATTTGGGTTGTCAGGGTTACAAAGAGCTACGGTAATCAGAAAAAATCGGCTGCACTGACACCAGCTTTTTCATGCTACTTATAATGAGGTGCCTGGTGTAAAAGGGGCTTTAACGACAGCGCCTCTCACCGGGGCACCAACAATAAATCCATATCTCCTACCACAAGCACAAGCCTCCCTGAGTCCTAAAAGACATTAACCAAAGCTGCCTCCATACTTTTCTACAGGAGTGCCGGAATGTTCCGGTGGAGGTACAGAGAATGGCTTCTCTGTATTGTAACGACTCCTCATCACAAAAGCACCGGGGGAATCTATGAATGGAGAGAAATCAGCTACTCTTTGACAGCCTAATGTTTAAATGGTGACAGATAGCAGCAATTTGTGTAGGTTGTCGGGCACCTATCTCCGGTTCCCCCGGGTCGGGGAAAAAGCACTGTAACGACCTCCAGTGTCGAGGTAACCATGGCGATTCCAAACAATCACATGTGCAGTTGTTCCTTTCGCCGGCTGAACTGTTTTGTGTCCTTTGATTAAAGCCTGAAATGGTTTGACTTCAATTCTGATTATATCTACGTGTCTGTTTGTGCTAGGGAAATGTTTTGCTGAGAAGGTGAATGTTGTGTTTTCCTCAAAGATCAAATGTACCACATCAAAAACAAACAATCTTTGGCATACGCAGTATCAGATGTACCCAGCACAACGCACCAGGGGCTAGGCATCATGCTATTTTAAACCCTTCACCACCAGAACAAATAAAATACTGAACCCCAAGGGAGGTAATGGTGGAAACAGTTGAAAACAGCTGCTGCTTTCATGCTTTGTAGAATGCTTGTTGTTCCGTTTCAGGAATAACTATCAAATCCATCTTCCCCTATAACAAAAGGGTTGTGTCATCTGCAATAAGTGTGCAGGATCTAGGTTTGCAGTAACCCCAGCCCTAACTAAACATCCTTTTATTCATGCACTGGACTTCTCCACGTGATTAGCCTACTTTTGGTGTTGAATAAGGTCCACTTAACATCCTTATTTGCATTGTCCGCAGAATCCAAAGTGGATGGACATTTGTCAGAACCAGACTCCTATCACCTCCACAGCCCAGACTGTAGCTGCCAGTCAGTCAGGGACCTGGGGGTGGGTGTGTCGTGGTGGGGGTGGGCGTGGGCGTGTAGCGGTGGACAGATTGCTCCCCGCCGTTACCAGAGCCCGGAGCGGCGGTGGAGCGGTGGCACGTCTCCCACGTGTCCACACCGCTCAACGCGACGTGATGACTCATCCGGGCACCTGTCCCTGCCTCTCACATCTGCGCCCGAAACCTCTCTTGCCGCCGACCCCCACTTCCTGCTTCACCCCGCCCTCCACCCCCGACAGATACAGATGACCACGAATCCGAAACCCGTTGCCGATGATGAATAGGCCTGCGCGCATACATGTGAGTTCGGCTCTGAGGAGTGTGTGCCGTGATGTTATTAATCCTATGGGTGTCTGAGAATATGCGGCTGTGCTGGGGAACAAAACGGACTGTTCTGGTTAAGTAGACCAGCACGTTGCATGCCAATTGTGCATATCCACGTCGACGTCTCTTGTCTCAAGCTCTGGTTCTGTTTCCTCTGTCTCTCCCTTTCTTTCTCTCTCTATCTCTTTCTGTTTCTCTCTTTCATTCTCGCTGCTTTCCATCCTGTTGTCTCACTCTCTCCATGACTGTATTCCCTTAACTCAAGCAGGAGCACATTCTCTTGCTCTCGCTCTCTCTCTCTCTCCAGCTCTTGGCTGTCATGGAAGCACTCGGAGAAGAAAACATGAGGAAAAACATTTACACATTCTGTTTGCAGAAAAGAGGACACCCCACCCCCCCCCCCCCCCCCACCCTCCTCGAGCTGCCTTTGATTGGGATCTTATGTAGGCCAGCCCCATACACTGGAGACTGCCCCCCCCCCACCCCACCCCCCTCATCTGCATGGATAAACAAGAGACCCACCAACAGTGTGGGGTGTTTTCGTGCCTCTCCTCAAAACTGGATGAGTTACCCTGCGGCCGATGAAACTTGGGGCAGATGAAAAGTTGTGGGACGAGGTAGGACGTTCCTCCGCGACGGGGCGCCGGGAGAAGGGGGAGGGAGGCTGGTTGTCCACGGTGACACGTACTTAGTCTGAATGGAAAGCATACTTCAGCCCATGTTCTCAGGCACAAGCCATAATATAATGCTGAAGACCAAATGAATCCAAATGTATTACATTTTATAGCCGTTTTGTAGCCCTATTTATATGTCATAGAGGGCTTCACAGAGACCCAGAGAAATGCGATTAAACCCAATTCAAACCCTCGAGGAACAAGGAAGAACCCCAAGGAAAACCTGAGAGACAAACGGGGGGGAATCTTTACAATCACAGACACGTCACTAGGTGTTATTGGTGGCTGGGGCTGATGGCCGGGGTTGGAGCGTGATTCACACCTGTTAGTCATCCCATTTTTTATGACGCCATTAAAAGAAGAGCCTGCTATATATTGTAGCCTGCCCCGCTACAATATGCACCCAGCTGTATTATTCATTTTAAATTTTATTTATTTGGATTACTTTTATCACTTGTATTATTGTTTTTATTGTTTTTACAGATTTTATATAAAGCACATTGAGCTGCAATTCTTGTATGAAATGTGCTATATAAATAAAGTCTTCTTCTTCTTATTATTATTATTATCTGAAGTAGTCTTTTCCCCCTTTGCAGAAACTTTGATGAGCTTATGGTGGGAAGACACAGTGGAATCCTGAAGCTTTAGCTGTTTCACACGCCAGTCAGGGGCGTTCTAGGTCCAGAGGACTGGACATACAGACCTCTTGCTTACCCTCTTCATAGACGCCGGTGAGTTCTGAGAAACACTGCCTCGTGCCAGGGTGTGGAGGGGTGTGTCTAACTTGACACGTTTTTTATCTCCGAGATTCCTGTTTGAGTGAAGGATTTTCAGAGCTGCACATCATCGTGTGGTTCAAGGTTGGAACCCCCTTTCCTTTCTAATCACATCATAGGATCTGTGTTCACCCTTGGCCGCAGCGTTAGATAGACAAAAAACAACGCTAAAAAATAAGACTCTAAAACAACATCGAGCATAAATAGCACCAGAGAGGATTAGTATCTCTGACAGTTCGTACTCATTTCAACTTGTACTCGTTTTTTACCTACCTGACGAATTACACTCCCAGAAGGCAGGAGATGCAAGCAAACAGCAGGTTTTTGCTCAAGGATTCCAACAGATACTAATGGATACTCAGACACAAGAAGGTTGGACACAAACAACTGCTGTCTATTTAAATGAGGGGGAAATGCTAGGGATGTACATTCGTTTTGTTGACGCTAAACCTGTGAAAAGTGTTTTTTTTTACACCAAACATTTCAAGTGGGCTGACAGTTTAGGACCAGGAGAGTGAGGACTCCATCCATACCAGTGGAGTAAATTGTTCAGTCTCTCCGATTCCTTGCTTGTCTTTTGCAAAATATGGAACTTGTTCTCAAAACCAGCTTTGCGAACACACCCCCTGCTGTGCATTGTACCGAAAGGATATAACATCCTAATCATCCAAAGTGAGGCTTTCCCTTGGACTAATGCCAGCTAAAAGTTCTTCATCTCAGTGCTTTGTTTGTTTCTTCACTTACTTCCCTCAGATTTTAAGACTAATTCTTCTGGGATTATGTTTCACACTTGCCAAGTGCTGCACAGCCGAACACAAACCTCATAAATTATTAAAGAATAATATAGGCCTATTTAATCTTTTATTCTGAGGCAATAGGGAATCTGGGAAAAGGCAAGCAAACACACTGAATACATTTATAGCTGCAAAAGACGAGCACGCCATGTACAGGAGTTGCAAATGAATTCACTGGTGTCTTTATAGATGTACACGAAAGGCAAAGTTTATTCACTGAATGTCAGGAATGATTCTTGACATTTCTTTTGCAGTCAGAAATATTCGTATTTTTGGTCTGTCTGCTTGACTGGTAATCAATATGCTCCCCGCTCAATGCATTAACCACACCTCCAATGTCCATGCAGATAGAAGCTGATTGATTCTGTGGCTTAGCGCCGACTTCCCACAGAGTTCTGTGATTGGATAGAAAACCAGCCGGCGAGGGTTGTCTAGAAGCACACTCGTTAGGGACTGGTTAGGGGTCACGCGGGCTTGAGTCACGCCGTGCTGTTGGCCTTTCACCTCTGATTACTTCCTCCTCCTGGACTTCCTCTGTGGTCTCATCAGAGGTGTGTAGGCAGCCTGGGTGGCTTTGCAGCACACATCAGTCAGCATCGAGAACACTGTACAATATGGGCGATTCGAAAGAAGACGCAAATGGTGATGCTTCTTTATAATAGTTGGCAGACAGGTGTGTGTGTGTCTATGATTGACAAATCTCCAGTAGTTTGTGTGAGATGAATGGAGAAGATCCAGTCTGGAACACGCTTCATGTACATTAGGGCTGTTGGTCTGCAATGTGTTAATGACCTGCAAAATTGTATTGCCTACAGCCATACCCAAAACACCAGGAGATGACTAGATGAAGTGAATTTCGTTCTGTCACTCTTCTTGTGTGTCGTCGTGTCCCCCGCCCCCCAAGACAGACAACAAGACACGTCACCTCAAGAGCACCTGGATCTAAGCATTTTTCCCGATGCGTGTGATTGGCCCCTTCTACTTTGCGGAATGGTGGGGCCCCGCTCATTGAAAGCAATTTCATCGAAAACGCCACATTGTATTATCAGGGGATAATTGTGCCCGAGCTGAATTCACGGCGGATTTCTCAGACGGGTCGGAACTCAGCGATTCCATTCCAAGCATTCATCATTCCGATTATTTCTCAACAAAGGGCTCGCGACGGTGGGGGTGGGGGGTAATTGGGCTTTTCTTTTGGGCTCCGAGAAAAAGATGTCTGGCTCCCGAAAAGGGACTCCATAGGTGAGCCTGCGTGACCTCCTCCACTTGTCGACAGCGAAAATTGAGCAACAACAATAGCCCTTCTGCCAAAAGCTCATATTTGTGAGCTAGTGATTGCCATCCATCTGTCCTCCGTTGCGGAGGCTCGTATTTTCGCCTCATCACCCAAACAGGCTGTGGTGCTGGTTGGTTGGCGGGGGCCTGATCCGCTGAACTCAGGACAAAGCAGAGCAGAACAAAATCCATATGTGTCAACGTTTTTTTTTTTTTTTTTTTTTTTTACAATGAAACCTTTTGGAAGACAAGTTTGGTCAGAGGGCTCTGCACTTATTATGTCTTGTGACACGACTTGTGAGACTGGCGTATGTGCGGACTCAAGTCCGCCTTGGGTTATTGGAGGGGGCTTTCGGTCTGTGCGAGTGCAGATGAAGGTCGATTACGTGGGAGTACTGTTTGAGAGAAGCTTGTTGGAAGCGCGGTCGGATGACATGCATGTTCGTGGAATGGGAAACGCTCTGGGTACTTTTCGGGGCTCAGGTGGCCCATTGGCCGGCCATCTCTGTGCGGAGTTTGCACCGTCTTCCAGTGTTCACATGGGTTTCCTCCTGAAATAAACCCCAGATATAAAAAGGTGTCACACAGATCGCTCGCCTGCCCATGTCCCTGGCCAGGCATGGGATGAACACTTAATCCTAGCCCCTGGTCGTCTTGATGTGGCTGATTACTGCTCCTGGCTGCCTTCGGAGGAAGGATAGCAGGAAGGGAAAACAAACTGAAGAAAGATATCAGTGGACAATTCTGCATGCTGGGTGTGTGTGTGTTCTTTGTGTCTTCTTGATAGGACCTACTATGACAGCTGACTCTGGTTCTGAATGAGAGAACATTGATCACTGTGGCAGATAAGGACATAGAGCAAGAGAATGGGGAATATGAATATGCTTTCTCGAAACAAAGTCATTTCACCCGCTATCGGCTGTGGCATTACCTGAATGTCGTCTTTATTGGAACTGTTATCACAAAGCTGCATGAGGAAGGTTTTTTTTTTTCTTTCTTCCGACACATGACAACAGAACATCAAAAAATCATCAGATCAGTTTCAGATTTCTCCCCCGCGAGGATTATCCAAGCGTTTAGCAGTTAATGGTGATGAATCGGCCCGCACTTCCTGTTCGAGTAAATGTTTTCATGACGCACAGCAGCAGCAGATCATCTGAACTCGTCTCAAACACAAAGCCCTCGAGTCACGATGGAAACAGGGGAAAACGACACACCATCCGTTTCCCCCCCCCCCCGCCTCAGAAAGAATCGGGCCATTCAGCCGTCAGATAGAAATCTGGAAGACCTATCAAAAAGAAAGGAGAAACTAGCCTTGACAGCCAGACCCTTTCAACCGGTGCTCTGCTTTCTGGGAGCTCACAGGGAAGCTTTTGTTCCTCCCACTCTGTGCCGTTCCAACGGGGTTCCCAGTCTGCTTCTAATCGTCTACCTGTCGGCCGGCGTGATGTCATCCTTGCCTTTCCGAGTCGCCGCAGGGGACAAGCGCCACGTGGTACGCAAAAGCTTGACGCCGCCGCTTGTCGTCGTGACTGGGCATGACAGACAGACATCTGCCCCCCCCGTCCCGTCCCCCCCCCCGTCCCCCCGTCCCCGTCCCCCCGTCCCCCCCCCCCCGTCCCCCCGTCCCCGTCCCCCCGTCCCCCGTCCCCCCCCCCATGCTCCAGTGTTGGCCGGGCTGTTTCACAGCTGTTCCTTCACACTGCAGGGTCTGTGTCTCCTCCCGTCACAGGGCAGCCCCTGTGACGCGAGGTGCTGCTCCTCCGGTGAGTGGGATGAGTCGGGTAAGCGAGTGGGAGGGAGGCCAGGGAAACAGTGGCGACAGGTGTCGGTCCGGGGCTGCGTCGGTGCTGGGGGGAGGGCTGAGAGGTGCACTGTGGGAGCTGGCCTTCAACCAGCCCTGTCACTTCCTGTCTCATAACACCTGACAGGGACTTAATTAACTCACAAACAGCTCCAGCGCTCAACACAGCCGCGATATTAACATCGTAATCTAGGTGAAAACACCCGAGTCAGGAAGTAGAGGTGAGACACAGTATTTAATAGACGCTGTTTAGATGTTTTGAAATGAACTATTCATCATTATCTTGGAGTCTCCAAATTGTTTTCCTGTGCCGAAGTGGCATATGGCACCTACAGAGTAACAACACCATCTGTAGCGTCTCAAACACAGAGATCTAAATCTCACAGCTGTCCTGCATAGCAACATCCTAACAAGAGCTGCCCAGCAAACAGAATACTAACATTTAATTCAACAACTTCCTGCAGTTAATCTGAGTGAAATGTATACCCTTTTGGCTGGTTGATGAACATTTGGTGTCCGTAAAACCACTTGGAAACTTAGAAACAGAATGTAATTATGATGCAGGGTTGTGTCATAGATGTAAACGTTTAGCATTTTCATCGGGGGATGAAATATTAGCCTAGCCCTCCTATATTTGGCACGCTGCGCGTGAGACGCATAATTGCTTCTCTAAAAACTAAATGGCATGTTTGTCATCGAATTTTATGAAGCCACTGGGATCTGTCCTAATCATCAGAATGGCACCGCACGCATCGGAAATTGCACATGGAAATTGGTCCAGAACCTAAAGTATTCGGTCTGCCCTGAATGTAACTGCAGTTGTTTCCCCGTTGACATTTCAACAGCATTTACAGAGAGCCTATCAAAGAACTGTATGTGTCTCTAATAAGCAGAAGTGGGAAGTCTGTTAGGGTGGTCTGGGTCAAACACCATGTCCGCATCATGGCATTGCTGGTCAGCTCTGACTCTGCGACAGAAGAAGTCCTTTATTGATTCCAAACATGAATGCTTCAACATCTGGAGCAGGGCAAGACCAGATGTATTTTTGCTTCCAGATGTTTCCTCCAGACACACCTGTAAGAAAGTCTACAGCACATTTCATAAACATTTAGTCTACCTCATTCGTATTCTTTTCCCCAAGTTACTTAAAAAAACAAAACAACATACAAACATATTCAAATAAATGTGTGGATATCCCATGAAAATGAGGCACAGCTGCATTTATGAAACATACAAATTAAACACTTGATACTCACCATGCAGTTTTAATTCGTTTGGATGTCCCAGGGATTCGATTTGTCAGTGTAAATACCCCCATATGCTTGCACCTCTTAACACGGGGCGGATAATAAGGAAATGATTGAGCAACTGCCTCGCTCTGCTGAAGCAGTGAGGCAGGCTGATTAGAGGTGAAAAGAATCCAGGGCCCCACAGGAAGAGGAGGCAGAATCACCCTCCCCCCTGACTGACGACATATTGAGCTGTGGTCTAATTGGGTTGATGACAGTGTCCGCGGGGCGCGAGAAAGTCCTCGACGAGCCTCTACGACCTGATGATGGGAAACACACGGGACGCGGGCCACCAGAGGCCTCTAGAGCCAAAATGGCCGACAGGGCGGCTGAGTTTTGGTGGCGACGTTTTGGGGGAACACTTCATCTCAGAGTGGCTTTGCATCGAATCCTAAAGTTATCACATTTTGGTGATCATATGCACACTGGAATTCAGCTCTATAATGGTTTATTGCATCTTAGTGCATCCCCCCCCCCCACACACACACACACACACACACACACTGACCTCAGTAGGCACAGACAGCTCAGCGCAGCAGGGGTGAGTCTGTCGACACAGATGGTGGTACAAACCTCCTCCTCCACCACCCACATACACAGCCACACACACAGAAACACACGTGCACAAATGAACACAGACACACACACACACACATTCCCTTTATCTCCTTCTTGATCAGGAGCCATCCTCTTCCCCAGCGTTGAGGCGATCTGTGTCAGCTGTGATAAATGGGCGGTGCTGACTCTGGTGCCCCCCCCCCACAGTGCTACACAGTCAATGTCACTTCCTGTGCAGTCCAAGGGCCTCATTTTCCAAGAGGTTCCTTAGATTTGTTCCTTGGATCTTAAGTAGAGCACACAACATGCATCTGTGCTTATTCCATCTATAGCATGTAGGTCCAGAACTCCATAAGGTCATTTTTGTCCTGTTCATTTGTGTGTTTAAAGCTCAACCTACTAAACGTAGGAGTCATTGTAAAAACATTGAACAAATGATCTCATCGAAACATCTGTGCAATACAGACTGCAGATTTGGGAAAACGGCTTAACTGATTTGCCTGCAGGACCGATTGTCAGGGAGAAAAACAACACGTCATTCATGGCATTAAACTACCGGAGAAGACTGTATGACTGTTGAGGACCCCATGTTTCCTGCTTGGTAAAGAAGTTTTGTGGCACTATAATCATCAAGGAGTCTCCCTAGATGAAGCACTTCACAGCTCCAGCAGAGTGCACAGTGCTCCGAGGTGAATAGGATGTAAACAGACATCCAGCAGATGTCTCAAACAGTGCATCCACTCCATCCTGCCTCCCTGCCTCCCTGCCTCCCTTCCCTGCCTCTATTAGCGAAAGGAGATGTCACACAAAATAAAAGCACTGTCGTTTCCCAGTACAACTGTCCTGAAGGCACTGATGTTGTAATGTGTTCGTTCTGTAAATCAGTCCGTGAGTTAATGGTCTGTATCTAACCGTATGTAGTCCGCAAAGTCCTCCGACTGGTACATTCAATGACAGCGAGACTCCCAAGCCAACTGAAGCCTAGAGAGACTACACAAGGCAGCATGCCAATGTAGATGGCGTGCAGTATGTGCAGATCTAACAGACTTTCTCTTTTAGTCCTTGGACAATCGGAGGCATATGAAGCTATGGGATGTTATCTTGCGGTGCACTACGGTGTGTCTATAGGTTACAACATGGCAAGAGTCATTGGCGCATGGACTTAATCTGCCCATGGAAACATTTTAGATTAGTGTGCATTATCGCTTTCCTCCAATATCCACCACCAACCATTTCTTCATCCACACACTAAAACTGTGACTGTCCCCCTTAAGCCTTTTAAACCATTTTGATATCCTCAGTATGAATGCTCCAAGACATTTAAATATGTCTAAATCTATTCCCGAAGTCGCCCAGCCAAACTGACATACCATAGAAGCAATTGATCCAATTAAAGCCGAGAACAAGTTCTCGGAATTAGCCATGTTTAGAATTCATGGCCCCGCCAAGATGATTAATGACCATGTCTACTCCCAGATAACATTATCTGACATCTGCCCACCCTCTTCCTTTAATATAGTTGGGGAGGATCACTCCAACACTTGATTAATTAAAAGAAGCCACAGGTTAACTTTGGCAGGGAGGATTCCGTGGGTCGACGGTAATTCCGACAGACAAAAGTCCCAGTTCAGTAACTGCCCCACAGCCGACAGCCGAGCAGAGGCAGGAATGCGGGCCGTGGCGCGGAGTGTGAGTTATGGCAAACTCCAGGAACTGCCAGAGCGAGAGGATAGGAGTGAGTTTTGATCCTCTGGTCGGAGCTTTGCTTTAAGCCAAATAAATGAAAGTTAATCTAATATAATGAGGATCTGTCAGCAGACTGGAGGGGGGGCGTGAAAGGAATCATCTGTGAGGCTCGAAGAATAGAGAACGTGTTTCTCCACCCACTGTTCCTGTCCCTCCTCTTCGGTGTCGGTACTGAGGGGACGCAAGGCTTCACAGATGGAAGCGAGAAGCAAGAAGATTCTCAACAATTGCTTAAGGTCGATGTATTTGTCATCTCCATTCCCTTTGAATGAGTTTCGCAAGATTATGTTGCCAACACTGCAGAGATACTGGTCGTTGAATGATAAAAAAAAAATGCAATGTCAAGGCCATTACAGACTGTTTTCGATTGTGCAAGAGTTGGATCAGGGAAGACGAGCACAAGGTTAAAATAACAACATGGAATGAGCTTTGAAAGCGGGTCTGAATCGTCCGATTGCTCATTTCTCATTTTCGAATCAGATATTAACTACATGATTTCATCACTTATGCCAGACGGGCAGATTCCTGCTGATGCATGACTATGATTCCTTTGTTCTGACAGGCAGTCTAATCTATTCAAGAGCCACGCATCTCATTAGAATTGAGTACACACAGTGAGAACCTCGAAGCCTTCATTTTCATCAGAGAACTATTGTACCATGAAGAAAATGACTCTGTGCCATGTCATGTGTCAGATTTAATATAGGGTTATGATACAGTATATGTTTGGCACGTTTTGTAATGTTGCTCAGTGGGGCTAGCTTTAGCTGCCTATACTGTACGGGGCCGTGAGGGAAACATCGAACATGCTTTTGGTTTTTATATTTTATCATGAACTGTCAAGCCTTCTCGGGTGACAAAACTTTACTCGAAGGGAAGAGCGTTGTCGTGACTGGGAAAGTTTGTCTCTAGCACATCTTGGAAAAGGCACTTATTGAGAATTTGCCGGCAAAATTGCTGTCGAAGACTGTCCTAAGTGGAGGAAGAGTGATGGGTTCTGATAGAGCCTTCCCTTCACTGCAAGCGGATACTGCGATCACGTACTATCTTACAGCAGTTCTGAAGATGTCCATGCCAGTAGCTTCACTGGTAAACATGCAGCTGCTATTACTATGATATAGAGGTTCTGTTCAGCAGCCATTATGATGATTGTGTTTCTTTGGGAGTGAAACCAATTGATGATAAAAAAAACTGGCTCAAGTTTGCTACACTAATGGTGTTCAGTCTGAGTTGGAGATTTGAGTCAGAACATTATTCAGATCTTTTTTTTTTACCAAGTTTGCCTGGAAAAGGAAGACTTTATCATATCATCGGGAGACTGAGATCAAAGCAAGTAAGCTAACGATGTTAAGAGGGGGTAACACCATGTGATACATTATTCTGTCCTTCTAGATCTTTCACACACACACACACACGCACGCACGCACGCTCACAAATATACACAAACATGCTCACACGCATGGTCACACACATCCATATAGACACACACGCTCAAAGCACCCACACACCCACGCTCAGACACACACATACACACCGCCACAAACACGCAGACACATACAACACAAGCTGAACCCGAATAACACTCGTGTCAACAGACTTTTACAGTAATGGTACCCCTCTGATATCCATCCAGCCTCACCCCACTGGTTGCCTTTCCTCACTGTCTTAAAGCAACAGAACAGTAATCTTTATGGGGCTGCTGATTCTATCAAGTCTCATCCGTCTCATAATGAGATGACAACACGTGGCAGTGCAGCTCCTGCAAATGAACTGCTCATTACATACACGAAAGAATCTCCACTGTCTCGGGAGGATGAGCAGTGTTACTGATCACCAAGAGCCCATTGCACCCGAACTGAACTCCATTCAGTTTCGTTTGTTAATTCATTGCGATGAAGCAGAGTTCTAATGATGCATCGACATTAATGACTTCTCTGACACTCCTCCTTGTCTCACATTTGACATGGTTGACATCGTATTCATTTGGCCAATTTTCTAATAGGACATTATTCAGAGTCATGAGGTTTTAGTTAATGTGCTTGATCCCAAGCTCTACTGTCACTGCAGCGCAAGCAGAACTCTTCAATGATTACTGAATCCTAATGGCGTCAGTCTCGTGTTCCAGTACACAAACACTCTCAACAAATGTTCCCAATTACACACGCCCCCCCCAAAAAACGGAATATGGACTTTGCTAATGCTAATTCCTTGATACTGTAAAAAAAGAAAATCCACTGTGCTTCTTTCACACATCAAAGACAACCTCTCTGACTGGTAAGCCACCCCACTTTCCACTGCTCAGCTCTGAAGTCGGTGTTTAATGAGGTTGACCTTTGAGGGTCACGAGGAAAAACAGTCCTCAGCAGGATGCTTAAATATAGCTTCTAACTCCCACCTAGGAAAGGCATAGAACCCTCATTAACCCTTCAGGAGAAAGGTTGTGTCTGAAGGCTCCTTGACGACTCACACAAAACACACCTCATTGTTTTGACAATATGACGCGGCGTCACACTAACCATCCCAGGAGTCGGGATCCCCAGAGTTCGGGAACGTGCGAATACTTTTTGGCGAGTTCTGGTTCGTTGCTTTCCGGGTCAGATTCCTTTTAAAGGCACTGTGTAGAGTACGAATCCACTTGTCAAGTGTCACCTTCCAGCCGACTTGTGAGATTGTGTATTGTGGAGTAGACCTTGTCAAAAAAACTGACATTGAAAGCCTGGCTCGCTGGGTGTGAAGGAGTGTGTTACGGGTGTGTGACTGAACTTGGTTTGACAGCCTTCCTTAAAACAGGAAGTGGCGTTCCACCCTGTCCGTACTGCTGCCATGCCGTGTGCACCCAAGAACAGCAGAACATAGAACAAATAATATTGCGATAATGCCATGGTTCCTCCAGTGTCTTTTAACCATATATGTGTCAAGCATTCAATTAGCAGACAGGGGCAGGATTCGAACCTGCGGCCTCTTGCTCAGTCAAATGCTCCTAACCACTGAGCTAAACCAACACCTCAAGGGCTACGTACTCTACCACTAAGCCCAATTTTTTTTTTTCCCCCTCATGTATTTGACCCAGGTTAGAACAGAGTCTGTCTGTCTTCAGCCAATCAGACTCAGACGAAACCCGTTTGACCAGGACCATCCTCTCCCCTCCAATCAGAGGTCATACACAGAGACTGTAATGGATGCAGGCAGCACACAGGGAGCTGGGGGGGGGGGGGGTCTCTGAGCAGCGTGGCCCCGCAGTAAGAGCTCTTAACCTGGGTCCTCTGATCCCCCCCTCTGCCCCCGTATGAATGGATCAAATGTGACACCATCAGAGCGTGTGAAAGCATCTCACCAGCTCCCAAGTGATTTCTCCCAGCAACAGGGACAAGATATTCCTGTTAGGCGGTGGGTGCTGACAATTACAGTCAGACTCAAAATGCCAAGCCTGGTTCTGGGAACCCAACGAGACAGATGCATCACATATGAATAAAACATCAATGCAAACTAAAATTCTGCGAAAGCAACATGAACAATAGCCTATTACCACAACTCACTACTGACATCATAGCATAGATAACGACCACAATCGACAATGATTGTTGTGTGAGACTACCGAATGAACTTAAGGTCCTTTAAGTTCACTTTGCAATCTCTGAAGGCTTGTAAAGACAAAAATATGTCATAAGTAGTTTTGGAAACTGTCATCTATTGAGTTTTCTTTTCTTGTGCAAGAAAGTAAAAACTCCAGAGACTTGAGGCAGAGAAACTGTGATTTATGATTCATGACTCATGTGAAGGCTGTTCATGAAATAACTACAGAGGGTGGCAAATACCAGCTACGTTCTTTCATCCTGAAACTTAATTGATTAAGTATTTTGCCATAGATACTCTCAATACATGGAATGCCTTCCTTCCCCCCCCCCTCCACCTGCCCCCACCCCCCTCTCTCTCTTTACTCCATTCCATCTCCCGTCACCCTCTCTTTTCCTGTCCTTTTTTATACTTTTCATTCTCGGCCCTCTCTCTCTTTCTCTCCCTTTAAAATCTACTCCTATACTTTAAGATATACTCCTATACTTTAAGATCTACTCCTATACTTTAAGATCCAGCCCTATCTGTTGAATGTATGCACCTTCCCGCCAAAGTAAATTCCTTGTCTGTGCAAACTTTCATGGCGATTAAACCCCTTTCTGATTCTCTTCCTCCCTTACCCTCTCTTTCTCTCCCTCTCTCTTTCTCTCTTACCCTCTCTCTTTCTCTCTCTTCTTCACCCCGGTGTTATGTTGACATCTGACTTCTGTTCTGTGTACTTATATGTTATGTTATGCCAGGTGCTTGTGTTGTCTTGTCTTAAGAATTTCAGTGCCCAGTCTGACCTTGTGTTGTTCTGTGTACGTGACAAATAAAAGACTTGAACTTGAACTTCTGGTCAGCACAGATGCAGAACGTCTGCAAGGCTGGCTTTGAATCTCACTGTGACAAGAATGTTTTCAAAGTTGACTGACAACAATCTTCAAACAAGTACATTTTTTAACCTTCGTAGGGTTTGTTTTGTTTTCTGAAGGTTGAGTATGGCAAATGTGTCAACAATACCTCCAATTCCATCACAATTATTATTCTCATTAAAGGTTATGGTTTGTTGTTTTCTACTGTGGGGGTTAACTGAAATAAAAAAACGATCTGCATGACAATCTGCAGAAGCTGCATAAGTAATTCATTCCGCTTGGTGAATTTAGCCTTGTGAAAATGTGTGCACCATTTACGCACATTCATGCCATGAATAATAGATCGATTAAATTCTGCACACCTCCTTGGGGGATGCCCAAGGTTTAATCCCACCTTTTGGGTCAATGATACCGTTTCTACATGCAATATGTACGTGTACATATTGATTTTGAATTCAGTCCTATCTTAGGATGTGAATTTGTTTTGTAATTAACCAGAGCGATGACGAGCAGAAAAACCCTGCCTTCTTAGTTCTGTTAAAGCTTATGCACATTCAGAAGAACATTATTCAAATATGGAAAGAAGCATGTTAATCATCTAACATGCATGTGTCAGTCGAAGACGACAGTTGACAGATACCAGTTTGGTATCGAGAGCTGTTTCTGAATCAGGGATAATTAGCCAGAGGGCTGTCTTAGAGAATATTTCTCCACACCATTTACTTGCTCCTGAACACTTTGTGTCATTAAACTCCGGTACCAGCTAAATGATTATTCAGCACTAAACTTTTAATTGCACCAGGGTCTCTAAAGGAGAGGGTGGGCGTAATTAGCAAGCCTAGAGAATGCACAAAGGACCTGGTGTCCCCAGCGTTTTATCTTGCAGACAAGTGTCACACGCTGAAGAGGAGAAACTCAAATTGAATCTGGCTTCGGCCTCCACTAATCACCACAGCAAAACAGACAGGAGTTCCTTTGAACCACGCCCACTAACCGCACGGCTCGCCTGCTTGCACAAACACACACACAGATACACACACATGCTTCCCTTGTCTCAGGTGTTGTGTTTGATCTTGGCAGTGGCTGAGTGTGTTTAGACCCACACAGTGTGTGTTTGGCCCAGCCGTACTGCTCTCCCACAGTTACCAAACAACATCAATGACAGACAGCAACTATAGTAGGTGTCTATGTGTATGTGTAGTATCTGTAGGTGTGAATTTGCTTTGCTTTCTACTCTATTTATGCTTCCGTTATAATTACGACAAATTCATTTCGCTTTTATCCTAAGCACTTCGCAGGGAGGGATTTGAAAACTCTCTTTGCAAACGCTTGATCTGCTCCACCACTGAGCTAAAGCCGCTCCCAGCATTTAGCTTGTGCTGAAGACAGCAGTCGTACCTGCTTCCCAGAAAAAGATGCCTCCTTCGACGTCGATGGATTTGGCCCTGCTCATGAGCGCACAATCTGAGCCTTCATCCCAGAATACTGATTTTCGTGTTTCTTTCATGTCATGGAATGCTGAACTCGACTTCTTAACCCCCTGACCCTTAATATATAAATAATAAGCAGGAGTTAAGATGCTTTGCTTTGAAATATCCATAGGTTACGCGGGGAAAACGTGACAGAAATACACTCAGCTCTTCAACAGAAAAGGGTTTTTTCTCTGACTGGATGATTGGAAGATTTTGCAGAGAAGTGTGCAATGTATTTCCAGCCATGCCTTCTATTTCCCTCAAACCCACATGATGCAAGAAAATACAGAATTGAGCTTTTTTCCATCTGCATCTTGATTTATGCTTCTGATCTCTCCATCCCTCAGACTGTCTGTCTTCCATTGTTGGCGGCGCGCTGTAAAATCTCACCTTCACTGTGCCATCTGGACACGCTTGTAATCTTAAACCGTTTAATCCCGCTCGTATTTTGTCTGTGGCCTGAGTTCAGTTTCCGGTGGTATCTTGATGGTGTCGGATTTGTGCTCGAACGACACAAACTCCAAGCCTCTGTCCTGTTTTTCTGTCAGACACACACATCATACACCATTAGGTAACATTATCTCGTTGATTTATTTATTTACGATTTAGCTCCATCAGCCAACCTAAATCGAAAAAGAAGCTGTTCTATCTTTACACGTTTCAGGTGCGACCAACATTGCCTTCTTTTTTTTTTGCGTATCATGTAAATATCCATTAAACGTGCCGATCAGATCTTTAAACATGCGCAGGAGCTTGTTGGGAGGCAATACGTGTGTGGCTCACCAGCCCTCATTACATGCACAGCCAACTCTCCAGTGGAAATCGAAAGGCTGGCAGTGTTGGGTTGTGTGGGAATTCTTATCCGCTCACACATTTTCTCATTATTACCTATCAGTAACAATGAGAGAGCGTTACATTACACACCTCCGTTCCTGCTGCCTTCAGCCCTGAGGCTGCGTTTCGGCCTGCAGGGTTCGGCCTTTTGTTGTCTGTTCCGAGGTGGGGAGCGGCCACATTTACAGTATCTAAAGTCATTAAAATGTCGCCTCGTGTTGCTGGACCGGTGCATTCATTCCATCCTGTCAACACAGTAGACATCGTTTTTAGGGGAATGTGGGCAAAATGTTGACGTTAGCCACATAATTAATACCTATGCCAATTGAGCTGGTTCATTTGATCAATATGGACCTACACCAAATATTTTGGGCGGGTATTCTTTACATTCTTCCTACCTTGGCAGATTCTTCCCACCGCAGCCAATTTGTTTACGAAAACTATAGGGCTCACCATAACCTTGTTGTGCGCATACACCTTGCCGGTAGGACAGTCTGACAAACCAGGACAGACTGGTTTGACTTTCCTTTTAGCTGTGCTGCGTTCATTTCAATTCCGCTTGAGTAACATCACTCCTACATGCTCTCCCAGGAGAAATTAACATTGATTGATCTCCAGTTTCCAATTCATTTTTTTCTGCTCCCAATTTAACAGATGTTGATCACCGAGATGCCGTTTTGTTCCTTTTTTCGTGATCTTTGGGAGAATAACCAGCTGCGTGTCAATCTAAATATTAGCTTTCTGCAGGCGTATTCAGGAAGACATTATCAGACAGATGGATGGTTTTGATATCTGTAAAGGTAACCTTGTTTTCATGGTTTAACTTCTCTTACTCTAGGAGTAAGTAGTGTACTAGTAAAATGAACGATGGACTACATGGAACTGATGCGATGGGAATCAGACTGTTTGATACAATGACAGAATCGAGCCTGGATCTAAACTTGTAATTCATCGGTTTGACTCCCATAGCGATTGTGTATTGATTAGAACAGAAGATGAATGCATAAAAAAAGAGGCTTTGTCTCAGATTATTAATCATACTATGCCAAACGTGTTCAGAAATGACTAGAGCATAAATGGAAGAGGAAAATGGCTGAATTTGTGTGTGAAAGGACTTACTGCGCAATAACACCATGTCAGGATAATATAGAGAATGCCTCTGTATACTCAATTAGACTGACCTTGTCAGAGTCCACATTGATCCATCCATCCCCTTCCCTCTCTTATATCTATGAGACTAATGTATTACACAGGCAGCAGAGTTTTACACTGCATTGTCTTGGTAGGTGAATTTCAACACGGGAAATGAATAACAGAACAAGTATAAAAACATAAATAAACATGAATGTACAGCTCCAAAAAATAACCCGACAACTAAAAAGGAGAGACAACAATTTAAAGGGAATAGACCTACCATGTATTCACAGAGTTGACGTCAAGTTCCGTGAAAGTTGTACAGTTCTAAGTTGTTCTACCCAATTGACATTCGTAAACTATTATGCAACTTGTGATTTGATTTAGTGTTTGCGTCTCACCAAGACGATCAGGTTTGCTTCCCAAAGTAAACCGTTTGGAAAGGGTCGGTTTTGGTTGACTAGCTATTGTCTTAATTACATGGTCGGTTTGTTTTGTTCATTATATGCTCATTAGGTCTTTGTTTGAGAGTAAATACCTTGCAGCAGAATTGCGTTTGGCCCGTTAGAAACAAAGCCTATGTAACCTGTCATTTGCAATCCCAATTTACACTTCTCATTGAGGTGAGTCAATACCGCACAATGGATACTAGGAATCAGCAACCACATGTGTTTGCTGTGGAGATGGGCCAATTTGCTTACTTGGCTGAACAGGGCAGATGATCCTTTTAACTCTTTCAATTGAATAACTGAGTTTGTGTGTCATCAAACAGCGAACTGAACTGCAGACTTGGCTTGGGAACAGTTAGCCAACTCGACAGGACGTGGACAATCGCAACATCTTGTTTCCATGCCTACTGTGTAGCATTATCTCTCTTTTGCCATCTTGCTCCTTCTCCCTCCGTCTCCATCTATTTTGGGTTTTTTTGCGGCATGAAAGGAATAAGAGAAGAGAGAGCGCGCGCAGCAATCCTCTTACATCTCATGAATTCAATATATTCACGCTGCCTGTGCTCTCTTAAAAGTGCTTGGGAGTGCATTCGGGGAGTCCATAAGTCACACAGTTGTCACAAGGGCAGTAGTGATGCCTGGAGATGGAAGGGGAGGGGGTGGGGGGGGGGGGGGGGGCTCTGATGTGTTTCAAAGCAGGTACCCTCTGTCAGATAAGGGAATCTTTAATTCCATCCCCTGGCCTAATGTGTTTTTAATGCAGCCAGAGACTTATGTTGCTGTCAGTCCACAGGCCACACAAGGATGGCAGGATACCAGTGGGCGGAACACAGGGACCGGGGGAAGGTGGCAAGGATTAATCGGACGGCATGGGCATCGCACACTCGATCAAATACACATTGACTAAAAGCAGCGCAGGGGTGAAACCTTGCCGCGTTAAAACTGGATGTTCAGCATGTCCATGCTGGATTAATGGGCGCAGTTGTTCCCGGGCACGTTTGATGAAACAATACAGATTGACTCCGCCGAGAATTGATGTCGTCGATAGCGGCGAGAGGCAGGCAAATTGGTCATCGCCCGCATCACCCAGGCAAAATGTTCACAAATGCCCCCAATGGAAATGGATTGTGCAGTCGATTCAGGTAATGAGATAGAATTTGAGTCATTGTGCAATCAACAGAAGAACAAGTTTCTTCAGACGGCTGTTTGAGGTTTCGCTCGGGGGTGACGTCGTGCCCTGTACATGGTGTCCCGTACTCGCGCGGAACCAGGCTTCAAAGTCGAGTGTCAGATTCAACTCCCCTCCAGTAGCCTTTGGGGCCAATTTATTTTCAAGCTATTTAGAACCATCTATTTCTGCCTTAAATGTCCCTGTCAAGAAAGTAGCGCCTGTCTCAGTGTCCGACACACGTGGTTATTTATAACACTGATAGAAGAGGAACAGGCCCTAGGATGATTCATACCTCTTTGTGCCACAGCATCCCATCATTGGATATCTACTTACTGCTCCACCAGTCAGCCAAACCATGCCAGACTTTCTGCTGCAGGACTCGACGATGTATCCATCCGCCCCTGTGTATCCATCCGCCTAACTACACCTTACTACGCCCTAACTGAGACGTTGAAGAGATCCTACTTTCACAACGTTCCCTTCCCTGTCTCGTAATTCAGTGTTCGTTTTCCTCTGCTCATCTGCATTTTCGGAGCAGGACACCATTCAGCTTAGCTAACAACACCTTGCTCAATTCCCACAGGGACGCTGGCTTTGTTATCCCCCGAGGGGAAAACACTGGGCCGATAAAACCCCTCCACATGCAGGGTAATGACATGCATGACTACCGCCAGTGTGCATGCAATAGATCAGCCCTGAAGGTGAAGCCCTTCCTGGGAGGCTGGGGTGAGGCGGGAGCGCCTGCTCTGCTTCCCGGGAGGCTGTGAGTTAGTTCCCTGTCTTTCCCGCCGTAGCCGGCCTGGAACATCGAGTCATTATGAGGCCATGGAGGCTATCCTTCATGTCTCCATTCATTTTCCAATTCTCTTCGAGTTCTTTGAATCCCACGTCCCCCACCCCCTCGCCACGTCCCCCACCAGTCCCCCAAGTCTTCCTCGATGCTAGATATCCCAGTTCCTAATCAAAACAAGGCATCAGCCCTGCTAGTTTGCCATACATTGTCCCCTAAATAAAAAAAAGATGTGAATGTTTAATCGGATTAATGATGCCCTTTGATCCAACTCTCTCCACCTGTCCCATAACGTTATCGCTCAAGGGATTGAAAGGGTGGGTTGGTGATCAAATTGCATCACGAAACTCAGTTACCCAGTGGAGCTTCAATGGGATAGCACAGATCCAGGATCCATTTCTGACTCATTTCACACAGGTTGTCACGGTAACGAGTCTCGTTGACTGGTCAGGTCAGGTGACTGAGCTGCAGAACTCTGCTGTGTCATTTTTCCCGCTCGTTGACGTCAAGCCTTGTTGTGACACCTCAAATGGCAAACCTTGATGCATGTTTCCTTCGACAGTATGAAGCCCAGAGGGGCTGGCAAATGATCGGCCCCCTCCCGTCGTCACAGCGACCAAATGAACCTCGGGACACAAACAAGGCTGGGTGCGACTTGAAAATGAATCATGTGGTCCGATGACGGAAAATATTTGAGAAACCTGAGAGTGCCGTAGGACATATACGGTGTTGTATGTGTCAGTGTTGGTCAGTGTGCGTTTGTGTCAGTGTGTGTTGATTTGTGTGTGTGTGTGTCAGTGTGTTTTGATCAGTGTGTGTATGTGTGTGTCAGTGTGTGTGATTTGTGTGTGTGTGTGTGTGTTGGTCAGTGTGTGTTGGTCAGTGTGTGTTGCTCAATGTGTGTTGCTCAGTGTGTGTTGGTCAGTGTGTCTATGTGTGTGGTTTTGATGTAAACAAACAATTACAGTCCTTACGCTGTCACTGCACCTCAGAGTTCCCATCTCTCGACTCGGGCCGCAGCGCTGCAGGCCAGACTAGAGACAAATGGCTGCGTTATTTATCTCATTAGTGAAATATAGCTCCTCGCATAGTTACGTTTTGTAGCCAGTAACACTGCTGATGGCCTCAGTGAGGCGTTTCTGCATTGGGCGGAGCCACTCTCGTGATCAACAAGCACACGCTTTTACCTTGAGGCCATTGGGAGATTTTCCTCATTTTTCCAAACCTCATTACATCTGTGGCGCAAACGAGCTGCAGGGAGCCAAACGGAGCTTTCTCTCTGAGATCCTGAGAGCCTTACTTGCAGCTGACAACAGACTGCATGATAAGCTCACGCAGGGCCTCGATGAGCTGTTTTAGAAGCGCTCCGCTATCCCACCTACGAGTCGAGGTCCATTAGGATGGCTCAGACGGACTCAAAACAATCGTATCGGGATCCGCGCCATCTGTTCTGGAACATCAGCGAAGAGTCTTGTCGTATTGATTGGCTGTCGGTTGGACTCCCCTGGTTTGGGACCGCCAGAACACTGGGAGTTTGTGGAAGCTGTAATACTTGTACACAGGGTGGAGACTGGATGCTGTCAGAACAACGGTGGAATTGTTTGAGTTTACAGAAACAGGTCTAACCAGGGGGTAAGGCAGCCGCAGAGGGACAAATCTTGGGTTGGAAATCATAAAAGAATGAGTGCAGAAGAAGCTGATTGACTGTGAAGGGAAGGACTGGATGGCAGGCTGAACTCTGTGAGGAAGGATAGGACCCAGGCTGTACTGCCCCCGAACCATCAGAACCATCAAGAATGGGAGAGGATATCTTCCCATGGTAGCTTGAGGCTAGTTTATCAGTCGTTTTAAAGTTCCAGCATTTTCCCTCACATTATAAAACCTCTGAAGTGCATTGGGCCCATTATAAGCAAATCGCTTTAATTCAATTTTGAATGAACGTTCGGAAAGTGTATCTCCTTTTTTGCGACCCCTTCTCTCTCTCTCTCTTTCTCTGTCCTTTTTAATCCCTCTCTTTCCCTCTCGCTCACTTTCTCTCTTTTTTTTGTTGCTGCTTTCCATTTCTTTTTCTCTTCCCAAACCTCTTTCTCTATTGTTATCGCCCCTCTTTCTCTCTCTATTTCTCTCTCTCTCTCTATTTCTCTCTCTCTCTTTCTCTCTCTCTCTCTGAGTTACGAAAAGCAAACTTACTGGAGCAGATAATTGGAGCCCCCCATCCCCCACAGTGCTGACTGCTCCTCCTTTCCTCAACCCTCCGCAACAAAACAAACCTCTCTCCAGACAGGTTTATGTATTCACATATATGCAGAAGACAACATATTCCCCTGATGGTGATGGACAGGGACATCAGTAGGAGAGGCAGGTCGAGGCAGGAGCAGCACTGAAAGGGAAGGACCTTTCCATCCGTCACCCCCAAAAAATGCAAACCATGTCTTTTCCCCATCGAATCGTAGTTGGGGTTTTCCTTGAAAAACCCAACACAGCCGGAGAGATCATTTGGATGTGTGGACTGTTTTGCAGGGGGCTTACAGTCAGAGGAAATACTGTGGACAGCCGTCTAGACCCAAACATGTCTACGTCTGATGTGTTTCGTACTGGAGCACGCTTATTGTCCTCCTAGTAGTCCCCCAATCAGGAACCAGGTTGACTCTACCTGCAAATAAACGCGAATCAGATGACATTAGCTTGAAACGACACCGCTGTCTTTTATCTGATTTTATTTTGGGGTGGTCCGTGCAGGTTAAGCAGGAGAGGAAGGTGGTTCATATGACGGTAGGGGGGTTGTGAGAGGCGTTGGCCAGCGTGTCACATTAGCTTAAGTGACCACTGAAGTCTGCCTGCTGTGAGTCACAGGTGTGTAGGCTGAGTGTTGTTAGGCCTCTGGCCCTGCTCAGTCACAGACACGGCCTGGGTTTATTTCAGGAAACGATGCCTGTTTACACACACGGCAAGCCCACAGCAGGAATGTGTCGTGGCTAGAAGAGAGGGTCGCCGCGGCAACGCTTTCACGACAAGGTGACATTAAACGAGCGTGTGGAGCGTTTGTGATATGATTTCGGCTCTCGTCTCAACTGCTTAACGTGGTCTCGCATGCAAACCCACACCCGGGGAATTGATTTCCTGGTAAGAGACGGCCTGATTTGGGAGCCTACGTCTATGGTTTCTGTGATCCCCTTGCTGGTACTGAAGGAGTCTCTATGAAGAGCAGATTACCAGACACATCCTGGATCAACGGCCTGGAGAGAGCGAGGTGGAGAGGAAAAAACAGAATCAATACTCAGCACCACCAACCACCATCTCGTGCTACTGTACTATGAACGATGCAAGCTCGGTGAGGTTAAGAAGGCCTCGTAAATCGGTCTGGTAAAAGTCAGACCTTCCCTTGACTCTGACCCCTGAAACACTGTGTGAGCCGTGAACTGATCCTTGATCGTCTGCTGGACTTTCTCGACAGTATTTGTACTTCACTTTGGATAGAAGCGTCTGCGAGACGAATGAAACGTCAAATGTCAGAATCCAGCTCACTGATGTGTGTTTTATGCTTCATGCATCAACAATACCCAGGTCTCTGTGCTATAGGTAGGCTCTCCTGCCAAAGTAAATTCTGTGTCTGTGCAAACTTTCATGGCAAATAAACATCAATTCAATTCACATATGTGGTTTGTTTGTCCTGAGGTTGTTTTAGGCTACAACTTTCGGAGAGATGGTTGTCCCGGTTGGTAGTTATATAAGCACATTTCTATATGTATTATTTAGTCCTTGTCTCTGTGAATGGTAATTAGCCATGACCTGTTTGTGGCAGCCTGATTCTGAGGCTGCAGAAATTGGTGCTGTGTTGTGAATATAGGGGGCCAGCAGGGGAACTGTTCCACCGAGAACTGTTCCTTTATTCATGTCACGCTCATCTCTGGCTGAAAACACTGTATCCCTGTTCCTTTGCATGAGTGTGTGTGTGAGTGTGTGTGTGAGTGTGTGTGTGAGTGTGTGTGTGAGTGAGGACAGTAAGGGGAGAAGGCCTACCCTCAGATTATATCCTAGTTCTTCAAATCTGTGATCACATCATGTAATTATTTTCCCCAAGAATCCTAATGACGTAAAAAGTCTCAAGGTGTATATCTGATTCGGTTGAATGTTTCGGTAATGAAGCCCAGACTCAAGCAGGGTTCTTAGTGGGGATGTTTTGCAAAGCTGTAATTGTACTCCAGATAATGTAATGTATTCATTTTTTTATCCAAAGGGATGTACAGTGGGGATTTGAAACCTGTGACCTCTTGGTCCGCAGTCACCACTCAGCTATACCACTCAGCTATACCGTCCCCTTGAGCTATACTCTATATACACTTCAGTGTAAATCTCACTGGCTCCTACATCCTTCCACTTGTTTTAAGGAGAGACCTGCAGGAAAAGGGGCACAACCAAGTCGAGTTTAAATGAGTCATGTTTCAGTGCATCAAACCCTAAAGTTAACCAAAAAGCATTCGAACCAGCAACACTGTCGTACAAAAGAACTTCAAGCTTCACACACAGCAGAGCTGGAAAGATTGCGTGAAATAAAGAGATTCCAGTCAATACCAGAGAAGCATTATCACCAACTTCCCTTGCATTGCCAGGGGCACGGTGTCAGTGTTAGTATCTGCCTAAATTGTTGCCATGGAACACAAGCAGAGAGGTTTATAAATTACTTGGCTCTACTTTATAAAATATCCTACATCCTTAGTGCTCCAGGGGACAATACATGTTTGTTAAAATTACATATATTTATGAGCCACAAGAATTCCCATGGCTATATATCTGTGGAGAAGCAAACTGTATTTTTCCATATTAGTGGATCATTGTGGGCGAGGCAGGCAGATAGTTGGTTATCAGGAAGTGCTGGCTCCTGGTTGGTTGTAGACTTGATGACTTTCATCTACTTAAAACATGTTTGTTAGCAAAACTCTTGTGTTATGAAAAAGAAAATCCAGGTCTCACACTGAGTGACCACTGATACGGTTCCTTCATGGCTCACGTAACACTTCCTGTGGAGCCTTGTTCATTATTCTCCACATCCTTCTCTGGTCTGGGAGCAGTGATGTTTCCCTTCATTCAGGATGGATGAGTCACAGCACCACTCAGTCACGCAAAAGACAGTCTGCAACTGTTGCGAAAACAGGACGTGATCTGTGAAGATGCGATGCAGTCTTTGTCAAATGAACTCTGATGTGATTAAAATGCATAATTTCACACATCCGAATTTGACCAAACTTCCATAAGTGTTTGTAGACTCAAACAACATTCGGCAACTAATGATCAATTGGATATATATTTGGGAAATGCACATTTGGCAAAGCTGCTGGGGACACACATGAGATTAAAAAAGGCTAGCATGAACTGGATGAGATGGAAAAGATTTCTATGACTAATTTTGTGGCAGCTGAAATCGAGGATTGCTTTAAATTCATAGCCTCGTTTTTTTCCTTCTTCTATTTGCCGTGATGGAAAGATTATCTGAAAGCTGTCGGATTAAATCAGGTTAGTCACCACAGAGTTAGCCAGTGGTAGGAGGGGGCTCTGTCTCCATGAAGCGCCGAGTATGAAGTCTTCAATCTGATCAGGACGGGCACCTTTTCCACGATCACAACATACACTTTATCACAGGACCTTGCGTGGAGAATGTAAAGTGAACAGTGATAGCCGTGTTGTAAGCGATGAATGACATCATGAAAAACAATGAAATGCTCAAGACATCGATTTAAAACAAGCATTCAACCAAGTAGCGACTGTATCTTTTTACCAACGTTGATGAATCTGTGCCCTTGGAGAAGGTAGATTTAGTTTGTCCAATTCATATGGAATGACTAAAGCATATGCACCTTTGGCTATGGACGATGACCCATGCGATCTTCATCCGTAGGGGAAGACATGTTTAGCATTCATGTGGCTTTTGCGATTCATCTTTCCCTTTTGAAACTGCTGACGAGCTTGCTTTAAAAGGAGAGCAGTCAACCTTGCAGTCAAAGCTCTCAGAAAAGAAAGAAGAAAAACAGCCACAAAGTATTGCGTGAAATGAAATGATTGTTTGCCGTCTCACAAGCGATTTGTAAAAGACCCCTAATTAATTTAAGGGAACCATATTGATATTAAAGCGTATTCATGCTCCGTAGTCCAAATGCGGCTCGTTGCAGATGATGAATTTTAACAGTGTTGGCCTGTAGTCGTGCTGACTCAACAAACAGGCCTAAGTCACCCAGAAACATGCCTGAAGAACCGAACAAATGAGTCCAGGTTAGGTGCAGCATGCTCCATTTTGCTTCTAGAGGACTGTCTTGCTGTCTCAAGACTAATTGTCTGTCTTTAGTGCAGGCACAATCCCCCGAAATACTCTTGCAGGACTGGACAAATGAGACATGTTTTCCACATCTCAGCCAACATGACTAGTAACACTGGGAAAGAAATGTCGCAACTGTAGTTTTTTTTCTGTCTATTACTGTTCTGTCTAATACTTGATGAACTAACTGAAATTACATGGCTATTTCTGAAGTCATTTACATTTTGTTATATCATTAGAAAGCCAAGGATGTCCTCTATTGGACAAATGAAATGGCTATAAAAAGGAAGTATGGTGTTTAAGTTACGAGACTGACCTCCATTCAGTCACCACTGCCCTCCAGTCTGCCAGAGCGGCTTCCAGGTCTTCCGTCATCATTCTGCTGGACCTTTCTGCAGAGTTTGACACGGTTTACCACCAAACTTTCTGAGAAGGGCATCACTGGCACTGCACTCCAGTGGATCTCATCCTACCTGTCGGGAAGATCCTACCAGGTCTCCTGGGGAGGCAAACTGTCAGGCTCTCGCCAGCTCTCCACTGGTGTCCCACAGGGCTCCGTCCTTGGACCCCTCCTCTTCTCTCTGTCCACCACCTCACTTGGACCAATCATCACCTCCCATGGCTTCTCCTACCACTGCTATGCTGACAACACGCAGCTGTACCTGTCGCTCCCCCCGACTGATCCGGGGATTGAGGCCTGCCTCACAGACATCTCCACCTGGATGACCTACCACCACCTCCAGCTGAACTTCACCAAAACAGAACTTCTCATCATCCCTCCAACCCTCCATCTCCCACGATCTGTCAATCACCCTGGGATCTGCGACGGTGACCCCTTCATCCTCTGCCAGGAACCTTGGGGTTACCATGGATGACGAGCTCTCCCTCACGGCCCACATTGCTGCTGTGTCCCGGTCATGTAGATTCACCCTCAACAACATCCGGAAGATCAGGAGAGACCTGTCTAAGCACTCCACCCAGCTGCTAGTCCAAGCACTGGTCCTCTCCAAGTTGGACCACTGCAACTTGCTGCTCACTGGTCTCCCTGCATGTGCAACCCGCCCTCTTCAGAGGACTCAAAACGCAGTAGCCCGCCTGGTCTTCAATCTACCCAGACGCTCCCATGTTACCCTGCTCCTCATCTCTCTCCACTGGCTACCCATCACGGCCCGCATCAGATTCAAGACCCTGGTACTGACCTTCTAAGCAGTGAACGGGACTGCACCCGACTACATCAAGTGTCTCCTGCAGCCTTACACCCCCACCCGTCACCTACGGTCTTCTTCAGACAACCGCCTGGTGGTCCCACCGCTCAAGACCGCCCGGTCCCAACACAAGCTCTTCTTCTGCCTGGCCCCCCAATGGTGGAAACAGCTCCCCACCTCCATCAGGGACACTAACTGTCTCCCCACCTTCAAGAAAAGGCTCAAGACGCACTTGTTCCGGGACTACAACGGCACTTAGGAATGCTTGGCTGGACCTGATGTTAGTTTCCTCCAGGATCACAATGACTCTTATTGAGAGACTTGTTGCTCTTGTTGGTTAGTTGTAACAAAGTTAACTTTTGAACTCTTGTACTCGCTGTGAAATATTTTACTGTTAATTGTTCCTCTACAGGTACAGTCTTGCACTTTTTGGGGTTCATGTTGTTTTTTTTATTTGTAACTTGGATAACTGCATGCTCTTATGGGTCTTACTTTGGGCAATGTATGCTTCATGTTTTGGCTGCTTGCAATGTTTGGGACTACCTCGTTGTTATGATCAGTGACCTGTGCTCTTTCGTAAAGCTCTCTCTTGGAAGTCACTTTGGATAAAAGCGTCCGCTAAATGCATGTAAATGTAGTCCAAAACCTGTCCACTTCAGGGGTCACCAATACATTTTCTCAGGAGGATGGTCTCAATGTGCTCTTTATGTGTTCATCCTAATTCTAGATGTGGAAGTTAACCATTCACATATCTAACACATAATATCCAAATTTGTCCCTTTTATTTTCTTAAGATCTTTCTTAAGTTATCACAGTTGTACTCAATGACCAGAGTTTGTTAATACAGGTTAAGACGGCATTCAGGGGCATGTGACTGGGCAGTCTACTATGACCATGTTATTGTAGGCCTATCTATCCACATTTCCTATTAAGCCTGTCATAAGTCATTGTGATTAGAAAACTGTGTTCAAGGATTAGATTTGTTTGTCTTCCATTTTGAGTCCATTTAATTTGGTTTCCATAGGCACATAATTGTCAAACTCCGCTTATCTGACATTCTAATTAGACTGTTCAAATCCCACAAGGAATGAAGGAATTAATAACTAGGTAATTTTACATGGAAGTTGCCAAAACAACATTTGGGAAAACAGTGGGATAGTAGCTATGTAAAAACAAACGAAAGCTTGTAGGAAATGTACAAAATAAACACAAATAAAAGTGCATTTAATGAGTTGATGTTGTCAGCATGACCCTGCCCCCTCCCTCTACTTCCCCCCCAACTCGATATACATTTCATCAGTCGTCAGACTGTCTCCTTACTGTTGGGCTAATCTAATTAGTGGGTCCTAAGGGGAGCTTTAATGTTGGGGAAAGGTCGTGAAGGCGGCCTTTCTAACCGACTCCTCTTACTGACGCGTCAGAGAAAGGCGGGCGGAGACAGAGACCACCCCAATGAACATTCAAAGACACTTTCCAGGATTATCATGAGACGTAACTCACCACTAGCCTACTCCATAAACAGTCATAATCAGTCTCATGTGGAGACGATGATTAACTTTACCTGCTAAGGTTATGTGCTGGAAACATGTCCTTATATGGCCCCTCAGTCTTTTTGAAAAGGCTCATAATCTTAATTGAATCAATAATGTTACATTCATTATATCCATCTTATTGTGAGTTTAAATAACAACTGCTCATTTTCCTATTTAAGTTTTCGTTCATCTTTTTTAATTCAATCGACCTTCAGCTTGAAATCCCTGTTGTGTACTTCATTAGTAATTAACATCTGCGTACTGTTCTCCTGAGACGGACAAAAGAACCGTTTTCCATCGTCGGATTTTGGTCCGTGCTCATTTTTACTGCAGTGCCAGAACGAAAGTAAATTAGAATTCTTTGCAAAGAAGGATAATTACCAGGACCTCTTGAACTTGAGAAAACTCCTGCGTGAGAAGAATGAGTTGCGCTTATTTCCCAAACGACCGCCTTGAGAATACAAGGAGTGTTCTGTAAATAGCTGACAGATGCCACTCACTAGTGTGTCCACAAAGGGCATGTCATCTCCGTAGAGTTCAGCAAAACCTTCCAAAGTTTCCTACTTTGTTTGATGAACAGTAGACAACCCACATGGCTACATAATCACAACACCAGGTGCCAAAACAAGATGAGTCGATTTGTTTGGACTTTTACATGATATACAGCTCCGGTTTCTCTCACTGAATGAACCTATTGGATCCTAAATGCGCCAAACAATCTCCCTTCTTTTGGATATATGCTATTGCCTGCTGAATCCTGACGTGTTACATCAGATGAGTGACTCTGGTTACTGCTCGTATTCCCACAGAGACACAAACACAGGAACACGAGACACACACACAAACCAACGCACACACAACCCACACACACACTTTCATGCAGCTCTTTCAGGTAGGAGATTGTCTGGATATTTCTTCTTTCATGGATTAGTTACAGGAGGAGAGTTTTAAATTGTCTCAGAGAGAACGTTTTCAAAGAAAACCTCAGCGTGACCTTGACGATTCCAGGCTTGTCTCTCAGAGTTACGCTTCTTATTCTTACAATAAAGTCAGACATAAAAAAGAACCCTGCGACAGATCTGAGGCCTGTAAACATGGCATGTATCTCAGAGTCTGCTGTGTTTCTCATCAACCATCCCTCGGGGCTGATTTTTCAGTCATCGGATGTATAAACAGATCCAGCCGTTTCTATAATGGTGCGATGGTGCAAACCTGCGACCGGTCGACCTGCACACCAGTGCTCTAACCACTGAGCTCCAAATGTGGCAGGACGACAGAGCCATGCTTGACTATTCCAGGAGGTTTGGCGGGGGGGGTGCTCTCCGGACTCAAAGCTGTGAAGACAATGGGCAACGCTTTTGTGTTAAACTCAGGACCCTCTTAGAAAACCGCAACATTTCAGCCACCGCCACACCCCTCTCACATAATCTTCTTTCTATAGAAATATCCAGCTCTCCTTACTACCCCACTCAGCGCCCCTACCCACACACACACACACGCACACACACCCCTGCAATCTCTAGATACCCACCATCGGAGGAGACAAGACCCAAGGAACATGTTTTCTTCCACCCTCTCGGTGTTGATACACCTCAATTGCAGTGAGTATTAAGTGTTGGAGGTCATCATGTATCAGGGTTTGGTACAAAGTTTGACGTTCACATCATTCATCTAAAATTCCAACCCTACAGTTCCGTGCCCTGATGTTCTGAACATTACGGTCCAAAAGCTGAAAAATATCTGATGCACATCAAACAAGCTCCATAGAGACACAGCCCTGTTGACCATTAAAAATGTATATCCCTCACCTTAATGAACAAGCACAGGCCTCTGGGCTTATACTTCAAAGCTTAGAGATCTTCACAAGAAAACTGCCCTTGACTTTCCTAGATCTAATCACTAGGGTCAAATTCATCCAAATGGGATTCTGGGGCATTTTCGTCTGAGCTTAACAAACTTGAACATATTCTTTCTGCCCATAAGCCTATAGGTTCTGAATCAAAGAAACGTATAATTAGACACTGAATATCTCAGTCATGGTATCATTATCGTGTCACTACGTTGAAATAATCTCGACCTGAGACTCTCAGCATCCCATAATGTTCCTCTTCTGTCTCGCTCCACATAGATAACGTGGGTCTCACCAGAGCCAGCTGTTGTTCCTGGACTGTCAGGAGTGGGAGGTTCACAACGAACCGTGTGGACGCTTTGCCAACCTTCCTCCGCCTTGAGGACGATGGAACATCATGCCTGGGAGTGCTTCCACCCTCCAATCCTAGCTGCTGTGCTCTTTCACCGTCCAATCCGAGCTGCTGTTTCTGGCTGCTGCACAGCTGTGAGCCCTGCTAGGTTTGGGTGCAAAGCGGTTGAACCTGGTTGCTTTCTGACTTGCTGCTGCCGCCTGGGTGCCAGCGTCCATGCCAAAGGGGTTTTATCTCACAACTTTATCAAGGGCCATTCTTTGCCTTGTCTTCCCCCTCCCCTCTCTCTCTCTCTCTCTCTCTCTCTCTCCCTTTCTCTCTCTCTCTCTTTTTGTATGCCTCTATCTCCATCCCTGCCCCCGCTTCCTCTGTCTCTTAGAGTTAGAACACACTCTAATTTCAACCTAAATAGTGGTGGGAGATAATGTGAGAGGATTTATCCGTTTTCAAATGGACTTCCACTTATCTGGGAGATAATACTGGCTGGTTGACAGGGTTGCTTGGCTGGCTGGCTGGTTGGCTGGCCAGCAGACGGGGTATTTGTTTTCCTATCAGACGTTCTGGTCATGATTCCCCTAACAGCCCAGGAGAGCGATCGCTCAGCTGTGAATGTCGAGGTCAGGGCCTCGTTCCTGAGCTCTTTCATGGTCAGTTCCTTCAGAGAGGACGTTGGGTTCCAGTGGGATTGTTTAGGGTCAGTCTAGGAGAAGGAAGGCCTGCCAAGGGAAGGCTTTTAAATGGAGAAGTGCTTGAAGACATATTGAATAGGGGCGCCCAGTTGCTCACTAGGTAAGAGTGGGTAGCCGTTAAGGCTCTGGACATTTCCTGCTTGTCTTCTTTCTCTTTCCTTGCATTCCAAGAAAAAGAAAATACATTAAATATTTAAAAATATGTTTGTCGGTTGGACAGTGATTAGGCCATGATTGCATTGGAGGGTAGAAATAATGGTGAGAAGATAAAGTGTGTGAATGCGAGAACCCAGTAATGACAGATATCACAGAACTTTGTACAGAACTTTGTGAAAACAAGTAGGTTTGTGCCTTCTCATAAATCATATACTGCAGATGTATTATGCAGAGGTTGTGTTTGTTAGTGGGCATTTTGTGTGTGCGCATTTGTGGGTGTGGGTTGGATTTCAGAACAACATTTAAAAAAAAACATTTTAAATCCTGTAGGATCTGTTCTATTTGACTATATACTTGAGCTGTTTTCAAACGACTGTCTGTGTCCCTGTCTTGCTAAGACAAAAATAAAAATACTTCTACTCCCACGTGCCATAGGAATAAATAAAGAAAACTTTCCATTTTAATTCCAGTCAATGACATTCAAAAGCATCGGATACTTCAAAAGCATTAGATACAGATAAAAACAAAATATGGTATTAATGCATGAAACCCAATCTGGAGTTGGATACAAGAAACAAGCTTGAGTCAGGGGAAGACATGGGAAATATTCCGGTTGTTCATTTTTGGCTCTGGACAGATGGCTTCAGTCACAACACGCTCAACCCAATATACTGCAAATACTCAGCCCTTAGATATCTAGATACATTTCCAGACGAGAGTTTCTCTGTAAACCCCTTGTCAAAAGCAACAATATCAGGTAAAGACATACAGGAAGCATTGGAAAAGCTAAAATGCATTTCATGTACATTGCATCATAAAACGACATATAACAACAAGATAACGAAAAATAAATTAACACATTCATATAGTTTTTCTGAATACTTTGTCTGTTTCAGGTAAATAAAACACGAGAGGCCAGAGGCCCAAGAGAGACCTCTGCTTCGGGCGCACCTCTGAGTACACCTAGGGCTGTTATTGACGTTCCACTCCAGACCATGGCTGCCTAATTAGAAGATGATTCACGTGCTCTCCTGCCTTTCGTGTCCTTTAAAGGCCAGATGTAATGGCAGACTAGATCATCCAGCATTTTGTCGATAAGAGAGCACTCTCATTACCCTTCACTACCTCTTTGCCGCAGTCGGGGCAATTTTGGAGCTCTGCAATTTCAGTCTACAAACAACACCTGCTCTAAATAACTGCATCACACTTTGATTCTTCCCCATAGATGCTGCTTTGTGGCCGCGAATGGTTCATTGGCTTCATGATTATTACGTTTTCCCTGATGATCTTTTTTCCGCCAGATGTTAGTGTTGTGGAGACAGTTTAACACTAGAAAATGTGCTACCATTAGCGTCAGGCACTAGCGATGAGTCAAGGCCTGACATTTGTTCTGACATCTGACATTTGTTGGGGGTCAGGTGGCGAGTAAGGTGGGAGTCAGGCTATTAATCAGAAGGTTGCAGGTTAGATTCCCGGCCGTCCCAAATGACATGTCCTTGGGCAAGGCACTTCACCCTACTTGCCTTGGGGAGAATGTCCCTGTACTTACTGTAAGTCGCTCTGGATAAGAGCATCTGCTAAATGACTAAATGTAAATGTTTTGATCCAAAGCGTCTTGCAGGTAGGGGATTCGAACCTGTGACCTCTTGCTCCATAGTCTGGTGAGAAACCCATGTGTCTCCTTTTCCCAATGCCACTTAAAGTGTTGGTTAGCAGTCAGCCTGAAGTAGACGTTACTCTGAGGACATTCACTTGACATTAAATGTTTTCACACCCCAAAAATTCTGCCAGCTTAAAGAGCAGGAATGCAGCACCAACATCTGTGATTCTGAGGAAAACCTGGAGAGCACTGTCTCATTAACCAAACCCAAGACGATTAGCCTGGCATGGCCAGACCAATTAGCAAATGGCTATTAGTCTGGGACCTGTTCATTTTCGACATCCAAAGGACGTTACCAGACCAAAATGCCTCTGGAGGCAATTGGATGGAATTGGAAGGATACAACCAATCAGAGAAAAGAAATGTCATCTTGGTTGTTTACAACGCTTCTCTGTTTAGTCCCCTCATTATATGAGTGCCGATCTCAGATAAACAGAAGTGATTAGCCAAGCACATTCTGTACCGGATGGAACATGTGAATGAAGTTCCAAATGTGTTCACAAGTTGCGAGAAAAAGAAAGTCACTTGTTCCTTGTGGGGGTTGGAAAAATTGTGCCTACAACTGTTACTCTTGTTGTCGCAAATGCAACGGTGGTGGTGGGTTTCCAGGGTTCGTTTGATATAGCAGTGTTCTGATGTGTGCTTCTCCTGGGAAGATAGCCAGGTTTGCAGACTAGCGCTCAAGAGTGAACTGGCTGCCTCGAGTGACCATCACTAGAGGAGTTAGCACCAACGCAACAAGTCTCACTCATCCCCATGCCTGGAGATCTTGTCTCTCTTCCCTCTCTCTCCTCTCTCTTTCCTCAATTTATCTCACACTCTCTCTCTTTCTCTCACACTGTTTTTCTCTCTATCCTTTCTCGCACTCTCTCCTTCCCACGTTCCCTCTTTCATGTGTGTCCTTTCCGCTCCCCATCACCACTTGATGCATGCGGGCATGTGAGAAAGGCTCTGTGAAAGTCATTTAGTGTGTAACTCATTAATATTTCCTCCATTTCCCCCTCCTCCTAGGCTCCCCGGCTAGCTGTCTGTGACCACCTCTAATGCAGGTCATCTGTCACGCACCCACGCCTCATTCTCCTCCACTTCTGTGGCACGAGGGAAGCTGCCACCGCACCTGAGTTGCCCGCCCGTCTGCCCCCCTCTCTCTTTCAGGCTCTCTCTCTGTCTCTTTACTTTTGTGTTTCTTCCTCTGCCTTTATCTTGCCCTCTGTTTGTCTCCCTCTCTCTGTCTTTTCTCTCTCACTCTCTCTCTCTCTCTTGCACTTACTCTTCCTCCCTTGTTATCTAATTGCTGATTGAATGTTGCTGTTTGTCGTATCCTGATGAAAAATACCCTTTAATGGTCCTCTGCACCTGTCAGTCCCTCATTAGAGAAATGTTTTGAGGTTTTAATACTTGCTGTTGATAATTTGTGCTTTTATGCCAGCCATATTTCCTGCCAGTCAGGTGAATCACATTACTTTGTAGAATTGCCTATTGACATACCATTTCCAGATAGCCGGGACTCACTTTTGCATAGCTTTGTACGGATGCAGTTCTTGGAACTTCCAGGCAATCTTGAAGGCCAGATATGACTCTTATCATCATGTCACATCCATTTTCTTCTGGAAGAACAAAATATGCCTTTTGACAGAAATACCTTTTGATTCCTGAATTACCTTGAATTCCCATACAATGTCAATTGTGTTTGATCCACAAATGTGCATATGTACTTAAAAGATCATTGTTAGTTTGAGAGAACAGGAAATTTCCCGGTATGTTTTTGGTTCTTATTCATCATCCAACATAATTAGTGATCTATTCTATTCATGTTGATTACATTCACAGGATGTTCTATATCAATTAGGCTTGATGAAGGACAAAATGACAAGGTTGTTCGGAAATTAAACACTCTGTTAGACTTTTGACAAATGGTGCATTTTAATTGCAAACACAAATCAGTTCAACAGCAGCGGCTCATTTGCATGTGACCATTGTTCTCAAGTAAAAAAATAAATAAAAATCTGGTGAAGATATGGGTTAAATACGGGGTGAGTAGGTGTTCATTTTCAAGGAAGTCCTGCCGCATTACTATGGAAACTAAGGGTCCCATGACAGCTTCAGCATATAACTGGAAAAGCAATTAAACCAATGAGAGAAGAGAATAGGTTTTGAATAGGTTAGAATGGAAGAGCTGGCGGCATCCCAATTAATGTGAGAACATTTTCCTGGATGGGAAATGGAACAGCATGCAAAAAAGTAGTACATTATGTTGAAAAAAACATTTTTGGTTGTATAAATGCTGTCTACATCTGTGTAAAGATACAATTTAATTAATACATTTGCCCTTTCTTCTTTTGAAGTTGAAGAGGTATATCTATTTGCCCTGAGATTGTCAACAGCCAGTGATCTTCTAAGAAATGTGTGTGTACGCCGAGGAACACACAATCCCTGCGTTCTCACCAGCAGGGTCAGGTCTAGCTTGCTATATCAGGGCCAGTGTTGGGTAAGTTACTTAAAAAAAGTAATTAATTACTGATTACTTCATCAATTTTGTATTTAAAATACTTATGCAATTACTCTGTCTGAAAAGTAATTTAATTACTCAATAAGTAATATAACGCATTACTTCTTACAATCCCTATTCCTTGACTGGATAGACAACAGAAAGGAAAGTCTTTCAAGAATTAAATACAAGTCAAACTTGGAATAGTCTAGCCTTTTGGCTTTTTAAAACATAGCCTACTAATACTTAACATTGTAGTAACACATGTAACCTTCTTTTATCTTTAGTTACCAAACAATATGTGCATAACACAAAAGCTTAACTTTAAGTTAAACATGGCATCACAGGATTCTACAGTACGCAGCGGTAGCATCTCTTCCTGTAATCTAATTTGCAGTAATTTTTTAAGCTCACCTTCAGACACTTTCTGCACTGGTGATGTAAAATCAAGTTTTGCCTGCTTAACAGGTGTTGCTGAGGTGTTATCTGTCGATGCCAAAGTAAATTCCTTGTCTGTGCAAACTTTCATGGCGATTAAAACCCTTTCTGATTTTGATTCTGATGAACATGGATCACTCAAAAATGTTTGTCGATGCTGCCTTGTGAGGTGCTTCAGTAGGTTACTTGTGCTAGCCGCAGCCGCATATCGCATATCACAATTTACAGTATGTAACGGAAGCACATTACAAGTGACTAAAAATTAAATTACCTAAAAATTAACAGTAATCCCTTACTTTACTTTTTCAGTGGATAAGTAATGGATTTACAGTAACACGTTACACCCTGCGCTGATCAGAGCAACCAGTTAGGACTTGTTTGGTGCTGACATGCAGCAGTCTACATGGAGAATCACGTGTTTTGGGGAAGTAGGAAAACAATGACAACTTGCCCCACCCTCCATGCCCACACACACACATTTACGTACATAGTACTGTACGTATACACACACACATATACACACGCACATACAGTTTACACACACACACACACCAACAAACACACATTCATACACACACACACCCTTACAGTTTACACACACAAACACACGCATATACACAGACACACACAAATACTTTGTAGCAACTTCTTTAACTGTGTGCATACACGACTACTCTAGAACTTACTACTCAACCCCGATGGTCCAAGTGAATGATTCAGAGACCAGGTAGACGGTGGAACACAGAACCGACGCAGAACAATCGCTCCGTCCTCAAAGCCCTGTGCTCTTCCGAATCCCGCCATCGCTCACACACTCAGAAAGAAAGAATGAATGATTTAGAGAGATGAGACAGGAGGTTGCGGGCGAGTTCAGCTTCCTGCTTAAAAACATCCACACATTGAATGACTTATTCAGAAGCTCGAGACAGGCCAACACATCTCGGACTTCACTCCAAATATGCGTGGCCAAGACGAGCAAGGGAAAGTGTTTTGCTGATGAGAAAATGTCTAAATAGCATCAGATGGTAGTGAGTGACAGAGACATCTAGTCATCAACAATATAAAAATATAAAACATTGACGATATAAAGTACTACATTTGTTATGACTTTTGGTTTGAAAGGCCAGGCCATTCTGCTCGCAAATCTATTTCGTACAAACATCTCACTCTGATGAAGATCTTCATGTCACACCAATCGTTTAGACTGAATTACAAGGATGTTAGGAGTACAGTGATATAAGTCTGGTCTGCTGGTTAATGAGACACTTTTCATAGTTGAAGAGAGTGCAAAGAAAATACTTTGCGTGTGGTTAGGAGATCCAGATTGAAGTCCAATCAACACCTTTCTTTCAACTTTCCCCTCAGAGCAGTTCTACTAGAGGAAGCTCTTACTAGTACTATTTTTGTAGATAGCTCTCTGATGGCGTTCGCCACCTCTTCATACTGTGTCAGTGATATATGTCTATATTTTATTCCTGTTCAAAAGCACTATGAGTGGACCACATACCTAAACACCTTTGGCTATTTGGCTTCTGATAACTGTTCATTTCTAACATATTGTATATGTATATACAATGTATGTATTTGTTTATTTATTTATGGAGTGATAACCAATTTTAAGAGGCTTTACACTGATTCAGGGACATCCTCGAATTCGCTGGATGTGTATTTGGAAAGTAGAATCAAAGCACATGTCCTCACTGACCCAACCAGTTCAACATGGCTGTAAGATAAACAGACATAACTAAGAGGTAGGATTCAAATTGCCTCATTAGATTTTATGTGTAGAGAGAAGTGTTATTTTCATATGTTGTCTTGCCACAGCTGTGGGGCTGTTACAACAAAGGCTCGCTCCTGCCCTCTTGTGGTTTAAATGTATTCCTACCCTGTTTTCTGATGGTCCAAGTCCCTGTTTCTCTTTTATACATGATGTAAATGCATTGAACATGATGCATGATTATAGAAAAAAACTGTGCTGTTTTGAGTATTTTTAAATAAAGAGTCTGTTTGTTTGGACCCTGAATGGAGCTGGAACAAGTAGTGTGAGGGAAACACTGAGCTCTAGTTTTAGAATGTCGACCCAGTCTCTGTGAAGGATGAATATTTAAGCCTGAAGCTTTTTAAATCTAATTGCTCATTTTAAGGTTCTTACAAATAGAGGGAGTGGGGTACTGTCTCAAACATAACATGACATCACCACCACCAGAGAACAACCTGTATTGTCACATGTCAAAGATTAGAGTGGATACAGATTTGCTGGCATAAAAATATTTTATGGGACATCCCATTGACTTTTAGTTTGTCTTGGTAATGCATGCACAGTTTGGAAAGAGGTTTTGTAAAGGTTCAATCATGTGGTCTGGTTAGCAGGCAATACATTTTTTTTGTTTTACAACAAAAATAACAGACCTTATCAAAAGCGGCTTATTACAAAGTTCTTAGCAGCAGAATTCAGAAAAACAACATACTGTTTTTACTGATTGTTTACTAAAAGTCATTCTCTTAACAGGTCCTAAATCCTTATGATCTTATTAGTATAAATAATAGTCAACTATTAAAAAAACATGTTGTACAGTAAAATAAATACATAAGTAATATATATATATATATATATATATATATGTAAAATATAAGTGGACAAGGGCATGCTGTCAAAGACACATCATATCACTGATGATTCTGTGACAATCATATATCATGTCGCATTTTTCATATGTTTCTGTTTCTTAAAAAAATCTGAGATTGTGCATATTTCTTGATGTATATTTAGTAGGTAAGTTTGATCAACACAGTGACCCAGATTGACATAAGAACTAAACTCACTGGACCAGTAGAGGGGCTTGTGTTTTTAGTGGTGGTTTTGGTAGTCAATGGACGAAGAGGGGTGGTTTTGGTGGTCACTGGACCAGTGGTGGTGGCTTTAGTAGTCACCGGACGAGTAGTGGTGGCTTTAGTAGTCACCGGACGAGTAGTGGTGGCTTTAGTAGTCAACGGACCAGTAGTGGTGGCTTTAGTAGTCAACGGACCAGTAGCAGGGGTTGTGGTAGTCACCGGACCAGTAGCAGGGGCTGTGGTAGTCACCGGACCAGTAGTGGTGGCTTTAGTAGTCAACGGACCAGTAGCAGGGGCTGTGGTAGTCACCGGACCAGTAGTAGTGGCTTTAGTAGTCACCAGACCAGTAACAGGGGCCGTGGTGCTTCCTGGACCAGTAGTGGGGGCTGTGGTGGTTACCGGACCATTAGTGGGGGCTGTGGTGGTTCCTGGACCAGTAGTGGGGGCTGTGGTGGGTACCGGACCCGTAGTGGGGGCTGTGGTAGTTACCAGACCAGTAGAGGGGGCTGTGGTAGTCACCGGACCCGTAGTGTGGGCTGTGGTGGTTACCGGGCCAGAAGTGGGGGCTGTGGTAGTCACCGGACCCGTAGTGGGGTCTGTGTTGGTTTCTGGACCCGTAGTGGGGGCTGTGGTGGTTATTGGAACAGTAGTGGGGGCTGTGGTGGTTACTGGACCAGTAGTGGGGGCTGTGGTGGTTATTGGAGTAGTAGTGGGGACTGTGGTGGTTATTGGAGTAGTAGTGGGGGCTGTGGTGGTTACTGGACCAGTAGTGGGGGCTGTGGTGGTTATTGGAGCAGTAGTGGGGACTGTGGAGGTTATTGGACCAGTACTGGGGGCTGTGGTGGTTACTGGACCAGTAGTGGGGGCTGTGGTGGTTATTGGAGTAGTAGTGGGGGCTGTGGTGGTTACCGGACCAGTAGTGGGGGCTGTGGTGGTTATTGGAGTAGTAGTGGGGGCTGTGGTAGTTACCGGACCTGTAGTGGGGGCTGTGGTGGTTATTGGACCCGTAGTGGGGGCTATGGTGGTTACCGGACCCGTAGTGGGGGCTGTGGCGGGTATTGGAGCAGTAGCGGGGGCTGTGGTAGTCACTAGACCCATAGTGGGGGCTGTGGTGGTTACCGGACCAGTAGTGGGTGCTGTGGTGGTTATCGGACCCGTAGTGGGGGCTGTGGTGGTTTTTGGAGCAGTAGTGGGGGCTGTGGTAGTCACCAGACCCGTAGTGGGGGCTGTGGTGGTTACCGAACCAGAAGTGGGGGCTGTGGTAGACATCAGACCAGTAGTGGGGGCTGTGGTGGTTACCGGACCAGTAGTGGGGGCTGTGGTGGTTATTGGAGTAGTAGTGGGGGCTGTGGTGGTTATTGGAACAGTAGTGGGGGCTGTGGTGGTTACTGGACCAGTAGTGGGGGCTGTGGTGGTTATTGGAGTAGTAGTGGGGGCTGTGGTGGTTATTGGAGTAGTAGTGGGGGCTGTGGTGGTTACTGGACCAGTAGTGGGGGCTGTGGTGGTTATTGGAGCAGTAGTGGGGACTGTGGAGGTTATTGGACCAGTACTGGGGGCTGTGGTGGTTACTGGACCAGTAGTGGGGGCTGTGGTGGTTATTGGAGTAGTAGTGGGGGCTGTGGTGGTTACCGGACCAGTAGTGGGGGCTGTGGTGGTTATTGGAGTAGTAGTGGGGGCTGTGGTAGTTACCGGACCTGTAGTGGGGGCTGTGGCGGGTATTGGAGCAGTAGCGGGGGCTGTGGTAGTCACTAGACCCATAGTGGGGGCTGTGGTGGTTACCGGACCAGTAGTGGGTGCTGTGGTGGTTATCGGACCCGTAGTGGGGGCTGTGGTGGTTTTTGGAGCAGTAGTGGGGGCTGTGGTAGTCACCAGACCCGTAGTGGGGGCTGTGGTGGTTACCGGACCAGTAGTGGGGGCTGTGGTAGTCACCAGACCCGTAGTGGGGGCTGTGGTAGTCACCAGACCCGTAGTGGGGGCTGTGGTAGTTGCCGCACTAGTGGTGGGGTCTGGGGTAGTCATCGCACCAGTGCAGGAAAACTGATCATTGGTTATGTCAGGCTGAATAATGGCCAGGAAAGACACACTGCACATATTTGGGGTTACACAGCCCTTGACGGCGGTCCCGACTGTCAAAGAAAAAAGAACACACATGCTTTACTTCTCTTCAATGCACACAGGGTGCTACAGTTAATCCTGCAAGACACATGTTCATGATCATTTCAACATTGAGACACTCACCATTGACCTGAGCACATGTATCCTCCAGTCCGACACACAATGCCGGGGAGTTACACACAGTGTCTGAGGAGCTACTGCAGGAATCACACTGTAGGCCATTTGGCACTGAACTTGGGACTGCAGAGAAACACAGATCACAACATATCTAATGTATTGTTCTGTTATTCTCTCCTCCATCCGTATGCAGTTTTTACCAGCCAGTCAACTTTAAAAAAATGTTCAAGTTATCCCTAAGTCCTTGTATTTCAGATTCCTAACGGTCCGTATCCACCTCCCATTCTCCCACAGTATTTATTATTCATAGACAAACACATCCTCTTAATAGTGTGAAAACACTATTTTTAGTTCAGAATTAGTTTGGACTTTTGACTTTTGACACACTGTTTAAAAAGTATGTATCTACCTTATTGTTAGCTGACATGGTTTAGCTAAAGTGACAACTTTAGAATTTTAAAGGGAGTTCTTACCAGGTTGAGTCTCGCTGTTGCATGTGTCTGAGTCACAGCAGAGCACAGATTCAGACTGCTGAAAGTAACCGATGTTGAATGAAGAAGCCAGCGGAACGTTCAGAGGTGCTCTGCACTCCAAGGCTGTTCTGCAGCCCTTCGTTATTACAACCAAGGTTCCGACTGGAGTACTAACTGCAATATAGATCAAATCGAAGCATCTACTAAAATGTTCTCATTTTTGATACTAAATAAAATGCTAAATGAAATGAATGCTCAATGAAACGTATATAAGTATGGATATTCAAAAACATTTATAGAAAACCAAGGCCTCAAAAAATGATAAATAACCTTACCTAACTTGGTAGACGTCATACATAGTGAGTCTAAGTCACAAAATTGTATAAGTTCACTATTGCACGGTGGATCACATGATGAACACACTAATGATTCCACTGTAAAAACAGAATAAGACAAATAGACATTTAGAACAATTTTTCAAGAAACAAAAAGATTATAAATAGTCTATAGAATATATACAGTCAGGACATAATCCAAACCATACTTAAAACCTCCTCCCACCTGCATCCCACTATCATTCATGTAAATTATTGAAAACCTCCTTGGTTGTGGTTCAGCTCAGAAGAGGATGTGGTGTTACCTGTGAGGAGAAGAGCCCAGGTAATGCAGAGAGTCAGGATCAACTTCATCTTGGATCTGCAGGTGATCAACTCAACATTAAACTGGGAGCAGCTCCTTATAAAGTACACCACACTCACTATAGGAATGTGGAGCAAGAAAACAGATATTGGAATGACAGTTGACATGATTCTGCGGAATTGTCAACGTTGTTGATGACTCAAATATTTAAAGTCACTCCACCCAAGGCAAGTTGGGACACATAGTGTATAACTATTGAACATCGTTTTATTTTTTAACGGGATGCTTGATTAGAATATGATGTTCCTGATTGACTTATTGATTGCTTTTATAACAAGCTTCCGACTGACCAGTGATGGTGGCCTGTTACAACATGAAAGAGACGCAATATTAACTGCTTGTAGTTAATATCACTAGTTTAGTTTCATCACTAAAATTGATTGACTTTAGTTTGAAACTCTTGTGTCTTGGTCTCACAAATCGTCATGTTTTTGGCCATCCAGCGCAGATTACTGAATTTACTGACCAGTAGTTGGGTCTTTGGTAGTCACAAGACCAGAAGTGGGGCTTGTGGTAGTCACCAGATGATCAAAGACTAAATCTTGAAGCTAATAAGTCTAACTCCATTCCCAAGTCATCTGGAGAGGGCCTTTATTACTGCTGTAACAGTTGCCGGCCAAGATAATTCACCATGATGTTACAGGTCCCCAAGACTTCAGAACAATAATTGAGTTTGACAAAAATAGTGTATGTGAAAATCATGTCTGGGGAATATCTGGTCCCACACCATCCTCATTAACTGTAGCTATCAGAACACCTCAGGTATACCTCCTACTGGCTCACACACCTTAGCCTGCAGACCTTACCGTACCACCTTACCCTGTCTGGCTGAAGGGTGCCCTCCAAGTCCACCTCTCTCCATTATGCCACCTTTCATACACTGGATGTGTTTGAGAGATAAGGGGAAGGTTCTGACTTTCATTGCCCTTCTAAGAATAGACTGACAATATTTATTGTATTATTATTTATTAACATGACCTTTACATTTGATCCATTTAGCAGATGCAGTTCTAACAATGCACAAATGTAACGGTATTTCAGTGGTTAGCACCAAGGAACAGTGTGTGTTTTAACCAAACAGAGCAAAAATAACAATATCTTCTACCATGTTACATAATTGTATTCATAGTCAGCCTACAGTGGAACAATAACAACCTATCTTGGGTGCAACATAATGCCTTATGCATTCCATTTGAGCACCTTGTCTTTCACTTTTGATGTCACACATCTATTTCCAGATGGAGCCGACACCTTAATGGGAAAGACACCCATCTTTCAGTACGTAACAAACGTCAAACCTGAAGGGCCACCTCAAAAGTACCAATGAATGTGTCATTGGAAACCAGCCACACCTCACTTGGATCATTCTGTGTTCCTTCCTGTCATAAAAATAACTTAACGCTGGATGACCCATTATGGGGCCATTATTGTAGCAAAAGTATTTATGAATGCCAATTTACAGATTGCTTTAAAGACACCAGACTGACTTAAAAATCATTGGGTGCTATAACGCCAACTGGTGGTATGGAGTTTGTGTAGCTACGGGGTCACACTCATTTCTTTCCCATCAGTCTTTTTGTCAGAGTCATTCTAGAGAATCTACATCTACGTTGTTACCAGGGTCTGTGTTAAAACTATGTTGATTCAATCTAGAGCCCCTGTTGTTTATGTCCAGAAGGAGGCGACAAAGGTTTTGTCCGCAATGCAATCCCATCACGCAGGACACACAAAACCCACCAGCATGACAATCGTCTGAAGACGTTTCTAAAAGAAGGCAAGCGCGTTGGTAAGAGCTAGACATGTATTTTCCTTGCTTGGGGTACCTATCGTTGGACAATATTGTCATGCAAGTTCAGCTTCCTGCTTAAAGACATCCATACATTAAATGACATCTAGAACTTCACTTCAAATATGCGTAGCCAAGACAAGCAAAGGAAGGTGTTTTGCTGATGAGAAAATGTCTAAATATCCTCAGATGGTAGTGAGTAACAAAGACATATAGTCATCAACAATATAAACATATAAAACATCGACAATATAAAGTACTATATTTGTTATGACTTTGGGTTTAAAACGTTGGGCCATTCTGCTCACGAACCTGTTCCGTACAAATATCTCACTGTATCTCACCGTATCTCACCGATCTTCATCTCACTGATAAAGATCTTCTTGTCACGCTGATCTATTTCACTGAATTACAAGGATGTTAGGAGTACAGTGATATAAGTCTGGTCAGCTGGGAAGGAAACACTTTTTGTATTTGAAGAACTTTCCCCTCAGAGCACTTCTACAAGAGGAAGCTCTCTCACTAATACAATTTTTGTAGATAGCTCTCTGAAGATGTTCAGCACCTCCGTGTTCATACTGTGTCAGTGATATTTGTCTATATTTTATTCCTGTTCAAAAGCAGGACCACAAACCCAGACACCTTTGGCTATTTGGCTTCTGATAACTGTTCATCTCTAACATATTGTATATGTATATACAATATATGTATTTATTTATGGAGTGATTACCATTTTTAGGAAGCTTTACACTGATTCAAGTACATCCTCAAATTCGCTGGCTGTGTATTTGGAAAGTTAGAATGCAGAAAACAAAGCACATCTCCTCACTGACCCAACACTCACCCACACAACATGGCTGTAAGATAAACAGACATAACTAAGAGGTAGGATTCAAATGGCCTCATTAGATTTTATGTGTAGAGAGAAGTGTTCTTTTCATATGTTGTCTTGCCACAGCTGTGGGGTTGTTACAACAAAGGCTCGCTCCTGCCCTCTTGTGGTTTAAATGTATTCCTACCCTGTTTTCTGATGGTCCAAGTCCCTGTTTCTCTTTTATACATGATGTAAATGCATTAAACATGATGCATGAATATAGAAAAAAACTGTGCTGTTTTGAGTATTTTTAAATAAAGAGTCTGTTTGTTTGGACCCTGAATGGAGCTGGAACAAGTAGTGTGAGGGAAACACTAAGCTCTAGTTTTAGAATGTCGACCCAGTCTCTGTGAAGGATGAATATTTAAGCCTGAAGCTTTTTAAATCTAATTGCTCATTTTAAAGTTCTTACAAAGAGAGGGAGTGGGGTACTGTCTCAAACATAACATGACATCACCACCACCAGAGAACAACCTGTATTGTCACATGTTCATTTAAAACTTGCCCTGCTGAAACACTGCTGCGATAGCCAAAGATTAGAGTGGATACAGATTTGCTGGCATAAAAATATTTTATGGGACATCCCATTGACTTTTAGTTTGTCTTGGTAATGCATGCACAGTTTGGAAAGAGGTTTTGTAAAGGTTCAATCATGTGGTCTGGTTAGCAGGCAATACATGTTTTTGTTTTACAACAAAAATAACAGACCTTATCAAAAGCGGCTTATTACAAAGTTCTTAACAGAATTCAGAAAAAGAACATACTGTTTTTACTGAATGTTTCCTAAAAGTCATTCTCTTAACAGGTCCTAAATCCTTATGATCTTATTAGTATAAATAATGGTCAACTATTAAAAAAACATGTTGTACAGTAAAATAAATACATAAGTAATATATATATATATATGTAAAATATAAGTGAACAAGGGCATGCTGTCAAACACACATCATATCACTGAGGATTCTGTGACAATCATATATCATGTTGCATCATGTTCATATGTTTCTGTTTCTTTAACAAATCAGAGATTGTGCATGCGTCTTTATGTATATTTAGTAGGTAAGTTTGATCAACACAGTGACCCAGATTGACATAAGAACTAAACTCACTGGACCAGTAGAGGGGCTTGTGTTTTTAGTGGTGGTTTTGGTAGTCAATGGACGAATAGGGGTGGTTTTGGTGGTCACTGGACCAGTAGTGGTGGCTGTGGTGGTTACCGGACCAATAGTGGGGGCTGTGGTGGTTCCTGGACCAGTAGTGGGGGCTGTGGTGGTTATTGGACCAGTAGTGGTGGCTGTGGTGGTTATTGGACCAGTAGTGGGGGCTGTGGTAGTCACCGGACCTGTACGGGGGGCTGTGGTTGTTACCAGATCAGTAGTGGGGGCTGTGATAGTCACCAGACTAGTAGTGGAGAATGTGGTAGTTTGCGTACGAATTGTGGGAGCAAGGGTGGTCATCGGATCAGTAGTGGAGGCTGTGTGAGTCACCGGACCAGTAGTGGGGGCTGTGGTGGTGACAGGACCAGTTCTGGAGACTGTGGTCGTTACTCGACCTGTAGTGGGGGCTGTGGTAGTCACCGGACCAGTAGTGGGAGCTGTCGTACTCATCAGATCAGTAGTTGAGGCTGTAATAGTTGGTTCACCAATAGTAGGAGCTTTGGTGGTCATCAGACCAGTAGTGGGAGCTCTGGTAGTCACCAGATCAGTAGTGGAGGCTGTAGTGGTTACTGGACTAGTAGTGAAGACTGTGGTAGTTGGCGCACCTATCATGGGAGCTTGGGTGGTCACCGGACCAGTAGTAGGAGCTGTGGTAGTCACCAGATCAGTAGTGGAGGCTGTGGTAGTTGGCACACTAATAGTGGGAGCTTGGGTGGTCACCGGACCAGTACTGGGGGCTGTGGGAGTCACCGGACCAATAGTGGGGGCTGTGGTAGTCACTGGACCATTAGTGGGGGCTGTGGTAGTCACCAGATCAGTAGTGGGGGCTGTGGTTATCATCGGACCAGTAGTGGGGGCTGTGGTGGTCACCGGACCAGTTGTGGGGGCTTTGGTCATTACTGGACCAGTAGTGGGGGCTGTGGTCGTCACCGGACCAGTAGTGGGACCTGTGGTAGTCATCAGATCAGTAGTGGAGAATATAATAGTTGGTGCACCAATAGTGGGAGCTTGGGTAGTCACCGGACCAGTAGTGGGGGCTTTGGTAGTCACCGGACCAGTAGTGGGGGCTGTGGTAGTCACCGGACCAGTAGTGGGGACTGTGGTGGTTACCGGACCAGAAGTGGGGGCTGTGGTGGTCTCCGGATCAGTAGTGGGGGCTTTGCTGGTCACACCCGTAGTGGTCGCTGGTGTAGTCCCCAGACTAGCAGTGGGGTCTTTGATAACAGTGGTGGTCATCGGACTGTTAGTCGGGGCTGTGGTAGTCACCAGACTAGTAGTGGAGGCTGTGGTGGTCCCCGGACCAGTAGTGGGGGCTGTGGTAGTCACCAGATTAGTAGTGGAGGCTATGGTAGTGGGTGCACCAATAATGGGAGCTTGGGTGGTCACCAGGCCAGTAGTGGGGGCTTTGTTAGTCACCGGAACATTAGTGGGGGCTGTGGTAGACATCAGACCAGTATTGGGGGCTGTGGTGGTCACCGGACCAGTTGTGAGGGCTGTGGTCGTTACTGGACCAGTAGCGGGGGCTGTGGTATTCACCGGACCAGTAGTGGGAGCTGTGGTAGTCATCAGATCAGTAGTGGAGGCTGCAATAGTTGGTGCACCAATAGTGGGAGCTTGGGTGGTCACCGGACCAGTAGTGGGGGTTTGGGTAGTCACCAGATCAGTAGTGGAGGCTGTGGTAGTTGGTGCTCCAATAGTGAGAGCTTGGGTGGTCACCGGACCATTAGTGGGGGCTGTGGTAGACATCAGACCAGTAGTGGGGGCTGTGGTGGTTACCGGACCAGAAGTGGGGCCTGTGTTGGTCACCGGATCAGTAGTGGGGGCTGTGGTGGTCACCGGATCAGTAGTGGGGGTTGTGGTGGTCAACGGATCAGTAGTGGGGGCTTTGCTGGTCACACCCGTAGTGGTGTGTGGTGTAGTCCCCAGACTTGCAGTGGGGTCTTTGATAACTGTGGTGGTCACCGGACCGTTAGTGGGGGCTGAGGTTGTCTCCAGACCAGTAGTGGAGGCTGTGGTAGTTGGTGCACCAAAAGTGGGAGCTTGGGTGATCATTGGACCGTTAGTGGGGGCTGTGGTGGTTACCGGACCAGAAGTGGGGGTTGTGGTGGTCACCGGATCAGTAGTGGGGGCTGTGGTAGACATCAGACCAGTAGTGGGGGCTGTGGTGGTCACCGGATCAGTAGTGGGGGCTGTGGTGGTCTCCGGATCAGTAGTGGGGGCTTTGCTGGTCACACCCGTAGTGGTGGCTGGTGTAGTCCCCAGACTAGCAGTGGGGTCTTTGATAACAGTGGTGGTCATCGGACCGTTAGTGGGGGCTGTGGTGGTCACCGGACCACTAGTGGGGTATGTGGTAGACATCAGACCAGTAGTGGGGGCTGTGGTGGTTACCGGACCAGAAGTGGGGTCTGTGTTGGTCACCGGATCAGTAGTGGGGGCTGTGGTAGACATCAAACCAGTAGTGGGGGCTGTGGTGGTCACCGGATCAGTAGTGGGGGCTGTGGTGGTCACCGGATCAGTAGTGGGGGTTGTTGTGGTCACCGGATCAGTAGTGGGGGCTTTGCTGGTCACACCCATAGTGGTGGTTGGTGTAGTCCCCAGACTTGCAGTGGGGTCTTTGATAACTGTGGTGGTCACCGGACCGTTAATGGGGGCTGTGGTTGTCTCCAGACCAGTAGTGGAGACCGTGGTAGTTGGCGCACCAAAAGTGGGAGCTTGGGTGATCACTGGACCATTAGTGGGGGCTGTGGTAGACATCAGACCAGTAGTTGGGGCTGTGGTGGTTACCGGACCAGAAGTGGGGGCTCTGGTGGTCACCGGATCAGTAGTGTGGGCTGTGGTAGACATCAGACCAGTAGGTGGGGCTGTGGTGGTTACCGGACCAGAAGTGGGGGTTGTGGTGGTCACCGGATCAGTAGTGGGGGCTGTGGTAGACATCAGACCAGTATTGGGGGCTGTGGTGGTTACCGAACCAGAAGTGGGGGCTGTGGTAGACATCAGACCAGTATTGGAGGCTGTGGTGGTTACCAGACCAGAAGTGGGGGCTGTGTTGGTCACCGGATCAGTAGTGGGGGCTGTGGTAGACATCAAACCAGTAGTGGGGGCTGTGGTGTTCACAGGATCAGTAGTGGGGGCTGTGGTGGTCACCGGATTAGTAGTGGGGGTTGTGGTGGTCACCGGATCAGTAGTGGGGGCTTTGCTGGTCACATCCGTAGTGGTGTGTGGTGTACTCCCTAGACTTGCAGTGGGGTCTTTGATAACTGTGGTGGTCACCGGACCGTTAGTGGGGGCTGTGGTTGTCTCCAGACCAGTAGTGGAGGCCGTGGTAGTTGGTGCACTAAAAGTGGGAGCTTGGGTGATCATTGGACCATTAGTGGGGGCTGTGGTGGTTACCGGACCAGAAGTGGGGGTTGTGGTGGTCACCGGATCAGTAGTGGGGGCTGTGGTAGACATCAGACCAGTAGTGGGGGCTGTGGTGTTCACCGGATCAGTAGTGGGGGCTGTGGTGGTTACCGGACCAGAAGTGGGGGCTGTGGTGGTCTCCGGATCAGTAGTGTGGGCTGTGGTAGACATCAGACCAGTGTTGGAGGCTGTGGTGGTTACCGGACCAGAAGTGGGGGCTGTGGTAGACATCAGACCAGTAGTGGGGGCTGTGGTGGTTACCGGACCAGAAGTGGGGGCTGTGTTGGTCACCGGATCTGTAGTGAGGGCTGTGGTAGACATCAAACCAGTAGTGGGAGCTGTGGTGGTCACTGTATCAGTAGTGGGGGCTGTGGTGGTCACCGGATCAGAAGTGGGGGTTGTGGTAGTCACCGGATCAGTAGTGGGGGCTTTGCTGGTCACACCCATAGTGGTGGGTGGTGTAGTCCCCAGACTTGCAGTGGGGTCTTTGATAACTGTGGTGGTCACCGGACCGTTAGTTGGGGCTGTGGTGGTTACCGGACCAGAAGTGGGGGCTGTGTTGGTCACCGGATCTGTAGTGAGGGCTGTGGTAGACATCAAACCAGTAGTGGGAGCTGTGGTGGTCACTGGATCAGTAGTTGGGGCTGTGGTGGTCACCGGATCAGAAGTGGGGGTTGTGGTAGTCACCGGATCAGTAGTGGGGGCTTTGCTGGTCACACCCTTAGTGGTGGGTGGTGTAGTCCCCAGACTTGCAGTGGGGTCTTTGATAACTGTGGTGGTCACCGGACCGTTAGTGGGGGCTGTGGTTGTCTCCAGACCAGTAGTGGAGACCGTGGTAGTTGGCGCACCAAACGTGGGAGCTTGGGTGATCACTGGACCATTAGTGGGGGCTGTGGTAGACATCAGACCAGTAGTTGGGGCTGTGGTGGTTACCGGACCAGAAGTGGGGGTTGTGGTGGTCACCGGATCAGTAGTGGGGGCTGTGGTAGACATCAGACCAGTAGTGGGGGCTGTGGTGTTCACCGGATCAGTAGTGGGGGCTATGGTGGTTACCGGACCAGAAGTGGGGGCTGTGGTGGTCTCCGGATCAGTAGTGTGGGCTGTGGTAGACATCAGACCAGTAGTTGGGGCTGTGGTGGTTACCGGACCAGAAGTGGGGGTTGTAGTGGTCACCGGATCAGTAGTGTGGGCTGTGGTAGACATCAGACCAGTAGTGGGGGCTGTGGTGGTTACCGAACCAGAAGTGGGGGCTGTGGTAGACATCAGACCAGTGTTGGAGGCTGTGGTGGTTACCGGACCAGAAGTGGGGGCTGTGGTAGACATCAGACCAGTAGTGGGGGCTGTGGTGGTCACCGGATCAGTAGTGGGGGCTGTGGTAGACATCAAACCAGTAGTGGGGGCTGTGGTGGTCACTGGATCAGTAGTGGGGGCTGTGGTGGTCACCGGATCAGAAGTGGGGGTTGTGGTAGTCACCGGATCAGTAGTGGGAGCTTTGCTGGTCACACCCATAGTGGTGGTTGGTGTAGTCCCCAGACTTGCAGTGGGGTCTTTGATAACTGTGGTGGTCACCGGACCGTTAGTGGGGGCTGTGGTTGTCTCCAGACCAGTAGTGGAGACCGTGGTAGTTGGCGCACCAAAAGTGGGAGCTTGGGTGATCACTGGACCATTAGTGGGGGCTGTGGTAGACATCAGACCAGTAGTTGGGGCTGTGGTGGTTACCGGATCAGAAGTGGGGGTTGTGGTGGTCACCGGACCAGAAGTGGGGGCTGTGGTGGTCTCCGGATCAGTAGTGGGGGCTGTGGTAGACATCAGACCAGTAGGTGGGGTTGTGGTGGTCACCGGATCAGTAGTGGGGGCTGTGGTAGACATCAGACGAGTATTGGGGGCTGTGGTGGTTACCGAACCAGAAGTGGGGGCTGTGGTAGACATCAGACCAGTAGGTGGGGTTGTGGTGGTCACCGGATCAGTAGTGGGGGCTGTGGTAGACATCAGACGAGTATTGGAGGCTGTGGTGGTTACCAGACCAGAAGTGGGGGCTGTGTTGGTCACCGGATCAGTAGTGGGGGCTGTGGTAGACATCAAACCAGTAGTGGGAGCTGTGGTGGTCACTGGATCAGTAGTTGGGGCTGTGGTGGTCACCGGATCAGAAGTGGGGGTTGTGGTAGTCACCGGATCAGTAGTGGGGGCTTTGCTGGTCACACCCTTAGTGGTGGGTGGTGTAGTCCCCAGACTAGCAGTGGGGTCTTGGGGGGCTATGGTGGTCACCGGACCGTTAGTGGGGGCTGTGGTTGTCTCCAGACCAGTAGTGGAGACCGTGGTAGTTGGCGCACCAAAAGTGGGAGCTTGGGTGATCACTGGACCATTAGTGGGGGCTGTGGTAGACATCAGACCGTTAGTGGGGGCTGTGGTGGTTACCGGACCAGAAGTGGGGGTTGTGGTGGTCACCGGATCAGTAGTGGGGGCTGTGGTGGTTACCGGACCAGAAGTGGGGGCTGTGGTAGACATCAGACCAGTGTTGGAGGCTGTGGTGGTTACCGGACCAGAAGTGGGGGCTGTGGTAGACATCAGACCAGTAGTGGGGGCTGTGGTGGTTACCGGATCAGTAGTGGGGGCTGTGGTAGACATCAAACCAGTAGTGGGGGCTGTGGTGGTCACTGTATCAGTAGTGGGGGCTGTGGTGGTCACCGGATCAGAAGTGGGGGTTGTGGTAGTCACCGGATCAGTAGTGGGAGCTTTGCTGGTCACACCCATAGTGGTGGTTGGTGTAGTCCCCAGACTTGCAGTGGGGTCTTTGATAACTGTGGTGGTCACCGGACCGTTAGTGGGGGCTGTGGTTGTCTCCAGACCAGTAGTGGAGACCGTGGTAGTTGGCGCACCAAAAGTGGGAGCTTGGGTGATCACTGGACCATTAGTGGGGGCTGTGGTAGACATCAGACCAGTAGTTGGGGCTGTGGTGGTTACCGGATCAGAAGTGGGGGTTGTGGTGGTCACCGGATCAGTAGTGGGGGCTGTGGTGGTCACACCCGTAGTCGTGGCTGGTGTAGTCCCCAGACTAGCAGTGGGGTCTTTGATAACTGTGGTGGTCACCGGATCCTTAGATGGGGCTGTGGTTGTCTCCAGACCAGTAGTGGAGACTGTGGTAGTTTGCGCACCAAAAGTGGGAGTTTGGGTGATCACTGGACCATTAGTGGGGGCTGTGGTAGACATCAGACCAGTAGTTGGGGCTGTGGTGGTTACCGGACCAGAAGTGGGGGTTGTGGTGGTCACCGGATCAGTAGTGGGGGCTGTGGTAGACATCAGACCAGTATTGGGGGCTGTGGTGGTTACCGAACCAGAAGTGGGGGCTGTGGTAGACATCAGACCAGTAGTGGGGGCTGTGGTGGTTACCGGACCAGAAGTGGGGGCTGTGGTGGTCACAGGATCAGTAGTGGGGGCTGTGGTGGTCACACCCGTAGTCGTGGCTGGTGTAGTCCCCAGACTAGCAATGGGGTCTTTGATAACTGTGGTGGTCACCGGATTGTTAGTGGGGGCTGTGGTGGCCACTGGATCAGTAGTGGGGGATTTGGTAGTCACCAGATCAGTAGTGGAGGTTGTGGTGGTCGCCGGACCCGTAGTGGGGGATGTGGTAGTCACCAGATTAGTAGTGGAGGCTGTGGTAGTCACCAGATCAGTATTTGAGGCTGTAATAGTTGGTGCACCAATGGTTGCAGCTTGGGTTGTCACTGGACCAGTAGTGGGGGCTCCCCAAAAGACAAATAGAAATTTAGAACAATTTTTCAAGAAACTTATTATAAATGGTCTATAGAATATATACAGTAAGGACATAATCAAAACCATACTTAAAACCTCTTTCGACCTGTATCCCACCATCATGCATGTAATTCATTAAAGGGGTCATTGTTTGCAGAACTGAATTTACCTTGTTACCGTTGAATAACGACAGTTTAATGGGTAAAATGAACATACAGTGAACCACAAAGTCCATTGACACCTCTTTCCTATGCAAATCTCACATTTGAAACTGCTGCTGTAAAACGGTGGGTTAAAAAAAATCCACTGTGACGTTAAAACGGGGGCTCCACCTTTTTTGGCTTTGGTCTGTACCTTTGTCACACCCCAAAATTTGCTGCGTGATGCTCTGTGTACTTCCACGGAATTACTAAGAAGAACATTTTTCAAGGATATTGAAAATGGACTACGGTCGTAAATGCAGTGTTCCAGCCTGTACAGGGAATGCTGACACTTTTCAGTGTTCCCAAGGCACCAAACACTCGATGGGGTGTGATGTTTGTCTATGAGAAGATCCCTGTGCAGTTTGACCCTCAATTACGCTCGAACCCTTACACTGAGTAAAGTTTTGAAAACCTATGACAATGTAAAGCAGGATTTGCAATGAAGCTGTTGCTGAAAAGAGGTGTTCCGACCTTATGTTCATCACAGCCAAGCTGTAGTATGATGTTGTCCTTAACAGTTATTAGCAATGCTAACGTATCTTGCCTGTATCTAGCATCGGTAGAATGTGTGATGATTTAGTTTACTGGCAATGGGGCTAACGTTTTTTTATGTTCCTGACTGTGTTTCATTCAAATAAATAACCTGTGTTGTCATGTAAATCTACAATTCAAGATGCATGTTTGTCCAGACCTATTTTTCAGCAAGATAGCTAGAGCTAACTGAAGCTGAGTTGAATCACGATAGTTTGTTTGCTAAGCTGTAGTGTTACCCACCTAAGTTGATCCTGTATGCTTCGACAACAGAAGTGGAAACAACTAACGTAATCATTTGAAATGGTATCAAGTCAATCTGTTGAAAACAGTGTTGTGTTGTCACAATAGACTTATTTGTATGTTTTAATTTCAAGTCTCCACCTCTGATGTATCAGTGAGTGTTGGCCATGTTGCGTCTTTTCTCCGCAGCTTCACTCGTTGTAGACCAACCAATCAGCGTGCAGCTCATCTATATATTCATGAGCATACCATAAAATGAGAAAAACTAGCATTTTTCCCCAGGACAAATTCACTGGAAGCATCACGGGGCATAGAACAGCACCCGGGACATTTTCAGCCTAACCAATGTTACACTCCCTCGTTGGAGACCTTAAGGAACAATGTGAAATACTCCAAAAACCCAGTCAATAGCCCCTTTAAGAAACTCCTTGGGTGTGGTTCAGCTCAGTAGAGTATGTTGTGTTACCTGTGAGGAGAAGAGCCCAGGTAATGCAGAGAGTCAAGATCAGCTTCATCTTGGATCGGCAGGTGATCAACTGAACATTAAACTGGGAGCAGCTCTTTATTAAGTACACTGCACTCACTATATGTGGACCAAGTAAGCAGAATGTGGGATGACACACACAGGCATAAGCAAATGTTGAATGCAAATTGATATGACATGTAGCTGCGATGTTTACATTTACATTTACATGTATTAATTTAGCAGACGCTTTTATCCAAAGCGACTTCCAAGAGAGAGCTTTACAAAGTGCATAAGTCATTGATAATAACAAAAAGATAGCCCCAAAAACATTGCGGGTAGCCAAAACATGAAGCACATATTGTGAACAACTTTGTGATCCTTGAGGAAAGTAACATTGGGTCCAGCAAACCATTCCTAAGTACCGTTGTACTCCCGGAACAAGTGCGTCTTGAGCCTTTTCTTGAAGGTGGGGACACAGTCAGTGTCTCTGATGGAGGTGGGGAGTTGATTCCACCACTGGGGGGCCAGACAGGAGAAGAGCTTGTGTTGGGACCGGGCGGTCTTGAGCAGTGGGAACACCAGGCGGTTGTCTGAAGAAGACCGTAGGTGGCGTCACCAGCATGAAAATTTTCCAAGACTGTATGGCTGGAGCCTGGAGCCTCCTGTGCCCTCTTGTCTCATGCCAGCTCGTCTGGTGCCATACCCGAGCTTCTACTTTCCAAAATAAAAGCTTGCGTCTGGTCCACTATGTCTCCTTCCTTTATTTGTGTTTTCTGTGTTTTTTTAACTAAACAGTAACAGCCATAGGTGCCTAATACCATGGGTGCTGCTCTGGGGTTTGAGCACCCACTGAAAATACTGAGCACCCATGTGTGTCAATGCATACAGCATTCAGATGGGAATTTGCAGTGATGTCTCTGACAGCTTTATTGATGTGTTGTCTGTAAAAGTGCTTCTTGATATTTTTTCTTTGGAACTGCACATTACAGTGAAGACAAAGTACATTTGGCAACTTTGTACGGCTCACTCTGTAGGGAGGGTTGTCCATGTTAGGACTGAATAGAAAGAAGGATTCTGGCGGTGGGTCTTGGGGTCTCTCTGCTGGGTCTCTTTGTCCTTGCATTTCACTATCATGTACCTGAGAAACAGACACACACACACACACCATTTAATATGCACATGTGGAAAAACACAGAAATCATTCACACACGAGGTATCGATCCGATACCAAATACAGCTAACCCTAGGGCCAGCTATATTGCCAATAGCCTACTACCGATACTTTTTACTTAGAAAAGCAGCTTATAACCTACTTTTGTTTAAGGGAAAGCAATACCTCATAAATTATACAGTGAATGTATCATAAATATGCACCTTTTTTTTCATGATCATTGAATAATTTTCCTTTAAATTATTTGATCATGATTATGATCGTAATAAAACACAGGACAAAGAGTTTTGTCAAAACGCTGCTGAGTCGTGCATGCCGGCAACAACTCACAGGTTGGGGAGAGGCAAAGTGAGTTTGAGTGAAGTGAGAAAGCGGTGTTTGCACAAACATAGGCTATGTTGTAAAGGGAGTTGTGTACTGAATGTGACGAAGAAGAGAAATTGAAACTTATGGTGGGGACACACTACACAGGATAATCGGGTCAATTTCGCCCCTTCCGACAATCCTAGGTAACGTCCCGATTATCTTGATGGTTCGACAAGTTAATTTTTCAGATGTTCCCTTGGTGTGACGTGTGTGAAGAGTGGCCAAATCTGCTCGGAAGGACGTCGGAGGCGACCGATCGCGAATCCTAAATATTCAATATGTTGAATATTTGCGATCAGAAATCCTGATGTGTGTGGGGAACCCCGAGGACAAACGCCGAGTTTACCACGTGAAACGAAACAATATCCAATCAGAAAGCAAGCTGAGAGAAGACGGAAGCATAACAAACGGCGTCACGGCGCAGCACAAAGTTAAATGGAATTGATTTGTGGCAACAGCAAACCCTTTTCTTTTTTACGTGAATTTTCTGTGAAAATCATTTCAAACATTATCATCGCAATTTCTTCCTGCATATCGTCCGCTATGCTTATTCTTAAATCTCGACAGATTTTGCGAGATTTATTGTGGTAACATCGGCACACGGGCTGGAAATCTGTTTGTGTGTGGTGTGCTGTCTTTGTCAAATTATGGCACATCACAGGAGCAAAACGGCTAAATCTAGGATTGTTTGTGGTCTATCACAGTTTGAAAATCTTATAAGATTTAAGAAATCGTGTAGTGTGCCCCCAGCATTAAATAGCTACTGATCTCATCACGCGAGTATCGATCAATACTGATACCTGTTATCGATCCGCCCACCCATAATGAGCAGTGTTGCCAACTTAGCGGCTTTCTTGCTTTATCACGCGACTTTCAAAACCGACTAGAGACTTTTTCCGGAGACTTGCTGGTATCTTAGAGACTCTAACGTGAAAGAACGGGTCGTTTTTCAGTACTGTCCTCAACGAGCAGTAGGTGCTGTGTGGTTATCTCCTCAGGCAGTCAGTCTCATGATAGCCTCGCGCAGCAGCAGACACACAAACTCTGCATCCAGACTGCAAATGAATCACGCATGCGCTAGGCCACCGTTGTTCCCGCACTGGCTTACAGAGCAAAATAAATACTGTACAATTGATTTAAGTAGCCTAATGTGGGTATAGACAAAGCATTAAAGTCATTAAGTAGTCATTTAGAGATTTCATGGCCTTTGTCAAAGCCCCCAAAACTGCAACAATCTAACTGATGACGTCATTTAAAGGTTTACTGCCAATCCTCTCGGAATGATGACACGGGAGGCTCCAGGCAGACTGCAGCCATACCCAACTCAAATCGCCTGAAGACGTTTCCTAAAGAAGACGAGCGAGTTGGTAAGAGCTATAAATTTTTCTTGCTTGGGGTACGTAGCGTTGGATAATATTGTCATGTCTTAATATTGTTGGCAAGGGTGTGATTGTTTCAGTACTTGCGACAAATAATTAGCTAGCTAGCTGAGTCGGCTAACGCATGTAGTAAGGTTTTCAACCAAAAGTTGACTAGCTTCTGCTAGCAGAGTTGGCATGTAGCTAGCCAACTTAATTGGACTGAAGCGTTTGGCGAAAGTGTGCAAATCGTTTAACAACCGGTATTTCTGCAGCCTCGTTGTGTTAAATCAACGTGGCTTCACTTACAGTAACTACTCATTTACTTAACTGACTTACGTTCCCCATCATTTAATATTACACTAAGTAAGCTACATTATACCTAGGTAGCAATGTGTGGCCAATAACTTAATGAATGACCAATACCCGTTTAACCCTGTAAGACCCCTGGTTGTAAAATTACAACGTCACATTTAGCTCTCTAATTGCTAATGACCACATTTATGTCGTATTTTTATTTATTTATGTTATTTATTTCCAAATTATTTGCAAATGTGTTTTTTGGAGACCTTAAAGTGATGTTGTAATTTTAAACCGGGTCTTACAGGGTTAAGATCCGAGATCCTAATATAGCAACGCAACGTGGCACCTGTACAGGTGTTATAGTATTTGTATATGGCCAAAACTAGGCATCCCAAAACTTTTTTCTGCGAGGGGAGATACATTTTTCTTTCTTTAATGTGGGGCCGGGTCGGTCTGTAACAAAAAATTATAATATTGGCCGGAGTGACTACCATTATTTTTGTGGAGATTTTATTATGATTTAAAATGTATTTATCATGCTAGATTAATAGTTTATCATTTTGCTATGCACCATACATCCGTACATATCAAGGGATATATAGCCTATTAAAAGAGCATTATTACTATCGTAATAACCTTTTCATATTAATTTCTTATGAAATCAAAACAGTTACCAACGTATGCATATTAATCAGGGTGAACTGACATATTTTTTCTTTTTCTTTGACATATTATTTCTTAAATAAATGTTTAAAAAAAATGTCTGGCATTGTTCAGAGGGCCGGTCCAAATGCACGGGCTGTAGTTTGGGGACCACTGGCCTAAACCTATACTTATTAATCAGAAGGTGCGCAGGATGTATGCAACCGGTTTTATACATGTGAATATTTCTGTGCGCAGGTACGTCTCTTTGTACTTTTTGTAGGTTTTGGCCGTACGCCATCTTCTGGTATGCTACGCAACCTTTTATACATGAGGCCTGAGCAACAATACACACAGAAACCCTGAGCACAAAAGGACACCATTGTTTTTCTTTAGATTCACCATAGGCCTGTACTATGAATCAAGGTCAACATGCCCTGGATTCCTTTCAGTTACCTGGCTTCACTAGGCAACAACCGTAGTCCTGTATGTCCAATCTAGAGACGCGCGCTTTCACATAAAAGGGGCGGTGTTTGCACTGTATGTCCAATCGCAAACATGGACAAAGAGCCGCATATTTCACGCAGGAGGAGCAGACAATAATCTTACAAACATATCAGGAATACAGACACATAATACAGGCAAAAAGCAACACAGTCGCTACTTCCAAATCAAGGAGGGAAAGCTGGCATCAAATATCAGGCGCTGTAAATGCGTAAATTACATGACTTATTGATGTCACTACCCCAGGCATAAGATGACCATAATTACACTTGTGCATTCCATAACGTTAAACTTTTGTTGCTGTATTATTTTAGCTGCAATCCTGGCAGTGGTAAACGATCGTGGGAGCAAAAAATAAATTATATAAAAACATAATTCAAACTGGTAAGTAGCAGTAGGCAATACTTTTTTTTTAAGGTCAACAAGTACAAGTCAGGTCCCTTTTGTAGGATATTGGTATACAAAGGGCCTATAGAAATGTAATCAAGTTTGCTGTTAAAGCAAGCACCACTTCGCGAATTACGCGTCAGACCGTGTTTTTGCTCAGGTTCTCCGCATCACCCACAAAGTACCCGTAGCAAAATAACGCAACACTATGCATACAGTCTGTGGGACTGTGAGTGCACAGCTTTGTTGTGTCGCATTTGCAACATACGGCTCAAGAAGCTGGCAAAGATACATCATTCCCTCAGCTGAGAATCTATATCTTTAACTAGAGAGGGTACAATTTCTGGGGAAATTGTAGGGTGTGCTTGCTTACTTGCGTTAGTTGCAGGGGTCCGTATTTAAATTAAATTTCTGTATATTTTATATTAAAATGCATAGCCTACTTATTTTTTATAAAGATTACATAGATTTAAAAGCATATTTTTTTCTGCTCATTTACAACTCAAAATACTAAGAGTGAAAAGTAGAATGAAATAGTTGTCTTCTCATTTCCCCTGCAAGAGGGAATGGTGATCAGCAACCTCGTTGACTCAAAACGAATACATTTGGCAGACCGGTGTAAAAATATAAATATAAACAAATAGTACCATCTGCTAACTGAAAATATGCCCCCAAAAACTTAAATAAGAGACATTTATTTAGGGGAAAATCACTAATTCATAAAAATGTCAGTGGTAGCAATCATTGTCAGTAAAAAGGCAAAATGCTATATAGCCCTGCTGTGTGGAGAAGCTGCCCCGGTAAATTGTACGCTACAACTACTACTAGACTGTCTTGGTAGCGATTGCGTTGGTTGAATTCGATTTAACGTTACTTCCGTTGTACTTTCTAGGCTGAAAGGAATTATTTTCATGAACAGATTGAAGTTTAGGCTGTGGCAATGGAGTTCAGGTTAGTAGTCACTAGTCAGATAGCTTCACTTATTGAAAGATTTAAGTAATGGTAGTGCCGAACATGTGCCGTTGACTTTCTACGTAGGCTACTGTACTGTAATTTAAACAGCTGTGGAGATGTTTTTTGTTTAGCTACTGTACTATACTATGCTACAGTACAGCGTTGCAGTGAGCTACACTGGTTTGAAACCACAGGTAATGATAATTTCACCAACAAATAGTTTACTTGTAATCTAATGTCATAAAGAATCCTACAACGAAAATGTAATTGTGAGGAATGTTTATTTTAACGATTGAAAACAGATGCATCATAAACTGCTGTAGTATGTGTTCCCCGGGACAACAGAGGCTAATGTCATGATGCTAATGCTTCAGTGAAATAGTAGACTACTGTTTCCGAAAGTAGATGTAACTACTTCCTTATATCAGGTTATATTGTTTTTCATATCACAAAGTAAAATTAGTAAATAGTTATCACCCTGTCCTATTTGCTTGTGGCGTTTCTGCAGCTCCCTTGCAGTAAAGCAGTTAGCCTAGCTATCTCCCAGAAATTAACGAGCTGCTAAACTAATGTTCTGCCAGAGGTAGTCGCGCGATATTTCGTGACGTTAATGACGTCAGTAGCGTCAGTGACTGTGGCTAGCAAGTTAGCCACCGTTAGCTTCACTTTTGCCACAAAAACTTAATTAAAACCTAAACCGTGCAACGGAACATAAATCCCAATAGAACTAACGCAATCGCGACCAAGACGAACCTTTTGACATCGACGTTGTCTATGTAGTCCAAGTATTGACTGAGCCTTAGGGGCGCAAAAATAAACAATAATAATAAAAATAATAAATATATATGTGAGATAACAATGGTTTGTGCTCGCCAAAGGCAAGCACACCCCAATAAAGATGCTCATCAGGGAATGCTAAAGGGTTTTGTCGGTTTCTAAATATTCTGGCTCTTCTGAGCGCACCTCTCACTATCCGCGCCCCAAGCTCCACAGGATATTCTATGAACAGCCTTATTATCAAGAATGAATGGGTCTGTGGGCGGTGCTTTTATACCGGTTGATCTCCAACTTAACCTGCTCCCGACCAGGTTAGGCATTCAGCATGAGTTACCACAGGGATTGAACCCAGTAACAAGTGATTCACCGTTGTGATACAGAAAACCCTGGGTTGAACCTGAAGTTACCTTGTTAATGCCAAATCTTGATTAGTAGTACATGCCTCAGGTTTGTCAGTCAGCCATGCAACCTGACACTATGTCCTATACCAACAGTATGTGTGGAGTTTGCCAAACAAAAGGAAACAAATATATTTTTTCAGCAGATGGATTGTGCAGAAAAGCAGAAGGGCTCTATGCGGGTGCTGGTGACGGGAGGCACAGGCCTGGTTGGCAAGGCAATAGAGCGCGTCGTCAACGAGGAGGAAGGAAGTAAGGAGGCGGAGCAGTGGGTCTTCCTCTCCTCCAAGGATGCCAACCTCATGTGAGTGCTCACCTGTTTTAACTACGCACACTAAAACAAGTTCAACTTGACAAATCACCTGCTTCAGTACAAACACAACTTTATTGTGTGTGTGTGTTTAGGGATTTCCAAGAGACGCTGGCTGTTTTCCAGAAACACAAGCCTACCCATGTCATCCACCTGGCTGCCATGGTTGGTGGCCTCTTCAAAAACATGAAGGCCAACCTGGACTTTTGGGTAAGAGCCAGGCTGTATCATGGTGACAGCCGTCTGACAGACAGAGTAAGATGGCTGAGCGGTTAGGGAATTGGGCTATTAATCAGAAGGTTGCCAGTTAGTTTCCCGGCTGTGCAAAAAAATTACGTTGTGTCCTTTGGCGAGGCACTTCACCCAACTTGCCGCAGGGGAATGTCCCTGTGTTTACTGTAAGTCGCTCTGGATAAAAGCGTCTGCTAAATGTAAATGGAAAATAAATGACAGCTTAATATCCCGGACTGGTTTTGATTCCTACCTAGGGTTGGGTACCAAAACGTCTTTTTTTTCCTTGGTACATTTTCTGCGTAAAGTTTTAATGAACTCGTTCAAAGTTCAGTTCATACAAGTAAATATGAATCGTTCACGTTAATAGTTCACCATTTAAATTCTGAACGCGTTCATAGTTCAGTTAATTTCATAGTTTTAATGTGGAAAGTGAGAATAAAAGACTTAACTTGTTTTTTAACACTGAGCTAGATGCGTGAGTTCTAGAGCAAGCGACCCCATTATCGTCCATTCAAACTTGCCAACGTTCCAGACCCCATTATCGTCCAAAACCGTTTCTTCCGTAAATTTCTTAAAGAAGATATGCAGCAGCAACGAAAGAAGTTAACTCATTAATGAGTACACATCTTACATTGCTGCACACCAAATTACAGCTTCTTACTTAAGGCCAGGTACTACAGACAAAAACCCTGATTTTTGTTCAGTTTGTCAATTTGGATATTTTGGTTCTATAACTAGTAAACTTTCATAACATGCCAAAAATATTGCCCAAAAATGTAAAAAAATAATAATATATGTTTTAATGATTTTATACCGCCTTTGCCGAGTAACAAAACCTTAAGTCATGGTCTGTTACCATCTTTTATTGAAATTTGTCTCAGCAAGTTAAGAAATAACTGAATTGTATATTGTTGGAAACTTATTCTCTCAAGCATATGGCTAGCCAAATCATATATTGCTATTTACTTTTTTGTCATGGCAGTAAGGGGGGGAACACGGAGCGAGACAAAGCGTTCTAACACTTCTAAATGTTTAGCAGCGATTTTCTCAAAATGGCATCAAGCACACATGTCAAGCTTGACAACTCTTGGCTCATAATAGGTAAAGCTACACAATTTTACATACTGCTTTGTAATTGCAATATCTAGACATGTTAAGAGGGATTTTCATTTTTTTATGTCAAATACGTTTTTTAGCACTTGTCAAGTGCATTTCAACATAATTAACTGAAAAAACATTATTTTGACAAAAGCCTCTGAACAATTTTAAACAATTAGTTATTGATCCCATTAAAACAAACCAAAAAGTTCTGACTTCATCTATGAGGTAGTTGCCGTGTTCGACATTGTATGCAAATGTCATGGTTGTGTCAGGCCAAATTGTGTCCTAGGGCCAAATACTGTCCTACCTGGCGTCACGCGTGCTACAAGCCTAAATGCAAAACTTCATACTTAGTAACCAGTAGAGCAGCAACCATGACATTTTCCTGGTAGCACGCCTAACTATCTCAAGAATTTAAGGTCAGCATAGCGATGGACGCGTCCTTGCTTCGGAACGGCATTAAGTTAAAGTAGGACAGTATATGGCCCTAGGACACTATTTGGCCTGACAGTTGCTCTCCTGGTTACTAGGTATGAAGTTTTGTATTTAGGCTTGTTAAAACCAGTTTATTCTACTCTTAAGATTTAAAGTTTTCACTTGTTCGACATTAGACAGCAATGCGTGCAGGTAGAATACTATACGTTTTGCCTTCCCGGTTTGTTAAAATTGATGCTAAATCAGTCATTCTTTCGACAAGAACAACTAGCTAGCTAGCACTAGCGAAGGAGTGAAAACTTTAAATCGTAGAGTAGAATAAACTGGTTTAAATAAGCCTAAATACAAACTAGTTACCTAGTAACCAGTGTAGCATCCATGACAGTTTCCTGCTAGCACGCGTAACTGTCTCAGGAATTTAAGGTTGGCATAGCCATAGCGGCGGACGCGTCCTTCCTTCGGAATGGCATTGTGACGTCAGGTAGGACAGTATTTGGCCCTAGGACACTATTTGGCCTGACAGGGCCCCTCGGCTAACTGCTCAAATCAGGAAAATAAAATGTTTAGGCATATCCTTATTGGATTTTAAAACCGTAATGTTATACTATACGTGTGTATCTATATATTAAAGTACAATGCTGTGACATAGCGTTTTTAATTTGTTTTGTATTGACATTTTGGTAAACCTTCTAACGAGCATCGAGACAACAATAATGGGACCCTTTGCACGAAATATTTTTGACGCTCCCACCAGATTTTTTCGAAACGGAAGCTAGCAAGCTTTAGTTAGCTTCCGTTACCTAGCAACCTAGCGTTACTTTTTTGGTCTACATGTGTGTGCAATGAATCAGAGCCTGTTTAAGGAGAGCCTTGCCACTCCCTATTAAACCCCATTGTACCGAATTTGGCTGCAGTTCCACCAGAGTTCCACTGGGGGTGATCGCGAGCGAGTGCATGTTGAATGGGAGTCTATGGAGCTAAACGGCTAAATTTGTCTCTTTCGCCTGATTGTCATTGAAAAATCTCCGATTTGATTGTAGTTTGTGCATGTTCAACATGGATTATAGGTTGAAAATTGTATGAACAAGTACTTATGTCCTTTTGATTTCTTACATGGTGAGTCGTTGTTGCCCATAACACGCTAGCATTCTGCTACTGAATGCTGATTGGTTAGTAAAGGACTGATACGACCAGAGCTCCCGCTTGATGGCATCCGAAGCGGAATCAGAATGTCGGAGCATTAGCAACAACATTAGCAAGCCAAAACTCTTTCAAGCATGTGTATTGACAGGGAGAGCCTAACCTGTCAGCTGTGTTGTCGATGCCCTGAGAGAAAAAAGTAAGTGACCAGAGGCCTCTTTTTGGCCTCCCCTTTCGAATTCAGAATTCAAATTACTGGACAAAAAATTATATCCTGAGAAAAGTGGATTTTGAGGGGTACCGTCAATAGACCTCCATTCATTCTGCACTCGCTCGTTAGCGCCCTCACATGGAATTTCAACCAGTTCAGAATCCGGAAGTTTCCCGAGAGTGGCAGTTCTCTCTATATTAGACATTCTCTGAATGAATCATAGGTAACGTAGTGCTAGGTCGAGTTCGTTTGTTTAGGTTAGACTACCTAGCGAACATTTTACGGGCACTGAGCAACGACATGGTGCAAGCATTCGATTTAGACAGCGTCTCTCCTCAGGAGAAGGAAAATTCCGTAACGTTTTAGTTAGACCTCAGATAATATGAACGTGTTCACCGTTCAATTCATTATTTGTAATTATATTATGAGATATACTATATATCCATATATAAATATGGTAAATTTTCTGCAAAAAAACTGCTAAAGTTTGAAGCTGGTTCAGTTACTGTGGCAACCAAGAGGTGATGCCGCTGCCCACGGTGCTGATCGGAGTGCCTGTGGTGTCAACTGGGACGCTGTCCGTGATGCTGAGCCCCTGGATTGCCACAATAGCAACTCAACATGAATTTTTTTGTTACTTGTTAATAGTGTAATTGTTTTTTATTATTAAATTATTGTAGTTGTGTGTTAGGTGACTTAGGTTTACGTATTATATATTTAAGTGGGCTGCTTTAAAACATTAATATATTGTTCGATTTAAATAATTTTCACAAAAAAAATAAATAATATATATATATATATATATATTCTTACCCAGATAGATAATGGAGAGACTTGAGCTTACTTGGGGCTGTCATACCAATGGATCTGTCTGTCTGCTTCAGAGGAACAATCTCTACATAAACGACAACGTACTGCAGGCAGCCCACGAGGTGGGGGTGGTCAAGGTGGTGTCCTGCCTCTCCACCTGCATCTTCCCTGATAAGACCACATACCCCATCGACGAAACCATGGTAGGAGGCACTGTGTGTGTGTGTGTGTGTGTCACGGTTACAGGTTATATCCATATGATGGTTATTGAATGGCTTGATGTTAATCTAATTTCCTCATCTCCAGATCCATAACGGGCCTCCTCATCCGTCCAACTTTGGGTATTCCTACGCAAAAAGAATGATCGATGTCCACAACTGGTGTGTGGAGAAGTCAGAAGGAATCATTTCATAAATATCTGTTACTGCCGTGTCTCCACAATCAGTTTGCGTGTGTGTTTTGCAGTGCGCATGCAGAGAAGTATGGGAGTCGCTACACGGCAGTTATCCCAACGAATGTGTTTGGTCCCCATGACAACTTCAGCATCGAGGACGGACATGTATTGCCAGGCCTCATACACAAGGCCTTTATAGCACAACGTAAGACACACCCTTGCTCTGTCAACATATGACTTGACCAACCCCTGTGTAAGCTCTATGCCTACCAACTACTGGATCTTTTATTTTGTTTCTCTCCATTGTGTGTTTGTTTTGTTAGAGGAAGGGAGTCCGTTAACAGTGTGGGGCTCAGGCAGTCCCAGAAGGCAGTTCATTTACTCCTTAGATTTGGCCCGTCTTTTTCTGTGGGTTCTGAGAGAATACAAGGAAGTGGATCCAATTATATTATCTGGTGAGTTCTCAACACGGGGCCGGGGCTACATTTGGATGTATTGTAATCATTTATTTATTTAACCACACACTGCTGAGTTTTAAGTCTTGCTCCTGCCTGTGTGACACAGTTGATGAGGAGGATGAGCTGTCTATCAAGGAAGCAGCCGAGTCTGTTGTCCAAGCCCTGGGGTTCAAGGGAGAAGTAGTTGTATCCTTTCAATGGACGAATGTAACATTACAGTCAGATAAACAGTCATACAGACAGGCACACGTAAAACGCAAAATGTTTCTATCAATATTAAAGATGACAGTTTCATTCTTTAACCGTGTTCTCCAGTTTGACACCAGTAAATCAGACGGTCAGTTCAAGAAGACAGCCAGCAATGCCAAGCTGCGACGCTACCTGCCCGACGTCAAGTTTACGCCCTTCAATCAAGGTAGGAGCTCTGATATGATGGCAACCCTGCTCCAGCTGAATGAGTCGTTATCTAGTAATGCAGAAGCCTGTTAATGACCATTCATTTGAATCAGGTGTGTTGGAACAGGGAAACATCTAAAATGTGCAGGACAGGGGGTCCCTGAGGACCAGGGTTGAGAACCATTGAATCAGACTAATTGAGTCAACATCGAGACCTGTCCTAACTGATGCTCGCATAATCTTTTCTTCTCCCTGTTTTTACAGCTTTGAAGGAGACATGTGACTGGTTTGTAGCCAATTACGACACAGCTCGTAAGTGACGGTCAACGCTGCCAAATTGGGTACTGTAGAAAGGCAGAACATATGAGGATTGTCTGTACTGAATTTACCTCACTGTTGATGCGGTCTCGCTCAGGTACCATAACCCCTATCAATGAGCTCCTGTAAGGCCTTTACAGGTCAGCAAGACACTTGACATTTTCTTCTGTGTAATGCCCTCTGTCTACACGCCATAGAATTTACATTAGTCAAGTTTTCAATGTGTTTAATGATATACATGCCTTCACTTAGGTTGATTATATTATTGTACATATGTGGTAGGGTTGGGACTTTTTTGGTACCTCACACTTCGATTAAAAATCGATTCCTGATAATTTTTCAATCATTTCTTTAAAAAAATTAATTGATTTTTGAAATGTGTGAATCGATTTTTCCCCCACCCTAAATATGTGGTGGCCAATCTAATGGTCATACTGGATGTTTTTCAGTTGTGGGATGTGGTTTTTGTATCTATTTTATTAAATCATGGAGCTGGTAAAAATAAATGTATTTTACACTGGAGTATGTGTCTGAAATATTGTACTTTTCATTAGAATTTGGATGGGTAGTTGGCACATTCTTCTGTGGTGTGATGAACTTAACTCATTTGAATTTTACTGAAACCTGCAGGAACCCTGGTCTTAATTCAAGAATAACTTCACTTGTGTATATATATATTTATATAATAAATAAAAAACACTTTATTATAAATTCATTCAAACAAAGCCTGATTTTAAGCTTAATGTAACCTTTTCACATATGTGGGTTAAAATGACTGACACTTGGAAATAATTTACAAAAAATGCAAATATCTTACAACATCAAGAAAAACGTCTACATATCTACCTAATACACACACATGTAAGCAGAAATTGACATGTAAAATTAAAGCTTTAAAATACTCAAACGGTTCAGATATAAAAAAAGGCTCAAAATCTTGGTGATGTGAGTCAGGGGTGGATATAGGACGTGTAGCCTCCGTCATGGACATGACAGTAGTCCTGCCCCAGAACCGCTCTTTTTTTACACTGCTTCCCTGTTCTGGTGGTGCCGTTACACAGCTGGCGACTGGACCTACGTACATGAACATCAGAAGGAAAGTAGGCCGCAAGGTGAACCACGAAAGTCTTTTAGAAAATGATTCCCGCTCCACAGTCTGTGTAGATGCCAATCTTTAGCTTATAAAAAAAAAAAAAAAGAATGAGTTGTGCTAAGCTACCAACAAAAAATGTGTTGCTGAAATTCCAGTTGATTGTCGATGCTTCTGTTTTATGCAGAACTAGTTTCTTCAGAGCGTAATAGGATTTGTGGCACGGTTCTACACCAATAAGGCAGCTGCTTTGTCAACATGGATAGATATGGTCGTCAAATAGAGGATGAGACTTGATGGGTTCCTGTTTTTCTGCAGGACTGTGTTGCACAGACTTATGTTGTTGTAATTGTGCCAACACAAAATAAACTGAGCAACTGGAAGATAATGGTCCTGACACTGAGGTCTGAGTGTCCTTAATCTGTTATTCCTTTTATACATCATATTTCTCATAAAGATTGTTTTAATGGTTGATAAGTGTTGTTTTCATTTGTGGAAGAATGAATGAATGTTGCAACAAGTCTGTGCAACACAGGTGACGTGCAAGGTCCCATCCTCTGTTTGCCAACCATTTCCATCCATCTTGCCACTGCTGACAAAAAGCAGCTACCTTATTGGTGTAGAACGATCACGTGTTGAAACGCGTCACCAAAATCCTATTATGCTCTGAAGAAACTAGTTCCCCATAAGACGCATCAACATTTTTTTGGGAGCTTACCACGACTCGTTCTTTTTCATGAGCTTAAGATTGTGTAGATGCCAGACTGTGGAGCGGGATAAACAATAACAGGGTTCACCTTACGGCTAGAAGGTCCCAATCATTGTTTCTGTTCACAATACTGAGAATGTTTCAAACGTCAGTTGGGGTGAGGTTTGGAAAAAAAGCACAAACCCGTTGCTGGCCAAGGATTGGTTGGGGCTGGAACTGCGGGATCCATACACTGTCTCAAAACCCCCGCCCAGATTCCTGTGAGGAAGACTTTCTAGGACAGCCTAGAAATTGCAACATACAGAGTACGTGTTGGTGTCAATATGGCATCTGAAGGGTTTCTTACACTAAAATAATTTGAAAAGTAAAATCAAAATGCAAATCCTACAGTACAGCCTTTGCATTTGTTTTTCATCACCATAGGCTACTCCCTCACCGCAGAAAAGCTTGGCCGAACCATGAAACGAGGTGTGGATTGGTTGGGTGCAGCCATAACCGGTACAAAGCTGGCCTCTGCCATCTGCTGGCCGTCATACGGTGCTGCAGAACAAGGGTCACAAGAATTTCACTCAGGTGCTGAATTAAGGAATTTTAAAACTGAAGAATAATCTTAATTTCTAGCATGAAACACATTCTCACCACACATGTAGCTCTCCTGATCTAGGAAGTCTTCTGGCTCCATGACCCCATCCAACTCATCTCTGAGAGGTTGGAAGAGGGCACGTTACTTCAAAACTGGTGTAACCGGTTACTAACCACACTCCAGGATTTAACATTTACATTTATGCATTTAGCAGACGCTTTTATCCAAAGCGACTTCCAAGAGAGAGCTTTACAGAGTCACTGATAACAAGATAGCCCCAAAGCATTGCGGGTAGCCAAAACAAGAAGCACACATTGTGAACAACCAAAAAATAAGTGTCAAAGGGATGAACCATAAGAGCATGAAGTTAAGCAAGTTAAAATTTAAACAACATTAATCTCTAAGTGCAAGTGTACCTGTAGAAAAAGCAGCAATAGTAAAAATAAAAATAAGATTAACTAAAAATAGAATATTTTGCAGCGAACACAACAGTTTAAATCAATTGCCACTAACCAACTACAGCAACAAGTCTCTAAGCAAGAGTCATTGTGATCCTTGAGGAAACTAGCATTGGGTTCAGCAAACCATTCCTGAGAACCGTTGTACTCCCGGAACAAGTGCGTCTTGAGCCTTCTCTTGAAGGTGGAGAGACAGTCTGTGTCTCTATTTAACAGGGCTGACCAGACTTACTTCTGAGGAGTGGAGCAGGATGGGCCTTTCTGATAATGAGACTGAGGGGACTCAATCTGCTTCTCTGGTTCCAGGATTTTACTCGCAGGTGGAAGGGGCAAACTCGTTTGCTTTCCCCCAATCCAAGAACAAGCCCTCGACAACTGTGTCACAAACCAATGACCTGGGGGACAAATGACACGCGCGTCACAAGACTGTCACTTTAGACCATCAAATCCCTACTGAAATTTAAGCAAATACACCAACACAGGGTTTTGATGGGCAAATCTCTTAAAAAAAAAAAAAAAAAGTACCCAGTGACAATGTGACGAGTAGCAGGCTGAGGCCCATGAGGTCCAGGGAAGGCTGCCGGTTGACCTCGGCCACAGCGTTGAGGGGCACAGTGAGCAGCAGCATGGCCCGCGTGAAACACGGACAGTGAAGAAACGTCAGCAGGACTGCGCAGAGCAGGAAATACCCAGCATGCACCACACACGTCCACAGAGCTGCCAAGCTCAGACCTGGGTACACAGGGACAGGAAAACAATGTACAATATATCTAAATTATACACCTTAAACACTGACATTGGTGGAGGTGGACGGTGCAGGCAGAAATACAATCTTTTAAAAAGTCGCCTCTTCTGATCCTGGTGCTACTATAAAATTTACCTGCCCAGCCAAGGTAGTCCTGGATGGCATGGAGTCGGTCCTCCAGGCGGGTGTGCATGTTGTCTAGGTAATGTAGCATGGCTCCCAACGTGCCGTTCATGCGCTCCAGTTTGCCCATGAGGTCTGCGTAGTACCTGGCCGTCTGGTTCTGGTACAGCAGGAACCCAGACATGCTGCTCTCTGAAGATCCATGGGTCATGTAACACAAGAGGACGTGGACACAGTTAGGGAGAAGAAATGCTGACATGATACCCTTCTGCTGCCTGTACAATGTTATTTTTATTACGATTCACCATCAAATTACATTAGGAATGAAGGGGGTTTTACCTATTTTACTGTAGATATCCTGTGCCCGCCCTCTGACCTCTGCGAGGTCATCCAAAATGGCCTTGTGACCCTCCTGCACCTCTGAGCCTTGACCTTTCATCTGCTCACTTACGTTTTCTAGAAGAAAAAAAAAGGCAGACAATGAACACATTTAGTGATACAGTTTAGGTTTCACAGGTAAACAGACTAAACAAAAGTACCCAATTGAGATTGTTGCTAAAGTCGTTCCTCCAGCCCTTTCAGAAAAACAGGCTGATGAGACAGGGAAGTCAATAAGAGATTGCTACAATCAAACCAAAGTATGCATGTGCATGCCTTTTGCAACAATACCAAGCTGAAATGTCACATAGAATTTGTAAGTGGGCTAAATTATTGTCCAGTCTTCAAACTCCACATAAGTATGTGATTTCCATCTTTTTTTGAATGGTGTATGCTCCTCACCCATCCTCTGTGTGATGCCCTTGATGAGCTGAGCTACCAGCTCCTGTCCAGAGGCGATGAGGGCCTTCTCCTGGCCCAGCCGCTCCAGGTTGGAGCTCAGGGAGCTCTCCAGCTGCTCCTGCCCCAGCCACAGGGCCCCTTGCTGGGCCTGAAGGGCGCTGTGGCCCTGCAGCAGCTTCTCCAGGGAGGCTGCAGTCAGGTCCCTTAGCTCCAACTGCCCCTCCTTTCCACATAAGACCCAAATCACTGGTTATGCATTGCCCAGTACAGTGTTTCCCAACCACTAGTGTGCCGTGAGAGATGGTCAGGTGTGCCGTGGGAAATTATCTAATATCTCTTCGACCCAGGTCCAGACTTAGCCATACTATAGCGTTTGTCATATAGTTTTTGTCTATCAGAAAATAGTCGAGGAGCAAGAAGAACTCATTGAACTGAAACAAGATCGTGGTTTAACGCTCAACTTTGCTGATGTTACTTTGGACAGTTTTTGGTTATCTGTTGCCAAGGAGTTCCCCATTCTAGTCAACAAAGCTATTTTGACATTGCTCCTGTTTTCAACTACATATCTGTGTGAGCTGAGCTTCTCAAGCTTGACTGCAATAAAAACTAAAAACAGAGACAGACCTGTTGAGGAAGAGCTCTGTGCATGTCTTCCTACCATTCTGCCAGGAAATCCATTTTGTGTTCATTGAAACAGCCCCAGTGTAACGGAGTTAGAACCGTGAAACACGGCCCTCAGGTATGTAACAGGCCACCCGCGTCAACAAACAGCTAGCTTTTCTTTGGCGTGGCTGGTAGTGGTCACGCTTGGCAAGTCAGAGGTTGTGCGTTCGAGCCCATTGAGTGGCGAACGAGCCTTGTGACGGAGCATGGCTACAGCTGTTACATACCCGTCACACCAGGTTTCCCACTAATGCTGGGGACACACCACAGGATAATCGGGCTGATTTCGGCCCTTCCGACAATCCTAGGTAACATATGACCCAATTATCTTGATGGTTCCACAGATTTTATCAGATGTTCCCTTGGTGTGAGGTGTGTTAAGAGTGACCACACACTGTAGGAGCAAAACGGCTAAATCTAGGATTTTTTGTCCTCATGTTTGTGGTCTCTCAGTTTGAAAATCTTGTAAGATTAAAACAACTCAGTGTGACCCCAGTATAAATACATTTAAAAACTATATTATTAACTATATATATTATAATAAAGGTAAACTAATCTAATATGTACCGTGTTAGTGTCCTTTTGGTTGGTGGTGTGCCCCAGGATTTTGTCAATGTAAAACAAGGACCTTTTTGTACCCAGTGACAGTGAAGGACCTTTTTGTACCCCCCCCCAACAAAAAAAAGAAACAGGACTGACCTTCAAGTCTTTCATGGCATCGAGTTGGCTGGTTGCTGTGGAGATGAGAGCGTTGACCGTGAGCTCAGCCCTGCGACGGAAGTGCTGCTGGCGGGTGGCGTAGCACACGGCGCGCGCTCGGTTGCTGACGATGTGGTACGCATTCCATGTGTCCGAGTCCATGTCTGCTGTGCACTGTCTCAAAGACTAACAAGAGAAAAACGTTTTGTTTTTTTATAATGTTGATACAGTGCAATAAAACGATTGATTTAGGGACAGGAAGTTTGAAAACAAAAGGGTTTGTGAAATTTCATCAGACCGCACCATTTCGTCGGTGCAAGGATAGGTCCTGCGCCCCTCCACCTCTGCCTGACAGTTGAAAAGGACCACCCCCAGTTTAGCCAGCTGCTCCTCTGATAGGCTACCACAGGTCGACTTCAACTGAGCAACCACCTAGAAGAAAGCAAACAAACTTTTGTTTTACATTTTTGGGAACAATTAATAATATGCATGCATTTACAGATGGATATGCACCCTACATTGACCAAGTCACTCCCAAGACTGTGCAAAAGTAGTTCCTACCATGTAATGGCAGCTGTCCAGGGGACTAAGTTCCATCTGCTTGGCCTCAACAAGGAATTTTTCATCTGACACCATCATCTCGAAGGGGGGTGCATCTCCCTGAGGTTGTACGGGAGCTGGTGGTGGAGAGGGAGATGGAGCTGCAGGCCGCTTCATCCAGTCAAAAAAGGCAGTTGATGTGGAACAAGATAGGAGCAAGGCTAGAACAGCATGATGGACCACCACCAGGTGAGCCATCCTTGACGACAAAAACCTAAGAGAAACACCCCCAAAAATGTTGTGCATTTACATCTTAACGCCCGAAGACGTCAATTTGATTACAACTCAAAGATATGCACTTCGTAGTCTATATTCATCGAAAAGAGAGTTGTAGCACAATTTGATAACCCACCACCAAACAATTCAATTTGGCATTATGAATGCAGCGCTCAAAACAGTCGCCATACAAAGCGTGCTTTGCCCGGGCATGTTAGCTGGTGAAACAAAGTTATATTTTGAGCTCCGCAAAATCAATGTTTACACATTTGCGACAATAATTGTAAATGTTTCTACGTGTGTATGGTGTAGTAGGATGAAGACGAAATATACAAGCTACGCGTTTTACATTTTCAAATGTTACATCAATCTAAGCGTAGGCTACAATAACAATACACATTTAAAAAAGTTGAAAGCACGTTACATCTAGTATTATTGAGCATTAAAATAAAAACGTGATTACCTTACGATTTCTTTGGAACGTCCTTGGACAGATTTCAAATTTCAGTTTAACTAATGAATGAAATTCTGTGGTTGGGCTTGCACGGCTGGTAAGGATGAAACTGATGAAGCCCTTTAATTTGGCCCCGCCTTGTTTCAAATGACAAGCATGCAGCTACAGCCACTTGGAAAGGCATACAGTGTGGGTCTGTTTGATTTGTTACACTGCCCAGCCTAAGTGCAATTTTTGTGTAAACGCAATGGCACAAGAAGTTGCTTGCTTGGTGCAACCATACAAAACAATCGATTGAGCGGCTCCCTTTTTTACTATCCAAACAGTGCAAGATTGATCCTGAACGAACCAGCCAACATACATGTATGAAGTTTAGGGGCAGAAATCAAGATTAAGTAAGAGATCAAGGTAAACACCTAGGTAATATACTGTAATATGCTTTGCAGTGAAACAATAACAGAGCAGGCAGTTGTAGAAGTACAAGTACGTTTAGCCATCTAGCTAGCATGCTTTAGCAGCCCAATTGACATAATAACCGACGTTATGGTGGACAAACACGTGTATCATGTTAAATACTTTTTCAAGTTGAACCCGGTAGTGAAATCAATGATGACTAAGCTGTCACCAGCTACTGCTTGCTCCTTTTTTAGCTGTGATTCAAAATATCGGACAAATTAAAATTCTGCATATGGCGTGCAGCCAAGGTTTTCCTTGGTGTATGAAACACCGCCAAGCTGTTTTAGTGTCCCTGCAGATTTTCAATACATCACCTCTTTGCCACAGATTCAAACTGACCTAGAGGATGGATTTTCCCTTGAGGGTGGGCTTCATTGGCGCAGGGAACATGGCCTATGGCATAGCTAAAGGAATACTGTCAGGTAAGTCTGGAGAAAATGTATTACATTGGTGATTGTTTTTATTCATCTAAATGATTGAGTCAATAGTAAAAATGTTCTACTTTAGGTGATGTCCTTCCCACAAATGTTACAGTGAGTGCCCCATCTCAAAGACACTTTGGATGCTTTCAGGTAGACATTAATATTTTTTTTATTTTTTTTTTTACAATTGACTCAATGCTATCTCATACAGCTTCAACATCTACTTACAATACTTAGCCTACTTTAGTATTTTCTGGAAGAAATTGTGCATTACTATTATTTATTCTAAATGTATTATTTAGTGCGAGAGTACGAATTATCCGTCCATGGTTTTATGTCCTGGACTTTGAGCCTTTGTTTTCATTGGTTCACAGGAATTGGGGGTTGCTGTCACTCACTCTAATGTCGATCTGGTCAGAAGTTCTGATGTTGTTTTTATAGCAGTCAAACCACACCTCGTTCCAACTGTCCTCAATGAGATATCACAACATGTAACGCAGAAACACATGATTATCTCCGTGGCAGCAGGTGTGACCATCACAACACTTGAGGAGGTGCGTCAGTTTGGTTTAATCTGCCAGGTTGTAAAAACATTGCTATTTTGTTACAATGGCTAGTCTACTAGTTGTGTGCCTGTCTGTGCAGTTGTCCTATAATGTAAACTACTGAAAAAATTGAGGGGGGGAAAAAAAGGCTAAAAACAGTTTGATGGAATGTTTACAACCCTATCTTGTCTTTCCTGAAGCTCTTACCTGCAGAAACGGTTGTCCTCAGGTTGATGCCCAACCTTCCCTGCGTTCTCCAGGAGGGGGCGCTGTTGTTCTCACGGGGCTCAAAGGCACGACCCGAGGATGGAGCTCTGCTCAGCTCACTGTTGCAGCACTGTGGCCTGGTGGAGGAGGGCCCAGAGGCCTGGATTGATGTGCACACAGGTCTTAGCGGCAGTGGAGTGGCATTTGTGAGTGGGGAAGGGGAAAGGGGGTGGGGAGGAGGAAAGGAGGCAAGGAGGCAAGGAGAGTCCCCCGGTCTCTCGTGATTGATATTGTTTTTGTGGGTGTGGTGTTTTTTGGCAGGTGTACCTGTTTGCAGAGGCGCTGGCTGAGGGCGCGGTGAAAATGGGCATGCCAACTGCTCTAGCACACAGCATTGCGGCTCAAACCATACTGGTAACGACAAACAATGTGCACCTCTATTCAAATGTTTGGGGTCACTTATAAATGTCCTTTTTTTTTTTTTTACAATAAGTACAGGGACATTCTCCCCGAGGCAAGTGAATTGCCTTGCCCAAGGACACAATGTAATTTTGCACGGCCAGGAATCGAACCGGCAACTTCTGATTAAAAGCCTGTTTTCTTAACCGCTCAGCCACCTGACCCCCCTTTTCTTATTAAAGAAAAAGCAAATGTTTGTCCATTTAAAGTAGTTGTTTTTCCTCCAGGGTGCTGGTCGGTTGTTAAAGGACTCTGGGAAGCATCCGGCTCAGCTGCGTTCAGAAGTGTGTACCCCAGGAGGGACCACCATCTTTGGACTTCATGCCTTGGAGCAAGGTGGCCTGAGGGCTACAACGATGAACGCCGTGGAGGCTGCTACTGAGAGGGCCCGGGAGCTTGGCAGGAAATCGGCAGGAACAGGAGACAGGAAGTGAGGATGCTCCGTTTTCCTCCCTGCCCATAGCATTCATGTTGCTCATTTGGGGAAGAGACTTTACCTGGCTAACATCTCTTTGAAAATACGGTGAAGAGACGTGGACATAGGACTTCAGAAACGACAAGTGTTATTTAATCAGATGGCTGGTCTTATGGAAATTGCTTGTGATTCTAAACATGTTCCCCTTCTAAGATGAGCCAGGTATGTGAGCCAAATGTTATCATGAATGGGGTGTGAAAAGATAGATAAGAGTTGTGTAACTTGAGTTCCTCCAGAAGTTCTCCATTAAAATGTATCCTGAAAGGAATGTGTTACTGCTGTCATCAATTACAAGGGAACATTTTATAGGTGTTGGTCAGTCATAATGTGGAACCAAAAACATGTCCATAGTATATTCAGTATTATGTTATTAATATTCCATATTTGACTGGAATGGACAAAGATATTCATATTAATTGCTCAACATTTAACTCAACTGAACTGTTGTGCACTAGACATCATGAGCCCATATGTCAATGAAACTGTGAAGGTATTTTTATTGACTGTTGTAGATTGTAATTAAAAAAAATCCAACCGTGTGCATCTTTTTCCCATTGTAACTGAATATCTCAAGGCTGTGAAACATTCATGAACAGCAGCCCCTGTCTGTGGAATTTAAGTATTGTCAGAATCAGGAAACTGGCAAGACCAAATTCAGGGAATGTACCAAGCCTTGAAATGGAAGTCGTGTTTTCGAATATTATTGAAATACGATAGGTCTTCGTGAATACATGTCAGTGCGTGTAATTCAAACTTGTACTTAAAAAACTAATATTTCCTCGGTTTATTATTATAACCGACCACCCCCTCCTAGCCCCACTGGCATTCTATTAACCCACTTCAAGTCCCTTTGATTTCCTTCCGAGTCTGGCTAAGCACATTGCTTGAGGAGCACGCAGATCACTAGCCCTGTGAAACACTACAAAACGGAACAGTAAGTCACTGACATTTGGATTTTATACAATGAAACGGTTGGAAAAAATATGAATGACTGTGCTTGTAAAATTATTTGAGTGTGGAAGAGTTTTTATTTAAAAGGCCAATACTGTCGTAGCTAACATGGCTAGCTAGCTATGTTAGCTTGCTGAACGTGTGAGCTCAGACCAACCGGCAGCTACTAGCTAGCTGGGTGGTACATAGCAGCCGGCAAGACCGCTATCTAGGCTATCTTGCTAATGCGAACAAATATAATTTGTTCATATATTCAGTCTTTTTTTTTTAAGAAAAGAAATAACTAGACCGACATGATTCATTTCTAATGTTACTGAAATTGTGTAGAAAGATAGGAGAAAGCATTTGTCAGACTGCACCTGCCTCGAGGCTGTGCGATGATGGAAGTCCATTGAGTACATTATTCAGTAACCTTGTACAACGTTTTTCAATCCCCTTAAATACAATTACAAGTCTTATCATTGCAAGCTAGTATAATTGATCCAACCATCCAATCATTTCCAAAAAATTCCCCTTTTAGCTAAGTAACGGGATCTATTGTCATTTTATATTGACCAATTTAACACCTATCTCCCTTTTTCTCCTATGCTTGAAAGAATCGGAGAAGTGAGTTGCTTGCTATTCTTGACAAAGCGATATGTATGTGTGTGTCTGTGTGAATAATGTAATATGAGTAGTGTAGTTGTTTGTGACAGTATACAATGTCTACTTTGATTTTAATGTGTGGAAGTACAGTTAACAAGACAATATTGTGATGTCCCCTTTGACCATGGCTGGTGGTGGCTGAATGGATGAAAATAATTTGAACTTAAACCAGGTCGTTGCTTGCTCGTACATTCAGTAAGGAAGGTGAGTCTCAGAATGTTGCTCAACTATCATACCGGAACGTTTTCCTTATATCTAACAAACTAAACATTGGCAGTTTCAAATCATACCGGGATAGCTCAATCCTCATGTGTTTGAACTAGATTTGGCTGAACAATCTGTTTCTGGAAACAACTTGATGTATGTAGATGTAGATGTATTTTTAGGAAATTCAATTTCCTGTATGATAGTGGAACTATGAATCATACATAGTTATAGCATGCCAGATGTACAGTATGAATGGCTTTCAATAAATCAGTGTTGCAACTGAATGCAAAATGGCAAATGGATATTACGTGAAATGTTTGTAATATATTTTGTTGTTGTTGTGAGCCTGTCAGAACAGATATCCCCATTCCATGCTTACTTCCAGTCATTCATTTACCTGGCCACACCCTTGGTTCTAAGGTCTATACTTTCTATTTCAAAGTTTTTTTCCCCCAATTCACTTACACATGTGCAGTGAATGCTCGTGTTGGCTTGTGTTTGTGTGAGAGACTACATATTTGTTAGTTTTTTCCCCTGATATGGCACCCTGTTGATTTATCCATGTCTGCCAGTTGCCAGACCATCAAGTACTGCAATGGTAACCTCACAGGAAGGAGACTCGCATGAGCTCAGGGATAAAGAAGTGCATCCCATTCAATCATAGGCATCGCTCATCCTCAGCTGGTCTGCATGAGACGGTTCTGTTTCCTGCATGCACATGCTCTCTGGGATTGATCCATTGCCTGACCTCAGGAGAATTGTCATCGGCCCAGGTTCTTAAGCAATTCAACGTACCTCTGCATTTGAGAGGTTTAAAACGACTGTCTGCTTCAGAGACCAATGTATCAATCCCCCTATGTAACTCAACTCCTGTGTAAACTAATCCTCTAGCCTGTCCCTGTCACTCTCTTCCTTTCTGCAATGGATCAAAGATGAACCCCCAGAGTTCAGAAATGGAACAGTCCAAGCATGATGTCACACTCGTCCAATATTCGGTGGACTGTACCACTGAAGTTGAGGCGGGGGCTCCGATGCAGGCCGAACCAGGCCAAAGGAACGGGGATACTTCGTCCTCGTCCCCAGAGAGCGGTAGCTTGAACGGAGACGCCAAGCGGAGCGGGAAGAGCCGCCGTCGCCGCAAACGCTCGGCCCACCCTGAGAGCTGCCCTGCGGCTGTGGAGAGGAAGGACCAGGAGTCGGGGCAGCATGTCCAGACCCACAGCCCAGCATCAAGCATCCTCCTGGGCCTGCGCTCCGAGTGTGCCTCGGTCTGGTTCAACCACCGGATGTACGAGCAGGCTGAGAGCGTTTACCAGTGCTGGCTGGGCCGCTCTGCCAACGGGCAGACCCAGCCTAATGGATCCCTTCTGCCCACAGAGGCTCTCCCCACCCCAGGGCTCTCTGTGTGTCCTTTCCCACCTGCTGGTGGCCACGCCCAGCAGGGAGCCTGCCCCCGTGGGGTGCAGAAGGTGTCTGTTCACGAGCCTTCTTTAGACCAGGCGGAGAGCAGCGTTGCTGAAGAGCCCCAGCCGGGGACCGTCCCAAACACCCTTTCCCTCTCGTCCGTCCGCCCGGCGACACCTTCCACCCCGGACGAGGGCTACCTGTCCCTGGCCCCGACCCCTGCCACGCCCACCCAGCAGACAGCTCCCGCCCCAAGCCCCCCACAGCCAATCAACGGGCTGCCTCGTGTCCCGGCGGAGCTGCTCGGAGACGTGTGGTTGGAGAAGCCCCTCTATGACAGAGCAGAGGCCGCTTTCTACCAGAGCCTCTACGGCAACAACAACCTGGGCTCTAGCCACCCACGTGTAAGCTGTCCAAGTTCCCCCTCCACCTGTAGAGGCAGCGACTACCACCCACAGAGCCTGGAGGAGGAGGAGGAGGAAGAAGAGGAGGACGAGGAGGAGAAGCAAGGGCCGGTGCTGGTCGCACACGGGAAGGCGGAGGTGTTTCACGCCCTGCACCCCATTCAGGAAGAGGAGGAGCCTGGCGACGTCGCTAAAGAGGAAGCCTCGGTGGGCGGGGCCTGCTACTTCCTCCACCCTGACAGCGAGCGGGTGTGGCTGGATAAGTGGCGCTACGACGCAGCGGAGGGTCGGTTCCACGCCGCCCGGGTGGTGGAGGGGGCCGGCGGGCGGCGAGACACTGGGCCGTCACCAACACTCGGCTGCTCCAAACTTCTGGGGGACAAGTATGACCTTGCCCTAGGAGACTGGCCTTTCCCCAGAGCTCATTGATTTGCACTTCAGTGTTTCTTTCTCTTGTTGTCATTTTAGTTTTTCTTCCATTTTGGGGGGGGGGGGGTTGATTTTGATTAGATTTTTTTTCCCTCCCATGTTTCTTCTGTTCTGATTTTTATATCATTTGATGATTTTGAGTTGGTTGTGCCTGCTATGCTGTTTCATTTCTTGAGTTTGCATGCTTGCATCTTTGAAGTCGTCAAGGTTGAGTCTTATTAAGTAGAGGTGCCTGGAAATGTCATTTGTATTATTCAAATCGAATTTTGGGGTACAGTTGCTGGGTCGGAGTGAAGCGTCAGTGGGGTCATCGTGAAACACAAATCAGGTCAGCTAGGTCAATGTCATGAACATAACTGACCTTCCCGATGTTTCTCCTTTCGGCTCTCTCTCTTTGTTCTCTCTTTTGCTCTTTCTCTCGCCGCCTCTAGCACCATGAGCGCCGCCGTAGACTTCCTGGCCCAGGAGAAGGTCTGGTTCGACAAACCTCGCTTCGACGAGGCGGAAAAACACTTCTACGAGCGCGCGAACGGAGCCTCGCACTCGGCGCAGGTACCGCGGCCCACGGCCTCTCCGCGTCTGTTTATCCCTTTTCCTGACACGCACGCTCTGCTCTGACCCGGCTCCACTGTGTGTCCTCAGGAGCTGGGAGCAAACAGCATCTTACTAGACATCGCACGAGCACGGGAAAACATCCAGAAATCTCTGGCCGGAGTGAGTACATGACTTCATGAAATCGCACGCTTCTAACTTTCAGGAGTTTTTCCTTTTGAAATCCAGGTTTTTTTTTCCCTTCGCTTCTAGTTTTTCTGGTACATTTACATTGAGTCATTTAGCAGATGCTCTTATCCAGAACGACTTACAGTAAGTACAGGGACATTCTTTCCGAGGCAAGTAGGGTGAAGTGCCTTGCCCAGGGACACAACGTCATTTGTCATGGCTGGGAATCGAACAGGACTTCTGAGTGGCAGCCCGATTCCCTAATCGCTCAGCCATCTGACCCCCCACGTACAAGTGGTTTCGTTTCGTAGACGACCACATTCACCTCACGCCCAAACCGGTCGGCCATTCACCCAGCACTATGTCACACATGTCTTAACTTGGTGTTGTTTGGTTGTGCCCAGCAGTTTTTACCCTGACCCCTTAACCTCTGGGGTAAATAACCCAGTCCAGAACATGCCCTTATCACTATCACTGGGAAAACTAGCATATGTGGGCAGTATGAGTGAGTTTGTTGCCTGCCTGTTTTGTTGAACAGGGGAATTCAGGGGAAGTGCAAGTTATTTTCAGTACTTGTATTTTTCATTCTTATTCAAGCCTTGATGAATGCATGTGTTGTTTTTGTTTGGCTGCAGGATTGCTTTTTGTGGTTGTGCCGCTCCTATCGAGTTTATATCCTTGATTTTATATCCTGCATCTCAAGTTTTTCAAGATTCCTTGTGTGTTTTACAGTATCGTTTTTGTCCTAAATGCTCTGCCTATGGTTTTCCCCTCCAAGGTTTAGTCCTAGACCCTGCTTTTGGTTATCCTTTCTTTCTTTCTCCAGCCTCTGCTCACTCAACACTACCGACTTCATTCATCTCTCCATCCCCCTTCTGCCCTCCCCTTCCCTCGTTTCCTGCCCCCTATCCCCACCCCAACCCCAGCTCAAGACTTCGCTGTTGCCTAGCAGAGTGTCTCGCCACCCCCTCCTGAACCACCAATCCCTGCTTGTAAGTGTCCCGACCTGTGTGACTTGAACCCACCCCAGCACCCCACTGAGAGCAAAGTGACTAGAACATTGACTCTAGTCCCAGCTCACCCACCCACCTCCTAGTTTGGCACTACCCTCCTACTCTCCCCTATTCCCTGGTGGCCTGATGCTGTGGTGAGTCAGAAAGCAACACAGCAATTTGACTGCAAGGTGGAGCAGTTTAATGATTGGGTTCTTCTTAGCCTGTCGTTCACCGTATAGCACAATGAAAGGTCAGTTGATTTTGGTGCCCTCTCTCCTTTAGTCTCCTTCACTCCTTGAGTTATTCACACACAGCCCCCCCCCCCTTCCTCCTCCCCCACCTACTGTCAACCCTTCCATCTGAACACCTACGCTTCTCTCAGCCCCCCATATCCTCCAAGTCGCTGTCTTTGGCAGCCAGGGAAACAGGTGTGTGTGTGGTCAGCGTCAGGGCTCCACTGGGTTTCCTGCCCTCATGTACCGTCGTAGGTCGCCCCATTTTTGAAATTGAGTTTTTTCTTCTAATATCATGACTGTCTATTAGTGGGAATCATAGGCTTTGCTCTGACCGGCTTTGTGGAATCGACCGGCCTCCTGCTCTGTACTCGGTGCTGTGTTGCTCAGGCGGCTGTAAGAGTCCCTGGCTGTCTCAGTGCTGTCCCAGTCACGGCAACTCCTCTCTGGGTGGGTGTGTGTGTGTGTCCAGAGCACAGGCGCTGGAGCTGGAGAGCAGGGGGAACTTGTGTCCCGCGTCAGGGGCCTGGAGCAGGAGAACCAGAGCCTGCACAAAGGTGTGTGGGCCCCACAAGCACACGGAATGAGTAGTTGGTGTATATGCATACTGGTCAGGTGTCACGAGCTGCGGTATGTGGGACCTAGCTAGCTGACTGTCTCGTCTCTGCGCTGTGTTTGTCAGTGGTGGAGGACCTCCGGCTAGCTCTCTCCAAGCTGGAATGTAGGGTGGAGGTGCTGGAGAAGTCCCCTGTGAGAGCCCCAGCCCCGCTCCCTGCAGCGCCCTGCACAAACGTGAGTCTCCCTCCTCATTATCGCTCAGTCAGGGCTCTGGTTAGCTCTGGGTAGCCCTTGTGCTGTCTGTCAGGGTTTGATGGCTGTCCCTGTCCTTGTCCCCCCTGTCCAGGGTACCCCTGTCCAGGCGAAAAAGCCCAGCTCCCCAGTAGAGGAGGAGGAAGACGACGACATCGACCTGTTCGGCAGCGACGAGGAGGAAGACCTGGAGGCCGAGCGAGTGCGAGAGCAGAGGCTGAAGGAGTACGCAGAGAAGAAGGCTAAGAAGCCCGCCCTCGTCGCCAAATCCTCCATCTTACTGGACGTCAAACCTGTACGTCGCTGTCCCTCGCCCGCCTGATTGGTTTCCGGTCCTGCACCGTGCACTTTCTGTGTTACGTTTATATATGTCTGTTTATGCGTGTCAGTCATTCGCATTCCCTGGTTAACGTGCTGTCTACGACCGCTTTTTCAAGGAGCTTAATGTTCCTGCACCACATGCATTTTAAGTGTGTTCAACTTTGCCTTTGTGTGTGTGTGTGTGCGTGTGCGCTCACCCCTGTCCTCCTCAGTGGGACGACGAGACGGACATGGCCAAGCTGGAGGAGTGCGTGCGCTCGGTGGTGGCCGACGGCCTGCTGTGGGGCCAGTCCAAGCTGGTGGCCGTGGGCTACGGCATCAAGAAGCTGCAGATCTCCTGCGTGGTGGAGGACGACAAGGTCGGCACAGACATGCTGGAGGAGGAGATCACCAAGTTTGAGGACCTCGTACGTACCGCTCTCCCATTGAGGCTCTAGAAATTTCCAGGTGGGTGAGCAGAAGATCTCACGGTGTGTCTTTTGTCCTGTCGCAGGTCCAGAGCGTCGACGTCGCAGCGTTCAACAAGATCTGAGTCGTCTGTTTCCCCTTCCACCTGCTGCTGCTCATGTCACACGGTTCATAATAAAAGCTTTTGGTGCACTCAAACCCCTCTCGGCTGTGTTTGTAGGAATGTAATATTACGTGCAGTATTGTGTCTGTAACCAACTTCTTAAACGAATGAGGCCAAGATGTACCTGCTCTGGTAGCATTTATACAGGTATGACGTTTGATTTATGCACTGTGCACTTTTTCCATGTATAAACAGCTCCCTTAGTTGTAATTGTCTCTAACAAGTGAGAGACCAATGTACCAAAAACGGTATTTAATTTATTTGGAAAATATGTTCCTGTAAATACAAGAAGATTGCGTGTCTGTAAATCACTGCAGAAATAGGGGTTTTCTGTAGTTATGTAACAACATTTAAAAACAGGAAATAATGGAAACATCTTTTATGTATCCTTGTTCCTGGTGCGTGGGATGATTGACTTTATAAAGCGCTGTCTCAGCTTAGCCTACCAGGTTACTGCCCATCCTGCCACTCACCTGCCGATCCAAGATGAAGCTGATCCTGACTCTCTGCATTACCTGGGCTCTTCTCCTCACAGGTAACACAACATACTCTACTGAGCTGAACCACAACCAAGGAGGTTATCTAGGGTGACCAGACGTCCTCTTTTACCCGGATATGTCTTCTTTTTGAGACCTAAAAAATGCGTCCGGCGGGGATTCCAAAATCGTCCGGGATTTTACCTCGTCGGATATTTGTGTTTCTCTGGGTCTTTCACAAACTAGTTATTACGCCCTTACAAGTTGTGGAAAGGGTATCTCCGTTACGTTCCACCTTCTTGCGCGAGCTCTGACTGTAGAGAGAACTGTCATTGGTCAATCGCCTTCTCAGTGTTACCATGCACGTTAATTCCAAATACGATCATTTGGAGCCTTTGGTATGATACAATTTCCAATCTAGCAACAATGTGAGCACCTTGCCGCCTTTGTTATCATTATTGCTTGAATATATGAGGAGGACTGAAACATTTCTTAATTTTCTTATTTAAATATGTGGCTATATAAAGAATTTATTATTTAGAATTTTGTATTTGTAATCATTATTGGTTTAATGGACAAGACACATTTAAGAAATTAATTTAATGTGTCGCCGAAGCGACGAAGTGTCTTTTTCACAAACCTTTTCAAATCTGGTCACCCTAGGTTATCAATAATTTACATGAATGATGGTGGGATGCAGGTGGGCGGTGTGAAGTAACTAGAGTCTATAGTTGGTCTATGATTTGACAATATGACTGATGTGTTGAATGGACGTGTGTTATTCTGTTCTTGTAAAATTTCCAGGGGAGTCACTGCAGTGTGTCACCTGTACTGATGCAACATGCACAAATGCACCAGTCAACTGCTCATCAAACTCTTCTGTTTGTCAGTCTTCAACCACTCAGTTTTCACTCGTGAAAGGTATATCTTTTTTTTTTTTATTAACAAAGGCAAATCATTAAAGGGGCAATTGACTGGGTTTTGGGGGTATTTCACACTGTTCCTTAAGGTCTCCGAATAGGGTATGTAACATTGGTTGGGTTGAAAATGGCCCGGGTGCTGTTCTATGCCCTCTGACAGATCCTCTGAAATGTTCCCGGGAAAAAAAACACTAGCTTTTCTCCTTTTATGGTATGCTCATTAATATTTAGATAAGCTGCGCGCTGATTGGTTGGTTATCAACGAGTGAAGCTGGGAGGAAAAACGCAACACGCAACAGCAGCACTCGCTGAAACACCGAAGTCGGAGACTTGAAATTAAAACGCGCAAATAAATCTATTGTGTCTACACAACACTGTTTTTAACAGATTGACTATATATCATTTGAAATGATAACATTACTTGTTTCCACTTCTGTTGTTGAAGCAAACTGGATTGACTTACTTAGGTGGGTAGAACGTTAGGCTACGGCTTAGCAACCAAACCATATCGTGATTCTACTCGGCTTCTTCAGTTAGCTAGCTTGGCTAGCTGTAGATATCTTGCTGTAAAATAACATGACAAAGATCTGGACAAACACGCATCGTGAATTGTAGATTTTCATTACACAGGTTATTTATTTGAATGAAACACAGTCAGGAACATGAATCAACGTTAGCCCCATTGCCAATAAACTAGGCAAAATTATCACACATTCTACCTATGCTCTTGCGTTAACTAGCAAGCTAAACTTGTTTACATGCCTACAGTCTAGGGGCCTATTCCATAAAGGCCGCTCAAAAAATCTAGACTTAAAGTCCTAAACTAGACTTGAATAAGTTTAATTAGTCAAGCGGTGCTTAAGCGGTTCCATAAAGGCCAATTTCAGCTCACGCAGTCCTACTAATTCAAGTCAGATTTACGTAGTCAAGCTAATTGCGCGTGCACCTTATTTTTTTACAGCCCGAGAGGTAAAGATGGATCATACAATCCACCACGGCAAATGCAATGCACACGGCCACATGACTTCTTCCAGAAAGAACGTCCCCTTTAAATCGTGTACAATGACAGCTCCCTCATCCACCGCTTCAATCAAAGTAAAATGACACGTCATGATTGACGTTGTGAAAGTAGACCTTTGTTGATTAAAAAATACCCTCTAAACTAATCTAAATGGACTTTTTTGACATTGTTTAAAATAAATAGCCTACTATTAATTAAAACATTGGCCAGTTGCCTAGTGCTAACTTTTTAACATGGGTTTTGTGTCGGGGAAATGGGCGGATTTAGGTTCGTTTTGCAATTGTAGGCTACTGTTAATAATTATATTGCTATGATAAATATACTCGGATAATTTAGATTGAGATGTAGACCTATGCCTGATGCCTAAACATTTGAAATCACAAACTAACATCCATACATTTAACGGCTATGGTGCGTAGCCTATCAAAGCATTGTTCATCATTGTTTAATGCATTAGGCTAAATGTTGTAGCCTAAGTAGGCTATTTACGTTGATTTTCTATCAATGTTGAACTGATGAGAATAAGAAAATGAGAATATACGTGGTAAATCATCGTTTTCCCGTTGGGTCAGTGTTACACGAATGTCTGGTTAAGCACCAAGTCACGCTAAGCCCGACAGTTAGTCTGACCCTGAGTCTGACCAGACTAGTTTCGTAGCATAAGTTCCCATAGTAACCGAGTTCGAACTACATTGAGCTAGCTTTATGGAACCGAATGAACAAGAAATGAGTCCGACTAACTGACGTAAGTCTGGCTTATTCGGTAAACTCGGTTTATGGAACAGGCCTTAGGTGTTACTAGTAACAGTTACTAGTAATGCTAACGTATCCTGTATCTAGAACCTGCCTTTCTCCATTTCTTTCAAATAGATTATCTAGACAGACGTTAGCAATAAGCAAGACTGCAGTTCGTTTTCTGGCTATTTTTCGGAAGCTTCCCTTCTAATGCCGACTACAGCTAGTCTAGCTAGATTCATTTGATGTGTGTAGAAACGTATTTAGCATTCTACCTGGTATGCTATATGCAGGAAACGTTAGCATTGCTAATAACTGTTAGCACAACATCATACTGTCCTTATAGCTTGCGGTTGCAATGAGCATACGGTCGGAACAGCACCTCTTTCCAGGTTCAGCTTCCTAGCAAATCCTGCTTGAAATTGTCCAAGGTTGTCAAAACTGTCTTGGGTGAAATGTTTAGAGCAAATGAATGATTGAGTGTCGAACTTCGCCGGGGATCTTCTCATAGACAACAGCAGCCATGCCTGTTGAATGTTTGGCTCCTTGGGAAGACTGTGAGTGTTAGCCTTCCCTGTACAGCCTGGAACACAGCATTTACGACCGTGGTCCATTTTCAATATCCTTGTTATAATTCAAAACGTTCTTCTTTGTAATTCCTTATAAGTAGCCTACACAGAGAGCGCGCAGCTAAACTAGTATTGGAGATAGACGCTACCTCGGGCTGGTCTGGATGTAAATTCTGGGGCGTGACAAAGATACAGACCAGAGCCAATAAGAGAGCGATCACCGGTCCTACAATAGGACCGGTAGCTTTGTTGAAAAGCTAGCGTTTACAGCCAAATTTTTTCTTTTTGAGATTTGAATAGGAAAGAGGTGTCAATGGACTTTGATATTCACGGTGTGTTCAGTTTACCCACCGAACTGTCGTTATTCAACTATGACAAGGTAAAATCGGTTTTGCAGTCAATTGCCCCTTTAAAGCAGTCTTTTTTTGTAAGCCTCCATTCTATCTCACAGTAGTTTTTATTATCCATATATAGTTGACTCTGTTCCTTAATCATTAACAGTCCATTATGTAAACAAATTCTGCTTGTTTCAAAAATAAGTTTAACATTCTGAACATTGTACATGTTCTTATTGTATCCAGACCCATTTGTAAGTAAGTCCTGTGTAGCGGCATCCAAATGCATGACACCTCTGAACGTCACGATAACACAACTGTCCGTGAACCTGGGCTTCGAAAACCTTCGTCAAACTCAGCTCTGCTGTGACCAAGACAACTGCAACAACCAGACTCTACCCGGTACAATTTATATCTGAAATAGTCATTTCAGCTACACCATGTCAGATCAAATAATAATGTTTTTAATGTTTGAAAGTATATAGACTACTGTATGTTAGCAGACAGCTGTTACCTGCAAGTGCAGTGTAGTTAGAACATCCATTAACTGATACCATACAACTTTGTTAACACATAAAACAAGCAAATAGTAAACATGTTGTCAGCCAAGTGTAGATCCCCCTTGGGTTACTGGTTTACCTTACCGCTTCCAAGCTCCAATGTCAACATGAGAAACAAACCTACCCATATTTTAGTCTACTTAATCCTATTTCTCACATTTGTTTACTTAACCTGACCTGATCCCAGAACCAGTCCCCAGTTCCAATGGCCGAAAGTGTTCTTCCTGCGACAGTGCATTTGACACGGTGTGTAACACCCCTGTGGACTGTGTGGGAGTGGAGGATAGCTGCATTAGCATCAATGGTGAGTGTTTCCAAGGCTGAAATTCTCATGAACGTATGTTTTACCTAGAACCTTGTATGGATTAAAAAAAATATAGCATCAGTGTGTTTTCTTACTTTACAGTGACTGGTGCAATCAACATTGTCCTGAAAGGCTGTGCATCCTCAAGTCTGTGCAACGTGTCTGTCATAACCTCCTTCCTGCCACCTGTCTTGTCTTCTGTCCTGCCTTCTAACGTAACATCAGCTTTAGGCTTTAATGTATCCTGTAAGACAGCGCCCTCTACTGGTCCATTAAATAGCACAGCCCCCTCTACTGGTCCAGGAACTAACTCAGCTCCCTCTACCGGTCCAGTGAGTGTAGTCCTCATGGCAATGTGGCTTCCTTGGATGCTCAAACTTACCTTCTAAAAAACACAAACACACCATCTTTAACATGCAGAACGAAAACGTTTTATGATATAATTGTCAGAAGATGCTGTTATAACACAACAGTATGTTTTACATTTGGCTTGTATACAAAGAAACAGATTTTAAAAACATATCTACTGTTTTTTCAATTGTCTTGTGCTGCCACAAGTAATAAAGTGAAATATGGTTATTGATGTATCTGTATTTTGTTCATTATATTTTATTCTTGAAATTTGACATTAATCTGCTATATTTTATTGTTCATACAGTTGGACATTGCTATTTTTAATGGGCCAATGTGTAATGTAGTTATTTAGGAACTGTTAAGACATGACTATAATGTTCAGTGAAAACCTGCATGTTTCTGATGGATCCATTTTTGGTTCCTGGCTGGCACCTTAATGAGTGAGTTGTTGGTAAAAGACCTAAGGAATGAAAACATCCCAAAAGAAAGCATTCACCTTTTCAAAATCTTTGTACAAAAGTTACAATTACAGTTACAACATGTCTGTGTGACAATCTATCTTATAAAAAATTTAGATCTCTTTCATGTATTGCATCTCTTGCTCTGGTAAGTCAGACATACAGGTATAAAGTTTGATTGATGTACTGTGCACTATTACCAATTTCCATGGATAAACTAGCCTGGCTGCCAGCCCAACTTCTCCCGCCAACAAAAAAATTTGGTCGGGAAGTTGGGTCTGGAGGGTCTCCTATTGGGGAACAACTACAGAAAACCAGGATCTGGGCGTACCAATAAAATTGCCAGGGCGGGCTTTATACGATGATGGACAGATGATCAACAGTAACGTAATCACCCACGTCACAAAAGAGCGCTTAAGTTGAATTTGTTTTAAACAAACAACATATTACATTGCTCTGATTGGTTGTAGGTCTATCCAATTGAGCGAAGAGGCATTTGTTTTCCAGGCTCGTTTGAAACACGCCCCATAGTCAAAGCCCAACGGAGAGTTCTCAGATTCATATTCTGACTAGAATTATGGGTATGACAACATCAGGCTATGGATAAACAGCTCTCTCAGTTGTAATTCCGTCTGTAATGAATGTGAGACGAGACAAAAATGGATCATAACAGTTGACAGTACTAAAGCCTCTAAAATAAATGTATATTGATAATGTTAAGTATGAACAGTAAGAGAGACCATTATATTGTATGTGTGTACATTTAGATCTCATCATTAAAGACAGCACCAACAATAAAATAGTTATTACTCATACTTATTACTTAATACGGGGGTAAGTTAACCCACCAGCTGATTCACAATGTTGCAGCAACCTACTGGCAATGTTGCAGGGGAGTGTTCAGCTGGGGAGTTTATTTACCCGGGTATATCACATAACCTGCTTTCTAGAATACCCCCTAGGGCTCCTCTCCTCACAGGTAACACAACATACTCTACTGAGCTGAACCACAACCAGAGAGCTTCTCAAGAATGTACATGAATGATGGTTGGATGCAGGTGGGAGGTGTGAAGTAACAAGTCTATATAGTTGGTCTATGATTTGACGAAATGACTGATTCTAAACACTGTCCTTGCCCTCCCTCTATCCTCAGCAGTTAAATGTGAATAGTTGACTGCAGCGTGGCAGGACCTGTCCTGCAGGGTCTCACTGGAATAGACTATCTTTTTTAGAAGGAAGATTCGCCGATCAAAACCCTGTGTTGGAGTATTTGCTTGATTTCAGTAGAGATTTGATGGTCTGAAGTGACAGGCTCGTGACGCGTGTTTGTCATTTGTCCCCCAGATCAGTTGTTTGTGACACAGTTGTCGAGGGCTTGTTCTTGGATTGGAGGAAAGCAAGCCAGTTTGCCCCTTCCACCTACAAGTAAAATCCTTGAACCAGAGAAGCAGATTGAGTCCCCTCAGTCTCACTGTCAGAAAGGCCCATCCTGCTCCTGGTGAGCCCTGTTAGGGTGATCCTGGAGAGTGGTTAGTAACCGATTACACCAGTTTTGAAGTAACGTGCATCTCCCTTTTCCAACCTCTCAGAGATGAGTTGGATGGGGTCATGGAGCCAGAAAACTTACTTTTACATTCATTCGTTTAGCCGACGCTTTTATCCAAAGCGACTTCCAAGAGAGAGCTTTACAAAAAGTGCATTGGTAAATGATCATGAACAACGAGATGAGACAGCCCCAAAAAAACATTGTAGGTAGCCAAAACATGAGTCATACATTGTGAAAAGTTTAAGTGCCAATGGGAAGAAACATAAAAGCATGTAGTTAAACAAGTTACAACATGAATCTCAAAGGTGCAAGAGTGTTCCTGTAGGAAAGCAAGCAACAATAATATAATTTACATCGAGTACAAGAAGTTAAATCAGTTAGAACTAACCAACAAGAGCAACAAGTCCCTCAATAAGAGTTATTGTGTTCATGGGGGAAACTAACATCAGGTCCAGCAAGTCATTCCTAAGTACCGTTGTACTCCCAGAACAAGAGTCTTAGCCTTTTCTTGAAGGTGGGGAGACAGTCAGTTTCTCTGATCAGTGTATGAATTATACAATGACAAGTCTGATGGAGGTGGGGAGGTGATTCCACCATTGGGGGGCAAGACAGGAGAAAAGCTTGGGTTGAGAGCAGGCACTCCTGAGAGGTGGGACCACCAGATGGTTGTCAGAGGAAGACTGTAGGTGGCGGTTGGGGGAGTAAGGCTGCAGGAGAGGCTTGATGTAGTCGGGTGCAGTCCCGTTCACCGCTCGAAAGGTCAGTACCAGGGTCTTGAATCTGATGCACGGGAGCGTCTGGGTAGATTGAGGACCAGGCGGGCTACTGCGTTCTGAATCCTCTGGAGAGGGCGGGTTGCGCATGCTGGGAGATGGGCAAGTAGCGAGTTGCAGAAATCCAACTTTGAGAGGACAAGTGCTTGGACTAGCAGCTGGGTGGAATGCTCAGACAGGTATCCCCTGATCTTCCGGATGTTGTAGAAGGTGAATCTACACTGGGAGACTGCGGCAATGTGGGCCGTGAGGGTGAGCTTGTCATCCATGGTCACCCCAAGGTTCCTGGCAGAGGATGAAGGGGTCACCGTTGCAGATCCCAGGGTGATTGAGAGATCGTGGGAGATGGAGGTTTTGATAAGTTCTGTTTTGGCAAGGTTCAGCTGGAGGTGGTGCTTGGGCATTCAGGCGGAGATAAGACTTGCTAGATCAGGAGAGCTTCGTGTGTGGTGAAAATGTGTTTCAAGTTAGTAATGAAGATCCTTTTTCTAATTCAGTTTTAAATTTCCTTAATTCAGCACTTGAGTGAAATTTTCGTGTGACCCTTGCTCTGCTGCACTGTATAAAGGCCAGCAGATGGCAGAGGCCAGCTTTGTACCGGTTATGGCTGCACCCAACCAATCCACATCTCGTTTCATGGTTCGGTCAAGCTTTTCTGCGATGAGGGAGTAGCCTATGGTGACGAAAACAAACAAATGCAAAGGCTGTATTGTTGTATTGTATTTTACATCTCAAATCATTTTAGTGTTTAGAAACCCTTCAGATGCCTTATTGACACCAACACGTACTCTGTATGTTGTCATTTCTAGTCTGTCCTAGGTTTTCCTCACAGAAATCTGGGGGGGGGCTTTTGAGGGTTCTTGTATGGATCTTGTAGTTCCAGTGTTGTAAGATATTTGCATTTTTAGTCAATTATTTCCAAGTGTCAGTCATTTGAACCCACAGATGTGAATAAGTTACATTAAGCTTGAAATTTGTTTGACAAATTATAATAGTATTTTATTTATTAGACATATACGAGCAAAACTGTTCTTGAATTAAGACACCTACACCAGTGTAAAACAAATGTCTTTTTTTACCCATTCCATAATTAAAAAAAATAGATGCAATAACCACATTTCACAACTGAAAAACATCCCGTATGACCATTAGATATTGGCCACCCACCACATTGTACAGTAATATAATCAACCTAAGTGAAGGCATGCATATCATTAACCTTATTGAAAACTTGTCTGTAAAGGCCTTAGAGGAGCTCATTGACAAGGGTTATGGTACTTGAGCAAGACCACATAAACAGTGAGGTACATTCAGTACAGGCAATCCTCATACGTTATGCCTTTCTACAGTACCCAACATTGGCAGCGTTGACCGTCACTTACGAGCTGTGTCGTAATTGGCTACAAACCAGTCACATGTGTCCTTCAAAGCTGTAAAAACAGGAAGAAGAAAAGATTATGCGAGCGTCACAGTCAGGACAGGTCTCGATGTTGACTCAATTGTCTAATTCAGTGGTTCTCAACCCCGGTCCTCAGGGCCCCCCTGTCCTGCATGTTTTAGATGTTTCCCTGGTCCAACACACCTGATTCAAATGAATGGTCGTTACCAGGGTTCTGCATAGCTAGATAACGACCCATTCAGTTGGAGCAGGGAAACATCTAAAACACATAGGACAGGGAGGCCCTGTTAGGGTGATCCTGGAAACTTTGCTACAGGCGAACTAGGCAGCCACCTAGGGCGCCATGAAGAAGGGGGCGCCAAATACTGAAGTGCGTCCATTAATGAACCGTTCCGCACCACCAGCAGAGGGCGCAGGGGCAGGGTGGGGGGGTGCCTCTTCGATTTGGGCTCCCGGGGGGAGGGGGTGTTGAAACATCTTGCCTAGGGCGGCGAAGGTACTGGGGGGCCCTGAGGACCAGGGTTGAGAACTACTGATTGCCATCATATCAGAGCTCCTACCTTGATTGAAGGACGTAAACTTGACGTCGGGCAGGTAGCGTCGCAGCTTGGCATTGCTGGCTGTCTTCTTGAACTGACCGTCTGATTTACTGGTGTCAAACTGGAGAACACGGTTAAAGAATGAAACTCTCATCTTTAATATTGATAGAAACATTTTGTGTTTTACGTGTGCCTGTCTGTATGACTGTTTATCTGACTGTAATGTTACATTCGTCCATTGAAAGGATACAACTACTTCTCCCTTGAACCCCAGGGCTTGGACAACAGACTCGGCTGCTTCCTTGATAGACAGCTCATCCTCCTCATCAACTGTGTCACACAGGCAGGAGCGAGACTTAAAACTCAGCAGTGTGTGGTTAAATAAATAAATGATTACAATACATCCAAATGTAGCCCCGGCCCTGTGTTGAGAACTCACCAGATAATATAATTGGATCCACTTCCTTGTATTCTCTCAGAACCCACAGAAAAAGACGGGCCAAATCTAAGGAGTAAATGAACTGCCTTCTGGGACTGCCTGAGCCCCACACTGTCAACGGACTCCCTTCCTCTAACAAAACAAACACACAATGGAGAGGCACAAAATAAAAGATCCAGTAGTTGGTAGGCATAGAGCTTACACAGGGGTTGGTCAAGTCATATGTTGACAGAGCAAGGGTGTGTCTTACTTTGTGCTATAAAGGCCTTGTGTATGAGGCCTGGCAATACATGTCCGTCCTCGATGCTGAAGTTGTCATGGGGACCAAACACATTCGTTGGGATAACTGCCGTGTAGTGAATCCCGTGCTGTGCTGCAAGTGCACTGCAAAACACACACGCATAAGCAAATTGATTGGGCAACATGGCAATAACATATTTATGAAATGATTCCTTCTGACTTCTCTACACACCGGTTGTGGACATCAATCATTCTCTTTGCGTAGGAATACCCAAAGTTGGACGGATGAGGAGGCCCGTTATGGATCTGGAGATGAGGAAATGAGATAAACATCAAGCCATTCAATAACCATCATATGGATAAGCTGGAATTGTGACACACACACGCGATGCCTCCCACCATGGTTTCGTCGATGGGGTATGTGGTCTTATCAGGGAAGATGCAGTTGGAAAGGCAGGACACCACCTTGACCACGCCCACCTCGTGGGCTGCCTGCAGTACGTTGTCATTTATGTAAAAATTGTTCCTCTGAAGCACACAGACGGACAGATCCATTAGCATGACAGCCCCCAGCCCCCTAGTTAGCTAAAGTCTCTCCATTATCTATCTGGGTAGAAATCAAAACCAGTCCAGTTTAGTGAGCTGTCACCATGATACAGCCTGGCTCTTACCCAAAAGTCCAGGTTGGCCTTCATGTGTTTGTAGAGGCCACCAACCATGGCAGCCAGGTGGATGACATGGGTAGGCTTGTGTTTCTGGAAGACAGCCAGCGTCTCCTGGAAGTCCCTAAATTGGAGAACACACACACACAGTAAAGTTGTGTTTGTACTGAAACAGGTGATTGTCAAGTTGAACTTGTTTTAGTGTGCGTAGTTTAAACAGGTGAGCACTCACATGAGGTTGGCATCCTTGGAGGAGAGGAAGACCCACTGCTCCGCCTCCTTACTTCCTTCTTCCTCGTTGATGACGCGCTCTATTGCCTTGCCCACCAGGCCTGTGCCTCCAGTCACCAGCACCCGCATAGAGCCCCTCTGCTTTTCTGCACAATCCATCTGCTGAAAAAATATCTTTGTTTCTTTTTGTGTGCCCTGAGGACTGGATTTTTCACCATGTGAAGGGCTTCCCCAGGCCGCCACACATACGGTAGACTTCATAGTAATAATTATAGGTTTAGGCTATATACAATAAATACAAAACCTGTACAGGTTCCATGTTGCATTGCTAAGATCCCTAAACGGGTCCTGGTCATATAGCCTACTTGGTAATTGGCCACATTGCTACCCAAATATGTAGCTTATATTAAATGATGGGGCAATAAGCCAGTTAAGTAAATGATTAGTTACTGTAAGTGAAGCCACATTGATTTACCACAACCAGGCAGCAGAAGTAGGCTACCAGACTTGTTTAACTGGTTGCACACTTTTGCTAAACGCTTCAGTCCAATTAAGTTGGCTTAACGCAAATCTATTCGTCCAATCCCAAATATACGGAAATTTTCCGAGACCCAAGGCTCTGCCAAACCAGAGATATCGTTTATATGTACAGTTTCAAAAACTCGTACCTTCTGCTTTCTCTGAGAAAAGTGTCACCAGATTTACATTGGTCTCTATGGGGCAAGAGTTTGACTTATTCTCGCTCTCGTGGGGCTCTGAACAAATGTGTAAGTCTCTTGGATTCCACAGACAACTGTCTACGACCAGCACAACATTTATATCTATTGATCCAAAAAGGAAGCATGAAGAGTGAAAATTGTGGCAAATCTGGCAAACTAAAAATATTTTTTTTAACCAGATTCGGAAGCTCCTCTCCTCTCTATCACTTCAGTCCGCAATCTAGGCTCTCACACACACCCTCAAGCATAAGAGGTAAAAGATGAAAAGTAACCCAGGTAAAAAAAATGCCAAGTATAGTAAATCTTAGCATACTTGAGTATACTCGAAGACTGATTAATCATCAGTATACTTCAAATTATTGAATGATTAGTTAGTTTGAAGTGTACTATTTTGGAACAACTGATTTTGTACTAAATATATTTTAGTTGTAATCAAATTGTATTAAATCACAATTTAAAGTGTGTTAAGTGTACTTTTATGTGCTAAAGGATACTTTAAGTATATGGGTCCATACGGCTAAGATTTAGTATACTTCGCATTTTATTTGATTTTTTCCTGGGTAGCTTTTTAGTTTTTCCCATTAATACTCAAATTGATCATTATTATTATAAGAGTATAGGGCTTCAGAATGTTTTGGCAGTAATTAAGGTTACAGCTTCAGTGCCAAAAAAGATTCAATGTGCAATGCTTAATAGATTTTCATAGACATGAATAATTATAATTAGATGGATCTAAAAAAAATTACCTGTAATGTAGCTACTTAAAAATTATTTTGACTGTTTTTGCTGTATAATAATAGAAAACGTATCTACTTCAGAAGAAATGTATACCATTTTCTGTTTCTAAGCATAGTTCTTAAAAGTATATCAAAAGTGAACTATTTTATAAGTATACTTCTTACAAAAGTGAACTATTTTCAAAGCATATTAAAAAGTATATCAAAAGTGAACTATTTTCCAAGCATACTTAAAAGTACATCAAATGTGAACTATTTTATAAGCATACTGCTTAAAAGTAAATCAAAAGTGAACTATTTTCAAGCTGGAAGCCCCTCAAACTGCTTAAGTTTTTGATAGCTGAAAAGGTGCGACGGAAGAAATTGAATAAAGATTCGAATGATTTTTTATAACTGTTGGCGACAAAATCATACTTACAGCTTGCAGTTGTGATGAGCATACAGTTGGAACAGCACCTATTTTCAGCAACAGCAGCTTATCAAATCCTTCTTTGAATTGTCAAAGGTTTTCAAAACTGCAGGGCGCAGCTAAACTAGTGTCTGCCCATCCTGCTCCACCCCTCAGAAGTACGACTGATCAGCCCTGTTAAGGTGATCCTGGAGACCAGTTATAACAGTTTTGAAGTAACTTACCTAAAAAACACAAACACACCTACTAAACAAACACAAACACACCATCTTTAACATGCAGAACAAAAACGTTTTGTGATATGATTCTCAGAAGATGCAATTTTAAGCATGACAGTATGTTTAACATTTGGCTTTTATACAAAGAAACAGATTTCGAAATTTGCAGCGTTGCCTTTACAATGTGCCACTTCACCAGTCGTTTACTGTGGTCGTTGCCTTATCTTTCCATCATTTTAGCCAGAATAAAATACACATAGCAAGTCCTTTTTTATGATCAAACATTTTATTGTAACAGCAAAGTCAATTCATAAACTATATTATTTTATAGTTATTGAATTGTTATTTTATAACTTATAAACACATCAAAATTACAAGTGTGTTGGAGCTTTTAAGTCAAATACTTGCAGGCTTTTACAAGGAAGTTGCCCTTACAAAGAGGAATATTCAACATGCAAATGCATGCAAATAATATCATATTTTACAACGTCATAATTTGCTCATTTAAACATAGGCCTACATTTACAGGAAACTAGTAATGAAAACATTATTTGAAATACTATTAGTTATCAACTTGGGAGGTTTCATGTTGTATGTTAACCCTATTCACTGTGTCTCCCCTTAACCCTTTTGTCCTTGGGTTCCTTTGACCCATTTTCTAATCATTTCCATATCAGAAATTGGGGTTTCTTTCAACCAAAACCTTTCAAACCAAAAAGAACAATGGGTATCTGTACAAAGCTCTTCACAAGTGATACATAAATGATCATTTCACTACTTTCATTGATTTTTGATGTTTCATTCACTTTTATAGCATTTTTCAAAAATAATAAATAGGACATTGAAAGAGAGAAATGGTGAAAACCCCCACAAAAGATTCAAAAGGCACAACAAGAAAGCCACAAAAAGGTATAAAAATATCAAAACGTAGACAAAAGTTTAACAAATACATCCTCATGTGTTCTCCCTCCCCTAGGAACAGGAAAAATATGTCAGTGTAACTAAGTTTCGTGTCGTTCATTCAGTCAATTACTATCTCTTCTCATATTCCAGTTTTTCTGTCTCCAGCCTTGTTTTTTTAATTAAAAACCTTATAATCGAGCTCCAGGGTTCTTTTATACAGGGCCCTCACACCGTCTGCTCCAACCTGAAACAAATGAAGAACATTGTCCCTTTGCAAGGCACACTTGGAGAAAGTTGAAAGTGTCCATTTGACTACTGTGTTTTTTTGCTTATACCTTGTGTCTTTGTCTTGGCCTTGAAGTGGAGGCCCTAGGCTCAGGGGGAGGAAGAAGTTCCTCTTCCTGCTGAGTTCAACACCATAGAAATGTAATCAATTGAGTCATATTTGAAATGAGCACTTTAAGGACTTGTGTCTTATGTTGAGACCACCACAATTAGTAAGTCATTACAGACACTTCAATCACAGTCACACGTTCACACACTCTCACCATCTGTGTTGCAAGTGGTAAATAAAACTCAAAGGTGTACCCCCAAAATGAGCAGGCAGACACAGTTTCTTGATCATCTAGGACCTCCACTTGAGAAAGTAAATGGTATATTTCATCCATATTCAGCAACCACATATGGCATACTTACTGGCGTATGACTATTAGTTTCACTGTTACCTCTGTATGGCACAGTGGGACGACAGTGGGTGGTGGCAGCAACACCACTGTATTTCCTGTCACTGCAGAGAACAGTAATACATTTCACTCCTACAATATTCATAAATAATTGTTGAATGAACATGGTCACATAGATTACTTGAAACATACATATGCCTGGGCTTCCAACCTGCTGCCACCAGTTCCCTAATTTTTCTTCCTGTTGGCTGCAGGCAATTTCATTGTTCTATAGGCCTTTTGTAGCTATGCAATTTCCTACAAAAGGGACTAATTCAGGCAATTCAGCCTTGTACTTGTTGGCCTTAAAATATGTGCAAGTATTGCCTACTGCTACTTACCGTTTTGAATTATGGTTTTATATTTATTTAGCATTTGGTCCCACGATCGTTTGCCACTGCAGGGTTGCAACTAAAATAATACAGCAACAAAAGCTTAACGTTGTGGAATGCACCCGTGTAATTATGGTCACATCTTCAATAAGTCATGTAGCTTACGCATTTACAGCGTATGCTATTTTTTGCCAGCTTGGCAGCAGCGACTTTGTTGAAATTTGCCTGTATTATGTCTGTATTCCTGATATGCTTGTATTACAATATTTCACGCAGGAGGAGTAGACAAAGTTTGTAAGATTGTCTGCTCCTCCTCCGTGAAATATGCGGCTCTTGTTTTGTCCATGTTTGCGATTGGACATACGGTTCAAACACCGCCCCTTTATGTGAACGCGCACGTCTCTTGATTGGAAAGATCTGGATTGAGTTAGAGAGTTGATAACCGCCGTCGTAGTACCGCTTATCGTGACTGCAATTGTTAGGCTTCGCGTAGCCGGGTAACTGAAAGTAATCCAGAGCATGTTGATCTTGCTTCGTAGTACAGGCCCCTGGTGCTGTTTCTAGCACAACAAGACTAAACAGTGTAACATATCCTGTTGAATTTGAGGACAGTCTAATTCTTCACATTTAGCACAGCAGTTTACTTTTGGACTGGCTTTCAGCCCATAGAGCTCAAGGAATATCTTTTGAAATACCTCAAAAGTATTTTTTAGTTATTTTGGGTAGCTGAGGTTGAGGTGGTACATCAGCCCCATAAGCAAGGCACAGGCTCTGGGTACGTCCAGGTCTTGCAGGACTTCTGTTCCCTCAATGAAGATCCTCGCGCTGGTTGGATCAGACATGGCGGCACCTCTGGATATGACAATCTTCATCACTTCATTGACAATATCCCCACCATCCTAGCATTAGTAGGTTAGAATCAATGTCAGCGTTTTAGTCATCATATTTAAAATCAAGAGTAACACAAAGTACAGTGTAACGTCAAAAAAGCGCAGAAAACTTGACAGATGCTTCGAAAAAAGTGACAAGTGTCGATAAAGACGACCAAAACGTATTGACTTATTTTTCATTTTGACCCATAAAAAGTTGCAGGTCAATGGGGAAGACAACACAAGGGTTAATACTAAGAAATCTGCTTGCAAAAACCTGCACAGAAATGGGCTTTTCTCTTACTTCATGCTTTTTCAGAATGCAAACATTAATGGCAGTTCAGTGCACACATCGTTAAGCTACCAGTGCAAACAAAAGACTGCTCTGAAGCATGGTGCTCAATACCCTACCAGAGAATGTCTAATATAGAAAACATCTAAACAAACATATAGGGAAATATGTAAAACACAGGACAGGGAGACCCTGTTAGGGTGATCCTGGAAACCCGTTAGACCAGTTTACGTGTATCACATGTGCAGGGCAGGTGTTTGCAACAGGCAAACTAGGCAGCCGCCTAGGGCGCCATGAAGAGGGGGGCGCCAAATACTGAAGTGCGAGGGGGGGGGGGGGGGGGGGTGTTGAAACATCTTGCCTAGGGCGGTGAAGGTACTGCACGCAGGACAGGAGGGCCCAGAGGACCAGGGTTGAGAACCACTAGCCTGACGTTGTCATACTCATAATTCTAGTCAGAATATGAGTCTGAGAACTCTCCGTTGGGCTTTGACTACGAGGCGTGTTTCAAACGAGCCTGGAAAACAAATGCCTCTTCGCTCAATTGGATAGACCTACAACCAATCAGAGCAATGTAATATGTTGTTTGTTCAAAACAGATTCAACTTAAGCGCTCTTGTGACGTGGTGATTACGTTACTGTTGATCATCTGTCCATCATCGTATAAAGCCCGCCCTGGCAATATCATTGGTACGCCCAGATTCAGGTTTTCTGTAGTTGTTCCTTAATACGAGACCCTCCAGACCCAACTTCCCGACCACATTTTTTTGTGGGCGGGGAGAAGTTGGGCTGGCAGCCAGGCTAATCAAGCGTGTTATGGGCAACAACGACTTACCCTGTAAGAAATCGAAAGGACATAAGTACTCGTTCATTCAACTTTTGACCTGTAATCCATGTTGAACATGCAAAAACTACAATAAAATCTGAGATTTCTCAACGACAATCAGGCGAAAAAGACAAATTTAGCCGTTTAGCTCCATAGAATCCCATTCATTTTGCACTCGACCGCGATCACTCCCAGTGGAACTCTGGTGTAACTGCAACAAAATTCGGTACAATGGGGCTTAAAAGGGAGTGGGCAGGCTCTCTAGCCTGACGTTGTCATACTCATAATTCTAGTCAGAATATGAGTCTGAAAACTCTCCGTTGGGCTGTGACTACGGGGCGTGTTTCAACCGAACTCGTAAAACAAATGCCTCTTCGCTCAATTGGATAGACCTACAACCAATCAGAGCAACGTAATATGTTGTTTGTTGAAAACGAATTCAACCCAAGGGCTCTTTCGTGACGTTGTTGATTACATTACTGTTGATCATCTGTCCATCATCGTATAAAGCCCGCCCTGGCAATTTCATTGGTCCGTCCCGATCCTGGTTTTATGTAGTTGTTCCCAATACGAGACCCTCCAGACCCAACTTCCCGACCAAATCTTTTTGTGTGTGGGGAGAAGTTGGGCTGGCAGCCAGGCTAGAGAACCACTGATTGCCATCATATCAGAGCTCCTACCTTGATTGAAGGGCGTAAACTTGATGTTGGGCAGGTAGCGTCGCAGCTTTGCATTGCTGGCTGTCTTTTTGAACTGACCGTCCGATTTACTGGTGTCAAACTGGAGAACACGGTTGAAGAATGAAACTGTCATCTATAATATTGATAGAAACATTTTGCGTTTTACGTGTGCCTGTCTGTATGACTGTTTATCTGACTGTAATGTTACATTCGTCCATTGAAAGGATACAACTACTTCTCCCTTGAAGCCCAGGGCTTGGACAACAGACTCGGCTGCTTCCTTGATAGACAGCTCATCCTCCTCATCAACTGTGTCACACAGGCAGGAGCGAGACTTGAAACTCAGCAGTGTGTGGTTAAATAAATAAATAATTACAATACATCCAAATGTAGCCCTGGCCCCGTGTTGAGAACTCACCAGATAATATAATTGGGTACACTTCCTTGTATTCTCTCAGAACCCACTGAAAAAGAAGGGCCAAATCTAAGGAGTAAATGAACTGCCTTCTGGGACTGCCTGAGCCCCACACTGTCAACGGACTCCCTTCCTCTAACAAAACAAACACACAATGGAGAGGCACAACATAAAAGATCCAGTAGTTGGTAGGTGTTATGCCGTGTAGTGCACTTTACAATAATTGACTCACACGGCCAGCGTGGGTTTAGCTATAACTTTTACTGGGCGCCCTTCAATGTCTCACCCTCTACTCCCCGTATGCCTACTGCATTCTGGGTAATCCAGTTATTTTAATGCATATAACAACACTATGCAGGGGTTGGTCAAGTCATATGTTGACAGAGCAAGGGTGTGTCTTACTTCGTGCTATAAAGGCCTTGTGTATGAGGCCTGGCAATACATGTCCGTCCTCGATGCTGAAGTTGTCATGGGGACCAAACACATTCGTTGGTATAACTGCCGTGTAGCGACTCCCATACTTCTCTGCATGCGCACTGCAAAACACACTCAAACTGATTGTGGTCACACGGCAGTAACAGATATTTATGAAATGATTCCTTCTGACTTCTCTACACACCGGTTGTGGACATCGATCATTCTCTTTGCGTAGGAATACCCAAAGTTGGACGGATGAGGAGGCCCGTTATGGATCTGGAGATGAGGAAATGAGATAAACATCAAGCCATTCAATAACCATCATATGGATATAACCTGTAACCGTGACACACACACAGTGCCTCCTACCATGGTTTCGTCGATGGGGTATGTGGTCTTATCAGGGAAGATGCAGGTGGAGAGGCAGGACACCACCTTGACCACGCCCACCTCGTGGGCTGCCTGCAGTACGTTGTCATTTATGTAAAAATTGTTCCTCTGAAGCACACAGACGGACAGATCCATTAGCATGACAGCCCCCAGCCCCCTAGTTAGCTAAAGTCTCTCCATTATCTATCTGGGTAGAAATCAAAACCAGTCCAGTTTAGTGAGCTGTCACCATGATACAGCCTGGCTCTTACCCAAAAGTCCAGGTTGGCCTTCATGTGTTTTTAGAGGCCACCAACCATGGCAGCCAGGTGGATGACATGGGTAGGCTTGTGTTTCTGGAAGACAGCCAGCGTCTCCTGGAAGTCCCTAAATTGGAGAACACACACACACATTAAAGTTGTGTTTGTACTGAAGCAGGTGATCTGTCAAGTTGAACTTGTTTTAGTGTGCGTAGTTTAAACAGGTGAGCACTCACATGAGGTTGGCATCCTTGGAGGAGAGGAAGACCCACTGCTCCGCCTCCAGTTTGGCAAACTCCTCACATACTATCGGTATAGGACAGTGGTTCCCAACCCTGGTCCTCAGGGCACCCTGTACTGCCTGTTTTAGACGTTTCCCTGCTCCAAAACACCTGAGTCAAATGAATGGGTCGTTATCCAGCTCTGCAGAAGCCTGCATATGACCCTTCATTTGAATCAGGTGTGTTGGAGTGATTTCAACATATTTGTATTCAGGAGAGTTTTTCCAAAGATGTATACCACCCAGAAAGTCAAATGTTCACCATGTGAAGGGTTTTCCCAGGCTGCCACATATATACGGTAGACTTCATATTGATAAGTATAGGTTTATATGAGGGAGGGACAAGCGAGGTGTTTGCAAGATCCGTCTGACTGGATAGCTCCATCATGTGACTCCACTAATCAGCTAATACCAATCACCTGTGTGAGAGACTGAGTGGCACTGTCTGTGGTTGTCACGGTGATGACCCAGCTGTGCATTAACGAGTTGATTAAAGGGAAGAGAGAATAAATACAAACAGAAATGTACCTAGAATCCACACCTCAAACAAGTTAACCTAGACGCAAAACTATACATCCAATCCCAAAAATATGGATATTTTCCAAGACCCAAGACTCTGCCGAACCAGAGATATCCTTTTATGTCTCTGCGGTCAGAAATACGACTCCACCGGCAGTTTCAAAAACTTGTACCTTCTGCTTTCTCTGAGAAATTTGTCACCAAATTTGCATTGGTCTCTATGGGGCGAGAGTTGGACTTATGCTGGGGACACTACAGGATAATCGGACGATTTCGCCCCTTCCGACAATCCTAGGTAACGTCCCGATTATCGTGATGGTTCTACAGATTATTTTATCAGATGTTCCCTTGGTGTGAGGTGTGTCAAGAGTGACCGAAACTGGGGGGTGGGGGGACACAAGTCACCTCCCGGAAATGAGTCTCTGCAGTTTGGGATGTCTGTTAAATGGAATTGATTTGTGGCAACAGCAAACCCTTTTCTTTTTACGTAACTCTGCCAGGCTATTGCATTTTGTACTTCTGTCGATCAATTTCATATTTCTTGTTAGTTAGCTTACTGCATCCAATCAGCGCTAAAGTGTAGTACCTACCCTTTCCGTTCAGAGTTAATGTAATGTGTTTTTGAGTTAATGTAATGTTGTTTTCCATTTGGGGGAGCGTGTTTTTGTATTGGGGAGAGGTGAACAAGTCATCCAATTTGGGGGGAGTTGACTCATATTCGGGGGGAGTGTTTTCATTTGGGGGATTTACTCATATTAGGGGGTGTGATTTGCACTTCAGGGCCACCGTAGTCCTGACTGATGCTAGCACAATCTTTTCTTCTTCCTGTTTTTACAGCTTTGAAGGAGACACATGACTGGTTTGTAGCCAATTACGACACAGCTCGTAAGTGAAGGTCAACGCTGCCAATGTTGGGTACTGTAGAAAGGCAGAACATATGAGGATTGTCTGTACTGGATGTACCTCATTGTTGATGTGGTCTTGCTCAGGTACAGGGCTGGCACAAGACACCACAGGCACTCTGATCAGCACCTTGGACAGCGGCACCGGCAAGCTCAAGGTCAGGTGATCAGGGGCAGGTATGTGTTGGAAAAATTGAAGATGTAACCCTTTTATCCTGTATAAGAATGATTCTGTGTTCAGCATTCCTTGTGTGTAGAGAGAGGCCTACCCCCAAATCTGAACTTTGGGTAACACGAGGCATTTGTAAACAAGGTGACCTGGGCTGACCAATCTCTCTTACTGGAGAGGCCATAAAAGATGTGTGGCCTTATCTGTGTTGGGTGAATCATGTGGTCAAGCTTACATGGGTCAAAAGGCACACACACACTCAAACACACACGCACACGCAAACACGTCTAGGTCTATGCAAGGAGCCAATGAAGAAGAGCCATGGAACATTTGCATGCCATCGTCTTAACCAATGACTGTAAAGAGTGGGGCTGTTTAAATAGCTAGCTAGCATAACATGCTAGCAGGCAAACTTTGTAGCACAATGCTGTGTGATGTTTTTGTCTCCTTATGGGCTGGCCGCAAGCAATAAACTTTCTTAAACTTGTTCACCGACTGACTGTGCAATGCTTGATAGATTAATATTTCTGACAGTATATGTTTCCCACAGGAAACAATGAGCTACACAGGTGCGGCTCATGGGTGGAATGGAGGATGGCCACACCATAAAAGGCGCGCCAGCCCTGCCGCAAGGGGGGGGGGTCACTAGAAAAAGGAGTGGGAGGTCCAGACAGGTCCAGACAAGACGAGCCAGTCCAGACCATTCCCTCGACCGAGGAAGACTGTAAGTTATTCTTGTGTTTTGTTTGGTTAAATAAACGCCTGCTATTTTCATCCAACTAACCGTGTTTTTGAGTAGTGCAGTGCTGTTCGCTCCTGGCAATGCCCCTTGGTTACCACAGAAGTTATTGTCTTGACACCATGATGTCAGGGTGTCAACCTCCTCTCTGTAGGCTGACTCGTCACTGTCAGAGATGAGGCCCACGATGGTTGTGTCGTCAGCAAACTTAACAAGGAGGTTGGAGCTGTGCGGTGCATCAGATCCATGTTGTTTCACCTCTGAATGCAGTCTGCACAGGCAAAATCTATCTTACCCAATCTGAACCTGAGCGTAGACATTCAGTGCTATTTATTGTTTGAATAATGTATGTAAAAGGACACACCTGGGCAACAAAACACACCTATCAGTCACATGTTCCAATACTTTTGCACATGCAAATGGATGGGTTCGAACAGAAGGTGCTATTTTCTAATGTGTGCATCAGATCCAGATGTAAATACCTGGAAATAAAAGCTTAAGTGTTAATCTCTGGTCTCACATTCATTGTTTGAGACAAGCCCAAACGTTTTCAGTCTACAGCAAAAATAAAGGAATTGGCCTCACTGTTCCAATACTTTTGGAGGCACGGTGTGTATATATGTAGTCGTTTTGCTTGCTGTTGTAAGATATTTCAATTTTTAGTAAATTATTTCCAAGTGTCAACTAGAGTAAACTCAGGCTATTTGTATATGTTTTTCTGTTCTTGTAAATGTCCAGGGGAGTCATCACTGTGTATCAACTCTGCTAGGGGAACATGCACAAACCCACCAGTCAACTGCTCATCAAACTCAAACCTAACAGGATGGTCCTGTAACTCGTCATGGCAATGTGGCTTCCTATCATGGTCAAACTTACCTACTAAAAATCACAAACACACCATCTTTACCATGCAGAACAAAAACTTTTTGTGAAATTATTGTCTGAAATAGAAATAGATTTTGACAACATTTATACAAGTGTTTTTTCAATTGCCTTGTGCTGCCACAAGTAATGAAGGGAAAGATCATGTATCGGCATTTTGTTCATTATATTTTATTCTTGAAATTCGACATTAATCTGCTATATTTTACTGTTCATGCAGTTGGACATTGCTATTTATAATGGGACAATGTGTAATGTAGTTATTTAGGAACTGTTAAGGCATGACTATAATGTTCAGTGAAAATCTGCATGTTTCTGATGGATCCATGTTAGGTTCCTGTCTGACACCTTATGAGTGAATTGTTGGTAAAAGACTTTATGAAAGAAAAGAATGGATTTACCTTAACAAAACCTTTGTACAAAAGTTAAAATTACAGTTACAACTTGTCTGTGTGACAATCTGTCAGAAATATTAATCTATCAAGCATTACACAGTCAGTCGGTGAACAAGTTAAGAAAGCTTTATTGCTTGCGGCCGCAAGGAGACAAAACATCACAAGCCATTGTGCTACAAAGTTTGTCCGCTAGCATGTTGTGCTGGCTACCTACTTAAACAGAACCACCCTTGACAGTCATTGGTTAAATCAAAGGCATGCAAATGTGTGAGTGTGCGTGTGTGAGTGTGCGTGTGTATGTGTGAGTGCATCATCAAACCGAGTTGAATTTCTTTTTCTGGTGTCGTAAAAGCTCAACGCCCCAAACATCCTCTCAGGCTTATTCTGTAAAAAATTCTCACCCTTCCCCCAGTTCAAGATAAGGGCTCAGTATGTTTACACAAACCTAGAGTTAATTCAAGGATAGCCTCTCTTTGCATACAAAGCTAAACACAGTATCATTCTTATACAGGATAAAGAGTTAGATCTTTAACTTTTCTGACACAATCTTTCCTATAAAAATATATGATATTTTTCATGTATTGCATCTCTTGCTCTGGTAAGAGTCAGACATACAGGTATAAAGTTTGATTCATGCACTGTGCACTATTAGCAATTTCCCTGTATAAACAGCTCCCTTAATTGTAATTATGTCTGGGATGAGTGAGACAAAAATGTATCAGAAACAGTACTTAATCAATCTAGAATTGATTTTATGTTCCTGTAAATACAATAATGTGTGTCTGTAAATCACAGCAGAAATTGAGGTTTGCTCTAGTTATGTAAACAACATTTAAAACAGGATTTCCTTGTTCCTGGTGCATGGGATGATTAAGACTTTATAAAGCGCCGTCTTTCCCAGCCTACCAGGTTACTGCCAATTCTGCCATTCACCTGCTGCTCCAAGATGAAGCTGATCCTGACTCTCTGCATTACCTGGGCTCTTCTCCTCACAGGTAACACAACATACTCTACTGAGCTGAACCACAACCAAGGAGGTTCTCAATAATTTACATGAATGATGGTATGAATGATGGGATGCAGGTGGGCGGTGTGAAGTAACTAGAGTCTATAGTTGGTCTATGATTTGACAATATGACTGATGTGTTGAATGGACGTGTGTTATTCTGTTCTTGTAAATTTCCAGGGGAGTCACTGCAGTGTTTCAACTGTATTGGTGAAACATGCACAAATCCACCAGTCAACTGCTCATCAAACGATGTATGTCAGACTTCAACCATTCAGGCTTCAATCATGACCTCAATATTCACCTTAAAAGGTGAATCTTTTAAGCAGTCTTATTTTGTAAGCATCCGTTTTTATCTGAAAATCGTTTTTTTTTTCATCCATATTGAGTTGACTCTATGTTCCTTAATCAGAAACAGTCCATTATTGAAAAATTCTGCTTGTTATTAAAAAAGTTGGATCCAGACCAATTTGTAAGTAAGTTATGTGTATCCAAGTGCACGTCACAACACAACTGTCCGTGAACCTGGGCTTCGTAAACCTTCGTCAAACTCAGCTCTGCTGTGACCAAGACAGCTGCAACAACCAGACTCGGTACAATTTGTTTTTCAAATAGTCATTTCAGCTAGACCATGTCAGCTCAAATAATAATGTTTTTAATGTTTGAAAGTATATAGACTGCTCTATGTTAGCAGACAGCTGTTACCTGCAAATGCAGTGTAGTTAGAACATCCTTGAACTGATTCCGTACCACTAACTTAACCTGACCTGATATGCTTCTCTGCAGTCCCCAGTTCCAATGGCCGAAAGTGTTCTTCCTGCAGCAGTGTGTTAGACACAGTGTGTAACACCACTGTGGACTGTGTGGGAGTGGAGGATAGCTGCATTAGCATCAATGGTGAGTGTTTCCAAGGCTGAAATTCTCATGAATGTACACACATGGACAAAATTGTTGGTACCCTTTGGTCAATGAAAGAAAAACTCACAATGGTTACAGAAAAAACTTTAATCTGACAAAAGTAATAATAAATGACAATTCTATGAATGTTAACCAATGAAATTCAGACATTGCTTTTCTACGGAGCCCCTAAAGGGACACGAAAAAAAATTATCGTGCGCACGAGAAAGTTTCTGGTGCGCACGAGATACTTTCTGGTGCGCACGAGAACGTTTCTGGTGCGCACAAGATACTTTCTGGTGCACACGAGAAAGTATCTTCTCAGACACTGTTAGTTGTAGGTGAGGTGGACGCTCGAAAATCACATTATTTGGTGGCCGGTGGATCACCAATTAAAACGGTGCGAGTTGCAGTATATTGTTGCTGCCATCAAGTGTGCCAGCGATACCCCGAGTCGAGATACAATTTGAAAACAAAAGCGTTTTGTTATTAACAGTATTAAAGTTTGAAATGATAACGAGGACGTAAAGTGTAGCGATTACGCACGGGCTTATAATTGTATTTCCAGTTTTTGACATGATGATATATGCACATTATTAAATACACATATTTAGTTATACACTTTGTTCTGCAGTTATCTAAAGGTATAGGATATATGATGTTATCCTGTATTCCATGCAGTCAGGGCATCTCCTCCTCCTGCACCCATGGTGGACCATGTGATGTTGAGACAGCCACGTTTATGAATGAGACCCCTGGTCAAGACGGGTGTATCCCTTGCGCCAAAACAGACAACACAACTTTAACATTCGTTTTTAATGTCTTTCTATATAATATAGTGGTGACGACTCGCAAGCAAACTTTTAATGTCCTTAAAAGTCATTTCCACGCATGAAAACAGCAGATCTAATGCACGCTTCTGTGTATGTGGCATCCACCATATACTTAAGCGTGGTAACGAGAAAGTTTGTCGTGCGCACGAGAAACTTTCTGGTGCGCACGAGAAATTTTCCGATTTTTTTTTTTTTTATGATTTTTATTTTTCATTATATTTAATTATTTTTTTCATTATTTTATTTTTTCATGTCCCTTTAGGGGCTCCGTACTTTTCAACCATGCTTCAACGGAATTATTAAAAAAAAAATAAACTCATGGAACAGGCCAAGACAAAAATGATCCTAGAAAAGACTGAAAATAATGTGACCAAAGGGACATGTTTATTCAAGATGTGTCCACGAATTAGCAATACAGGTGTCTACAATCTTGTAATCAGTCAGTGGGCCTATATATAAGGCTCCAGGTATTCACTTCATGCTCAAGGAACATCAGTGTCAGATCGCACCATCCGTCGTTGTTTGAGCCAAAGTGTGGACAACATGGGAGACGACCAAGGAGGACACCATTGTTGAAAACAAATCATAAAAAAGCTAGACTGGAATATGCCAAACTACATGTTGACAAGCCACAAAGCTTCTGGGAGAATGTCCTATGGACAGATGAGACAAAAAGGCACATCAGCTCCATGTTCACAGACGGAAAAATGAAGCATATCAAGAAAAGAACACTGTCCCTACTGTGAAACATGGAGGAGGCTCTGTTATGTTCTGGGGCTGCTTTGCCGCATCTAGCACAGGGTGTCTTGAATCTGTGCAGGGTACAATGAAATCTGGAGACTATCAAGGGATTCTAGAGAGAAATGTACGGGCCAGTGTCAGAAAGCTTGGTCTCAGTCGCAGGTCATGGGTCTTGCAACAGGACAATGACCCAAAACACACAGCTAAAAACACCCAAAAAAGTCTAAGAGGAAAACATTGGACTATTCTAAAGTGGCATTCTATGAGCCCTAACCTCAGTCCTATTGAGCATCTTTGGAAGGAGCTGAAACATGCAGTCTGGAAAAGACACCCTTCAAACCGGAAACAACTGGAGCAGTTTGCTCATGAGGAGTCGGCCAAAATACCTGCTGAGAGGTGCAGAAGTCTCATTGACAGTTACAGGAATCGTGTGATTGCAGTGATTGCCTCAAAAGGTTGTGGAACTAAATATTAAGTTAGGGGTACCATCATTTTTTGTCTAGGCCTGTTCCATGAGTTAATTTTTTAAAATAATTCCGTTGAAGCATGGTTGAAAAGCAATGTCTGACTTTCATTGGTTAACATTCATAGAATTTTTATTTGTTATTCTTTTTGTCAGATTCAAGTTTTTCTGTGACCATTGTGAGTTTGTGTGTGTTACCTAGAACCTTGTATGCATAAAAAGAAATACAGCATCAGTATTTTCTTCCTTTACAGTGACTGGTGTAATCAACATTATCCTGAAGGGCTGTGCATCCTCAAATCTGTGCAACGTGTCTCTCATACCCTCCTTTCTGCCATCTGTCCTGTCTTTGAACCCATTACCGGCTTTGGGCTTTAATGTATCCTGTAGCACAGTGCCTGGTCCACTGACTACCACAGCCCCTTCTACTGGTCCAGTAAATAGCACAGCCACCTCTGCTGGTCCAGTAAATGGCACAGCCACCTCTGCTGGTCCAGTAAATGGCACAGCCACCTCTGCTGGTCCAGTAAATGGCACAGCCACCTCTGCTGGTCCAGTAAATGGCACAGCCACCTCTGCTGGTCCAGTAAATGGCACAGCCACCTCTGCTGGTCCAGTAAATGGCACAGCCACCTCTGCTGGTCCAGTAAATGGCACAGCCACCTCTGCTGGTCCAGTAAATGGCACAGCCACCTCTGCTGGTCCAGTGAGTGTAGTCCTCATGGCAATGTGGCTTCCTATCATGGTCAAACTTACCTTCTAAAAAACACAAACACACCATCTTTAACATGCAGAACAAAAACTTTTTGTGATATGATTGTCAAAAGATGCAATTATAAACATGACAGTGTGTCAAGAAATGAAGAGGAAAATGGTTATTGCTGTATCTGTATTAATTAATTATATTTTATTATTGAAATTCGACATTAATCGGCTTTATTTTACTGTTCATATAGTTGAACAATGCTATTTCTAATGGGAAAATGTGTTTTGTAGTTATTTAGGCACTGTTAAAGGCAGGGTAGGCGATGTGGTTGAGAAGCACTTTTTTCACATTTACTGAAATAAACTTCCCATATTGATAGCAACCAATACATATAAAGGTTTGACAGTAACATGAAAACAATCCGACATCTGTGGGTGTCACAAGACCGTTATAAACACAACCAATCGTTAAGCCGTATCCTGACTAATGATTGGACGGGCTACCCGTCCGTCTACCTACAGACCTGCGTACACTCTGCCCCTGAACTCAATACTGTAGTTTTGTGGGTGTGGCTTTGAAGGAAGGGGGTTGGATATTTTGGTTTGAATTGTGTCAAACAGAAGCTAAAATAGCTTGCCTAACCTGACTTTAAGACATGACTACAATAAGTGAAAATGAGTGAATTGTTGGTAAAATACTTTATTAAAGAAAATTCCCAAAAAGAAAGCCTTTACCTTAAAAATGTTCTACAAAAGTTACCATTACAGTTACAACTTGTCTATCCTTTAAACATATATGATCTCTTACACGTACTGCTTCTCTTACATAAAATAACCTATTTGAGGTTTAATCTTCGAAGTCAAAGACAACTTTGCCTACTTCATAAAATGGTTCAGTCGGTAATACTTAATACATGGATAGAAAAGTAGAGGGTTGATCTTGCTGCAGCCAAGACACGCCTGCACTGGTTTCAAATGTAAACTGAGCACCTGAGCATGACTCCATGCAGGTGAACGTTCAGGCCGGTAGTGGGGATGTGTCAGGAAAATGTGTCGTATTTTTCCATTCTTTCATTATCTTGATTGCTTATACAGTCTCACTACACGGACTGAACTATTAATTCGTAAAAAAAAATGTTTTAACCTTGATTTAAATATACAGTAATAATGGATGTGTGTGTATAGTATGAAGTTTGATTGATGTACTGTGCACCATTACCATTTTCCTTGAATAAACAGCTCTCTTAGTTGTAATTCCGTCTGTAATGAGTGTAAGCCAAGACAAAAATGGATCAGAAACTGTACTGAAGCCTCTAAAATGAATTGATATAGATCATTTGAAGTCTGAACACACAGTATGGACAGACAGTTATATTGTATGTGTATGTATTTTGATCTCATCAGTAAAGACAGCAACAACAATAAAATACTTTGGATGCAACTTCACACACCCTGTCAAATTAAAGTTGATTTAAAAAAAGTTTGTCTTTTATAATAATTAATGAGATCTTGCAAAACATTTCCTGTAAATAAAATAAGATTTCATGTGTGTAAATCATGTCGGAAGTTTTATAATTATAGTGAGAAAAACATACCATTAGAGGGGGCTGTTAGTTAGAACTGCAGAAAGGTTCATCGATAGAGGTGTTCTGTAGTTATGCAAACAACATTTTAAGACAGGATGTAACAGCCAAACATATTTGTTTGTATCCTTGTTCCTGGTGCGTGGGATGATTAAGACTTTATAAAGCGCTGTCTCTCAGCGTAGTCTACCAGGTTACTACCCATCCTGCTACTCACCTGCCGATCCAAGATGAAGCTGATCCTGACTCTCTGCATTACCTGGGCTCTTCTCCTCACAGGTAACACAACATCCTCTACTGAGCTGAACCACAACCAAGGAGGTTCTCAACAATTTACATGAATGATGGTGGGATAGGGCGTGAAGTAACTTGAGTCTATAGTTGGTCTATGATTTGACAATATGACTGATGTGTTGAATGGACGTGTGTTATTTTTCTGTTCTTGTAAATTTTCAGGGGAGTCACTGCAGTGTGTCACCTGTACTGATGCAACATGCACAAATGCACCAGTCAACTGCTCATCAAACTCTTCTGTTTGTCAGTCTTCAACGATTCAGTCTTCAATCGTGAAAGGTGAATCGTATTTTTTTTTAAGTAATTAACAAAGGCAAAGGCAAATCTAAGTCTTATTTTTTATGGCCTCCATTTTATCTCACAGTATAAAAAAAAAAAAATCCATATTGAGTTGACTCTGTTCCTCAATTAATAACAGTCCTCCACATTTTTTTTTTAAATATATAAAAAAAAGTTTAACATTCTTGTTAACATTGTACATGTTCTTATTGTATCCAGACAAATTTGTAAGCAAGTCCTGTGTAGCGAGATCCAAATGCATGACACCTCTGAACGTCACAACACAACTGTCCTTTAACCTGGGCTTCGTAAACTATAGTCAAACTCAGCTCTGCTGTGACCAAGACAACTGCAAGAACCAGACTCTACCCGGTACAATTTATATCTCAAATAGTCATTTCAGCTAGACCATGTCAGATCAAATAATAATGTTTTTAATGTTTGAAAGTATATAGACTACTGTATGTTAGCAGACAGCTGTTACCTGCAAATGCAGTGTAGTTAGAACATCCTTGAACTGATTCCGTACCACTAAGAATACTTAACCTGACCTGATATGCTTCTCTGCAGTCCCCCGTCCAAATGGCCGAAAGTGTTCTTCCTGCAGCAGTGTGTTAGACACAGTTTGTAACACCACTGTGGACTGTGTGGGAGTGGAGGATAGCTGCATTAGCATCAATGGTGAGTGTTTCCAAGGCTGAAATTCCCATGAACGTATGTTTTACCTAGAACCTTGTATGGATTAAAACAAATATAGCATCAGTGTGTTTTCTTCCTTTACAGTGAATGGTTCAATCAACACTGTCCTGAAGGGCTGTGCATCCTCAAATCTGTGCAATGACCCTGTCATAACCTCCTTCCTGCCATCTGTCTTGTCTTCTGACCTATCAACAGTAAACATTAAAGAAGTGTCCTGTAACTCGGCTCCCTCTACTGGTCCAGTGAGTGTAGTCCTCATGGCAATGTGGCTTCCTATCATGGTCAAACTTACCTTCTAAAAAACACAAACACACCATATTTAACATGCAGAACAAAAACGTTTTGTTGATAAACATGACAGTGTGTTTTACATGTGGCTTTTATACAAAGAAACAGATTTTGACAACATTTCTACAAACGTTTTTTCAATTGTCTTGTTCTGCCACAAGTCATGAAGGGGAATATGGTTATTGCTGTATTATCTGTATTTAGTTAATTATATTTTATCATCAAAATTCAACATTAATCTGCTTTATTTTACTGTTCACATCGTTGAACATTTCTATTTCTAATGGGAAAATGTGTTATATAGTTATTTAGGAAGAACATATAAAGGTTTGACAGTAACATGAAATCAATAAGACATTTGTGGGTGTCGCAAGACTGTAATAAACACAATCAATCTTTAAGCTGTATCCTGGCTAATGATTGGACAGGCTACCTGTCCGTCTACCTACCCACCTGCGTACACTCTGCCCCTGAACTCAGTACTGTAGTTTTGTGGGAGTGGTTTCAAAGGGAGGGGGTGAGATATTTTGGGTTGAATTGTGTCAAACAGAAGCTAAAATGGCTTCGCAAAACTTGCGTACCCTTCCTTTAAGACATGACTATAATGTTCAGTGAAAACCTGCATGTTTCTGATGGATCCATTTTAGGTTCTTGTCTGACACCTTTATGAGTGAATTGTTGGTAAAATACTTTATTAAAGAAAACTTCCAAAAAGAATGCCTTTACCTTTCTACAAAAGTTACAATTACAGTTACAACTTGTCTGTGTGACAATATATCCTTTACAAATATATGATCTCTCATGTATTGCATCTCTTACATAAAATAACCTATTTGAGGTCTAATCTCAGTCAAAGACAACCTTGCCTACTTCATAAAATGGTTCAGTCGGTAATACTTAATACATGGATACAAAAGTAGAGGGTTGATCTTGCTGCAGCCAAGACACGCCTGCACTGGTTTCAAATGTAAACTGAGCACCTGAGCATGACTCCATGCAGGTGAACGTTCAGGCCGGTAGTGGGGATGTGTCAGGAAAATGTGTCGTATTTTTCCATTCTTTCATTATCTTGATTGCTTATACAGTCTCACTAGACGGACTGAACTATTAATAAAAAAAATATGACAACCTTGATTTAAATATTTAGTAAAAATGGATGTGTGTGCATGTGCTCGCTCAGTATAAAGTGCTTGTTTAATAACTACAAACAATAAGTCAAGTGGATTGAAAACCTTCGAAATTCAGGAACAATATACTGAAAGGGGTTCTTTTCATACTTGACTCTGAATCTGAACTAGATTCAGATTCATTCTGTTGGTTCAACAAATCATCCAGTGGCCTCAGACCCTTGGACGATGTAAATGAATGTCCATAATGCTATTCAGTGAATTATCACTAAACACCATGCAAAACATGTTTCGTATTTTCAGCATTTATTAAACAATGTCCATTTCTCTTAACAAGTCTTCTCTCCAACAGCGTGAGTGACACAGTGGACGTTAAGATGGAAAAAAAGGATGTGAAGAGCACAGAACAAATAGCAGCTGCCTCTCACCTTATGTTCAACTTCGGTCATATTAATTACATTAATAATTATAAGAACAGTATGTACACTGAATGTAAGAGAACATCTGTTGAAACAAACCAAAACAGGAATCAAGAAATTAGTAAAAAAAAAAAAAAAAAAAAAAAAAAAAAGAGCAATCTTTTCTCAGTTTAAACTTTTAAAGCTAAATACTGCAACAACTCTGGGTTTTGTAAATTATTTCTGCAATTATATGTTCTGTAAGTATCTAGTTTCATGTTTTGCTTTCGTAAAAGTATGTTTAAAAAGAGTGAAGACCCTAGTTCTGCATGCTGATTGGTCAATTTGCTGGGTCAAAGCATGACATAACTGCATTCTATTCTATCTACTACCATCTCTTAGACAAACACACACACACAAACACAGCCTTGCACACACGCACACACACACAAACGTCACAACACACTGTATTTTACACTTTTTTCCCAAGCCCAGAATTTGTGATTTTAGATGTGGATTCAGCTCTTAAGGGGCCAAAAGGTTTTGAATTGTTTGGTGGGGAAACACTTCACTATAGCAAATGTGGATGGCCCAAACATTCTTTGACTCTACTCAAGAAATACCTTTCTTACCTTTCAAAAAGAACTAAAACAGAACACCCTGTTGTTACAATACGTTTACACTGTGGTCATCCTCGTGTGAGGCTCTTTTTACTAGTCTGAACTTGTTTTCGCACACTAATCTGTACAGTGCCTTGATGTACAAGTGGCCAATGGCATGTGTGGTGTGTGTGAGAGAAGCAGGGTGGAGTGAAATGGGACATGGGACACAATCTCCCCCCACCCCCCCCCCCCTTTTACTCCCTAACCTTCTCCCACATTCCTTTGCTTCAGCACTCCTAGCGTGACATCCAAATGAAAATAAAAAATACAAAACCACAAATACACACTCGCGCCATACTTGCGCTGTGTGAATAAAAAAAAAAACGATGCAAGCTTTTGTAAAGCGTGAGATAATGTCAGGACAGTGTGTGTGTGTGTGTGTGTGTGTGAAAAAAGGTGTTTATAGGTTTAAGAGAGTTGAGGCTTTCACAACCATCCATTCGACGTGTCTCGGAACGATGGAATGCAAGTCGTACAGCAGGACTTCGGTCTCAGACGTACGTACATTACAGAGTCACATATCAACATGTATGTGCGGAGGAACATGTGATGTACAGTAGATGCACTACAGTGTTCGGAAACACGCACGCACTCGAGCACGTACGCACGCACACGTATGTGTTCAAACGTAAAAAGAGAATAAAGCCACGCTGAATGTTGAACTATACAGTCTAAAAAAGGCATTAAGAAATTTGCTCGAATAAATAGAAATAAATTAAATCATATATATATATTTAAAAAAATGACAACGGTGGGTTAAACCATGTTAGAACTCTGTTACATACAAACACACGCGATTTGTCGAAAACAAACGAACAAAGAAGACAATTGTTCTGGAACGATACTAAATCAAACGCGTCTCGGTCTCAGGAACGTGTGACGCAAAACATCTGTCCACAGCACAGACAGACAGAGTGGACGGAGCTCTGTTTGAAGACACATTCACCACTTAGTAACTTAGTAACGTGAGAGTACAAAGGTGTGAGTCAGGAGTCAGGGATCGTGGAGGTTTGTGGGGAGTTTGGGGGCCGGGGTAGAGGTCGTGTGGTTGTTGGGACTCCAGGGTTCAGGTGGCGGTGGTGGGGTGACAACTACAGATCGGGGTGCAGGGGGGTGAATCGACGGTTCTAGAGGGTCTTTTAAGGAAGTCCCGGCGTAGCTGTGGCACGGTGTCTGACATCACTTCCTGAGACAGACCCCAGTTGGCAGTGCTTCTGTGATCCCCTCTACAGTAAGCCCCCCCCCGCCCCGCACGGTTCCAAACCACAGCAGAGACCTTCGGCTCTTCTACGGCAGCTCGGAGCTCACGACAGATCTGCGGATCAACGGATTCTCTACCACCAACAGGAATTAGGAGGGGGGGGGGGGGGAGTAGTCGGTTTCAGTTCCTGGGGGTTCTTGGTGGAGGGAGGGGGCGTTTTTCTAGTGCTCGGGCATCGCAACCTTCAGGACCAGCTGAAGCCAAACTCCTCGCTGGCCTCGTTCGGGGGAGGGGCTAACATGAGGAGGAAGGGAGGGTGGGGGGGGAGGCTGGGGAGCCAGAGGACTGGGCCCTGTTCATGGTCCACATTTCATGTCAGCCTCCACCTGCTTGTCTATTTTCTTGTTTTCATGGATTTGCATGCCTCTCCCTCCCACACGTGCTTCCCCGTAATCGAGCACATTTGAATCGCGCGTGCGAGTCGCATATGCATGTCGTTTGGATATTTTTTTTCCTCTTCCGCGCATTATTTCTCGGCCACTTCCTGAACATTTGGGGACTGTCGCGCTGAGAGGAAGGCGTCACGGGTGACGCGCGCGCAGTTGGTGACACCGTATGCACGCGTTCCTCCGTGAGCTTTGCGTTGGCGTGAGCGCGTGGGGGAATACCCCGGGGTGCGAATCCTCGTGTGCGGGGAGAGGGAGTGTACGGGGGACTGTGTGTGGGTGTGTGTGTCTGTGTGCGTGCGTGTGTTCGGCGGGGCTATAGCATCCCGTCCATGAAGCTGGTGTCCAGGCGCTGGACGAGCACGCGGATGAAGGACATCTCCTTGCGCGTGTTCTCGAAGATGATCCGGGGGTCGTCCGACTGGCAGCGCAGGCAGTTGGGGGCCATGACCATGGCCAGGTTGTTCACATCCATCTTGGTGATCGCCACGTTGGCAGGCTGGGCGAACACCTGGGCGGGGGGTGGAGGAGGGGGGGGGGAGAGCAGTAGGGGTGGTGGTGGGGTGGGAGGGGGGGAGTGGGGGGCAGAGCAGTAGGGGTAGTAGAGGGGTGGGAGGGGGGGAGTGGGGGGCAGAGCAGTAGGGGTAGTGGAGGGGTGGGAGGGGGGGAGTGGGGGGCAGAGCAGTAGGGGTAGTAGAGGGGTGGGGGGGGGAGTGGGGGGCAGAGCAGTAGGGGTAGTAGAGGGGTGGGGGAGGGGTTGGGTATAGGAGTACAGGGGTGTGGGGGGGGGGGTGCAAGGGACAGGATATGTGGGGGGGGGGGGAAAGGGTGAGACAGAGACAGATTGAAAAGCACATTGTCGAGACACATATTGAAACCCTTTTGCTGCAAATAGATCAACAACAATGACATGCAAATTCTTTTATTAACCAGCAAAATAAAGGTCAGCTGGTCAGCAAGGTGAAGATCAAGAGATAGAAGTGCTTACCAAATAAGAATGCGACATTTGATAGAGAACCATGCCAGTACTGTAACTTCCCTATGGGGCGAATTTGTGTTGCAAATATATGTACCACAGTTTGCAAATGATGCATACACACGCACAATGCATCATCATAATCTTCGATATTCAGGGCAGTGGTACCCTGCTGACGAAACGTGAGGAATTGGCTCTCTCCCGCACATTTGGTGTGTTCCATTTGACACGTGCATTTGTGTGTGTTTGTGTTCACCAGTTGACCTGTGTGTGTGTGTGTGTGTGAATGTGTGTGTGTGTGTGTGTGTGTACCTGGAGGAAGCGGATGAGGTAACACAGAACCAGCTTGTTGATGTGAGGCAGGCCCAGCACCACGTTGACCGCGGCCTCGGGGCTGTCGTAGTGGGTGATGCACTCCTCGTAGAACTCATGAGGGATCAGAGGCTCCTCTAACTCCCGGTACCACAGCTTCAGGAGAGACGCTGAGAGAGAGAGGGAGGGAGAGAGACGCAGAGAGACAGAGAGAGAGAGAGACAGAGAGAGAGACAGAGAGAGAGACAGAGAGAGACAGAGAGACAGAGATGAGGGGAGAGAGAAAGAGAGACACAGAGAGACAGAGGAGAGGGAGAGAGAGGAAGAAAGAGAGAGACAGAGAGAGACAGAGACGCATAGAGAGACATACAGAGACATAGAGAGCCAGAGAGAGAGAGACATAGAAAGAGAGACGGAGAGAGAGAGAGAGAGAGACAGCGCAAAGCCAAGAAAGACAAAAGCACAGAGACAGAGACAAAAGGAAAGAGCTGTTTCTCGGGTACCTGTTAACTCCCAATACAGTGTGCTACTGCATTGGTCCTCAGTATTTGATCATGAAGCAGACCGTCCAATCAAGAGCCAGAAACAGTCTGGTGGTCAGACACACAGCCTCCTCCAGCACTCCAAGGCCACAGTCGCCATCATCACTCCCGTGGCGTCGCCTAAAGGACGACCTATCATAAACGACGCGGGGAGCGCGCGTGCTTCACCCGAGTGCGTCTCTGCTGACGGCGCAG